>NW_027185761.1:23207515-23284081 GCF_028583685.1 Petaurus breviceps papuanus
CTCCCTCTCCCTCTCCGTCTCCTCTCTTTTCCGGCAGTCAGGATTAAGTGACTTGCCCAGGGTCACACAGCTCTTACGTGTCTGGGGCTGGATTTAAACTCTGGCCCTCCTGACTCCAGGGCCAGAGTCAGTTTGGGGAAACAGTAATGCTTTGCATTGGTTAAGCATTTAAGTGTCTTCTGTGTGCCAGGTATTGTGCTAAGCACTGATAATGCAAAGGTTCCTGCTTCAAGGAATTCATAATTGAATAGAGGAAACAACATGAAAATAACCATGTATAAATAGAGTATAGAGCATTATATTTTTTGAGAGGGCATTTACATATTTTTATCTGAGCCCTGTTGGGTAGTCAGTATAGATATCAGGGTCTTCATTTAACAGTCAAAGAAACTGAGACCCAGTTTGCCTAAGTGATATCGCCCTTAAAATGAAGAGGTGCAAGATTAATGAATGCAAAATATAATTCAGATAGGGATAGAGACCAAAGGGTATTCCCAGATGAGGCTGTCCCTTCCTCTGTGCAGATTGGGGTCTTAGAACTTCCTGAAATCCTGAGAGAGGTTATGTCATTTGCCCAGGGTCACATGGCCAGTATATGAAAGAGAGAATTTGAATTCAGTCTTCCTTGCTTTGAGGTGGGTACATTTCCCGTCATATCAAACTGCCTCTTCTGATATGTTAGAATAGTTCTAAAAACTGATTCTCTCTCAGCTCTACACCAGGCTGCCTTTCATACAGTGCAACTACTTTCTACAAAGTTATATCCAAAGTCCATCTTGTTATAGTTGTGTTCCAAATGGTTTAAACAGATCTGCTTCCTCCCTTCCCTTTTTCCTTGTCTAAATTTTGAAGACATAAGTATGCCATTTCCCTTTTCTAGTTAGTTTTTTCCCTTGTGAGCCACTATAGTTGTGCTAATAGAAGCATCTCAGAAGGCTTTCTTTCATTCATTCGTTCATTCAAATATTTATTGAGCCCCTACTGTGTACAAATAAATGTGCTAGGAACTGAGAGAAACAGAAAAGAAAAACCAGACCCTGCCTCTCTTCTCATGGAGCTTATAATCTACTGTATAAGAGCTGGGGAGGAGGTATGAACAATTCTTTTTGTTAACCTTCCTGAGCTTTTACAAGTCCCACCAGGGAAGAAATTATGCTCTAGCTTGGTCCCTGATTTCACTGCTCTGTGGGAGCAATTTGCTTTAATAATTCCCTTCTTCCCCATTAACAGTAAAACTTCTACTAAAAGGAGGGAGAGTGGGATTCTGCAAATAAATGCAGTAGATTTTTCAGTGAGATGCAAAGGGATTTGCCTTTTGTAAACGGGACTCAGCATGTATGAGTTAGAAAGAAAAGGCTGTAGAGTAGTAAAGGGTCATGTGATCATCCCAGGTCTCCTTGGGTCTTGGGTACCATGTGCTTGAGTCCTCCCTCCACTAAGGGGCTTCTATAGTTGGTAATTTAAAGATGGTGTATAATTGAATGTATCAGAGTTAGGTCATTTGCTTAATAGTAACAGCTCCCTTTGTATAGGACACATTGTACTTTACAAAATGTTTTTCTGTTATTAAACCTGTGAGTACATGGACCAGGCAAGTATCTATCACTTTACAGGTGAGGAACCTGAGACCCAGGGAAATTTAGTGACTTGTCCAAAATCCCGCAACTACCAAGTGTCAGAGCTGGGCCTCAAAGCTACTCTTTGTTTTTTCTGACTCTACCAGGTCCCTTGTTACCTTCTCCCATGCATCACCTCTGGGCAGACGTGTAGGCATTATGTTTCAGATGAGGGAGATGGGTTTAGTCGACAAATGGTTCCTCGTCTTTTTCTTTAATTGACAGCACAGAGGCTGTGTTTGAAGGACATACATCTTCTGCTTGTTGGAGCTTTATTAAGCCTATTCTTTGCTTTTGGGGGCATAGTGGAAGGACCCCAAGTCCTAGCTCTGACACTTTGCTAGTTTTGTGACCTAGGGGCAACTGATTTAAAAACCACTTGTGCCTCAGTTTCCTAATCTATAAAATGAGGATAATAGTACTTCCATTACCTGTCACACAGAGTTATTGTGAGAAAAATGCTTATTGAATAATCAAAGCACTACAGAAATGTGAGCAAATAACCAGCTCAGAAAAGAATTTGGTATTCTTGGGAAATTAATACATTGTAATGGTACTTGGCATCTTGCAAAGGAACTTTATAAATGTCAACTACTATTAATTATTGTGTTATTGTTTTTCCCTGAAGGAAAAACTCCTCAAATCTGACCAGTGATTGTTTGCTAATGCTTTTATTCCTGTTATGTCCCACGGAAGATTTAACTTGCACATTCTAGTGAAGTTAGGAACTATGTCTGTAATACTATGGTAATGATCACATTGTTGGTAACATGGATGGACTTAAACGATGAATAAATTTCAATTGAAGCATTTTCCTTACTCAGCTATACCTGGTGGCCAAGATTATTGACGTTATGAGCTTTATATCATAGTTTCCAAAGGTGTTTGCACGTTGTCTCCCCCATTTGACTGTAAGCTCTTTGAGGTCAGGGACTGTTTTTCTTTGTATGCCCAGCACATAGTACAGTGACAGGCACACAATAGGTGCTTAATAAATGCTTCTTGCCTTGCCTAGTGCAAGGCAACTCAGTCAGAATGAACTTTCCTCAACCCTCTGGTCCAGAAGCTCTTAACCTGAGATTTGTGAACTTATTTGTTTGTTTTTTAGTATTTGGATAACTATTTTATAGTTATGTTCCATGGGCTTCACAGACTGCTGCCCATGAGTCCAGAACCCATGGATTCACCCATACTGCTGAAACTTCCGAAGCTGCTTCTGCAAAATCCAGGACCAACTCCAAACTCAGAGAGATGTGACTTGTTCAGAAATTCCCAGAAGTTCATAAGAAGGCAAAGGCTGACTGCCCCAGTGGTTCAGGAAATGTAGGAAACAGTAGAAATTGTGAACCTGACACCCTCACGTTCACAGGCAGAAGTCACACTTGAACCTGGACCTGTAGACTTCCAGGCCAGTGCTGGCATTATGGTCAGGCTGCTTGCTTTTCTTTGGGGGCAAAACAGGAATCCTGACACTATTAATCCAGAATTTTGGTGATTCTACATAGACTTTAGTTTTCCTTTGTATGATCTATAAAGTTTGCTAAACAAATCAACAATGTAGATATCATAGGGGCCCAATGTAGAGGTACTTAAGAAAATTATTGATTTTCAACATTTTAGGATTTGCTAATTAGTTCTACTTGGAGGCATACTGTTAGTCTAAGCTGTAAAGTACTCAAAGACAATGCCTAATGAAATAGACAGTGTCCCCAAAGTCTTAGTGCAGTTGTAAGCCATCAAAACACAAAGCTTTAATGGCTTACAACTGCACTAAGACTTTGGGGACACCCTGTACTATAACACAACTTTTACTCATTCAAACTGTTTTCCCCATCCAATTACTCTCTTTCCTTCAACACTTCAACAAATCTCTGAGTTTATCAATGCAGGTATTCCCTGTAATAATGACTGAACCCATGCATGCTTGGCTGTCCTATTTGACTTTTGTTTCTGTGCTCCCCAAAATCCATGGTATTGGGGTTCCCATCCTGTGCTCTGGGGACCTCCTTCAGATCATGCTGATCTTTTTCAATCCTGGTCCCTTGTAATACCCCTTTTAAGAGGCCTTTCAGTGTTCGCCCTCTGTATCAGTAAACACACCAAGTGCATTTAAAAAATTGCAGTCCCGCTTTCTTGCAGTACTTTGGGGGTGAGACACAGAGAATACGCATGTCCTAGCACGAATCCAGAGACTTTTCCCTCTGTCCAAGTCATTTCTGTGTTCTCATCCTTTCCAGTCCAGACATGTCACCTATATCTGAAATTTCTTTGCCACAATGACAGCTACATTGGAGACACTGAACAACCGGGGTGGGTATGGGCTGAGCCTATTTCTATCTGACGTTAAGGTGGTGGGGAGGAGCCTTACCTAGGAGAGAGCCAACTTTGGGTATATTTGGGAGGATTCAGAAAGGGGGGATTGCAAAGACCAGTGGAGTACTTGTGAGAAGTTGGGGGGGGGGGAAGGAGTGTGCCTTTTCATGGAGGAAGTACTAATTTTCCCCGAACCATCATGTGGGTTCCCTGGGGCAAAGCCATATTTACCACCTGGTAATGATGGATCAAGGTTTCAGTCTCAAAGGACAGCTCTTCAGCAGCTGAATTTAATATATTAGGTACTCATCAGGTGGTTATGACATCAGGGTCAAATAACCTTCCTTGCCACTGTTTTTTTCCCAAACTGCAAGACCTCCCTTCCAGTCCTGTTTCCAGGGAATGACTATGTCCTTGTTGTTGCTAGTTGTTCTAATAAGAGGCTTGGTCCGTAGAGGACGGTGAACTTCAGCATTTGCAAGATTCGGGGTAATGGGAAAAGCCATGGCTTTGGAGTCAGAGGACCTGGATTCCAATCTGGCTGTTAGCTGTGTGACCCTGAGCAGGTCACTTCACTTTTCTAGTCCTCAGCAGGAGTTAGGCTGGATTTCCTCCAAGTTTCCTCCCAATTCCAACCCATGATGCTACCGGGACTAAGTCCTACTTCTGACCATGGTCAATGCTCAGGCTGCCCTCTAAGACCAGACCAAGAAGTTACTGATCCATATTAGAGGAGACAGTTTCCACGCCAGGATCCCACAATGATGAAATCATAGGTCTAGAGCTCCACTCCTCCTGAAATAGCCCTGAATGGTTACAAAGTGTTTCATGTGTTATCTCATATGTCACCCTGTAAAGCATAGAGTGAAAATATCATTTTCCCCAAGATCCTGGAGACAGGGGACAAAGCTGGGACTGCCATCCAGACTTTCCAATTCATTAATCCCTCGTTCTTTCTACTGTCCAACTAAGAATACAGGATGGTTTTATGTGATAGGTGGATCTACTTGGGGACCTGGGGGTTAGAATTCTGGCTGAGGAAGTCCAAGGGAGCCCCAAGAAGTCCTTAGAAAAGGGTGGCTTCCTGAAGAATTCCAGTCCTTCTCTAATCCTACGAGGCAGTCTGGTGGTCAGAGCCTTTCCCTGGAAGACAGGAAAACCTGCATTTCAGTCCTGCTTCTAGGACTTAGCAGCTGTGTGACTCATCAAGTCATTTAAAGCAGCCTTAGTTTTCTTATTTGTAAAATGGAACTGATAACAATACCTACTTCATAGAGTTATTGAGAGTTAAATGAAATAATGTCTTTTAAAAGCACTTTACTTGAAGAAGAAAGCCCCTCCTTCTTTGGCTGCTGGCCCGTTTTAAAAATATGGGTGTCAGTCAGGAGACTGTGTTGTTAGCTAGCATTGTCAGTAATTAGCTACATGGATTTTAGAGTCCTGATTTTTTAGTGCCTCAGTTTCTTCAATTGTAAAGGGAAGTCATCCTGCCTTAGTATTTACAAGGTTGTTATAAGATGACATGATATTTGAAAGGATTTTTCAAGGTCAAAGACACTATCCAAATTCAAGGAAAAGGCAAATTCTGATGCTTAGGAATTGTAGTATTCTGCTTAATTCAACTTCAGGTTAACTGAGCATTCATCAGAAAGTTTTTTTTCTTTAAACTTTACAAAAAAAATTTTTTTTTCCAAAGTGCCTGCTTTCCTGTTGTGGTCCAACGTACTGAATTTGATCATTGCTTCCACGGTGATTTTATAATTTCCCAATGCCTTGAGTGTCATTATCGATTTTTTTGCCTTTTTTTTGGAGAGCAGTTGGGGTTAAGTGACTTGCCCAAGGTCACGTGGCTAGTAAGTGTGTTAAGTGTCTGAGACCAGATTTGAACTCAGGTCCTCCTGACTCCAGGGCTGGTGCTCTATTCACCTAGCCACCCCTGTCATTATCGATTTTAGTCTTAATGAAACAGTAGATCTAGGTGTCTTCTACCTACCCTCACTCACATTTCCCCTGAGTAGCATTACTTTATAATGTACCATATGCAATACAATACAATTACATATGTAACACAACACCATTACAATATTGTAATATAATATATCGTTATTACATTTTAAGCACACTCCACCATTGTGCTAGGAAATGCTTCCCCTTGGTAAGATGTTTTTTCAGAGCTTGCTGTCTGCTACAAATGTAGACATAGTGCAGAGGTATCACACGTGAGACCTGTGAGCTGTGTGCAGTCCATGACACTCCTGAGTAAGGCTCAGACCATATTGAGTTGTAATAGGGAAATGGTTAACAAAATAAAAATCAAAACACGCCCCAAATCCTCAAGCATAGACAATATTACATTTTTAAAATAAGTCAGTATGCAGATACTTGGATTCTCTTCTATGATTTTGTGGCCCCCATTTCTGTTTGAATTTGGGTGGGCATTGGCCTGACTTGATAACCACTGTCAGCACATGCTCTTGGAGTAGTTTTCTTGAACAAAACCCCAATATCAGTATTTTTCTGTGTCATATATCTCTTTTTCATAAAAAACTAGAAAGATTTTTAGAAAAAAAATAGAAAAAATCTTTCATTGAGTTTATTGATCGTTTACTGATGTATGATAATTCTGGGGCAGCTGGGTGGCACAGTGGATAGAGTGTGGGACCTGGAGTCAGGAACATCCGAGTTTAAATCCCACCTCAGACTCTTAATAACTGATTGACCTGGGCCAAGTCATTTAACCTCTTTCAACTTTAGCTGAGAGGTGATGGCTACCTCACAGAGCTGCTATGAAGATCCAATGCTATTGAGATCTCCTTACATGTTAATAATATCATGAGATTGAGATCTCATTCCATAGCAAATGTATGGAAAGTGTTCCACAAGTCTTCAACCTTTATAAATCTGGATGTTATTAATAATCCATAGGGAAAATTACTCTCACAGCAGATTTTGTTACCATCATCCAATATTTAATAAGTATTTCTTAATTGATGTCTAATGCCCTGTTAGTCACTGGCCAGTAGCCTTCAAGGAGGTCCAGTTTTTTTAAAAATTAATTTATTTTTTAAAATTAATATGTTTGTTTCCTTTTAGTTTACAGGATTCAATTCCACAATTCCTTGAGTTTCACATTTTGTCCCCCTCCTTCCTCTCCCCTCCCATGGCGGCTTATAGTCAAGTATAGGATCTATAAATACTTTCACATTATACATTAGTCAGGTTATAAGGATGGATTGTACCAGCTGGAATGAAAAATGGTAAAGAGGACATAAAACCAAATAAGAGAAGGAAAAAGATCTGGTATTTTGCTTCCACCTGGATATAAACATAGTTCTTTCTAGTTCTTTCTCTGGATGCACATTTTTCTCTCCATCATGAGTCTTTTGGGATTGACTTATATCACTGCATTGCTGAGAAGAGTCCATTCTATCAAAGTTGGTCATCACACATATGTTGTGTCTGTAATTGTGTACAAATTTCTCCTGGTTCTTCTCTTCTCACTCAGCATCAGTTTGTATAAGCCTCTCCAGGTAAATATGAAGACTGTCTGCTCCTCGTTTCTCAAAGAGGTCCAGTTTTGCAGAGGAGATGAGACATGCCCACAAATTACTATGAATAGTGCAGAATTATAAACAAAAGTTCTCTGAGTTAAGATACAAGATAAATAGAAATTGGAACTCATCAAAGAGGATGAGGACTGCAGAGTGATTCTGATGTCATTACCAGCTCTCACCAGCATTAGTTTCTGATGTAAATGACGTGTAGGGATGGTTTAACCAAGCTACCGGTGGGTAGATCAGACTCATTGTGTGCATGTTCATGAATACATACACACACACACGCACATGAACATGAACACGCACACACAGAGCTCCTGGCTGGCTGGAGGAAGGCTGGGGCTGGGGCTCTGTTTCTGAGTTATATAGAACTGTCCGACTAGTACTGTATCCAGGCAGACACTACGTCACATAGTTATCTCTGTTTGCCTTCTATGTATTTCATCATGTTGCCCAACAGCCCTATTTTTTTCCCAAAGTTAAATGGGATGAATAGGCACAAGCTGAACTATTTGAAAGAGGCTTATCCCCAGCTGCTGCTCTCTGAGACAAAGAGAAGTATTATTTGAAAGAAAATGAATCTGCACTGGCTGGTGGTGTTTGTAGTCTTGCACAGACACTAGTCTGGACAGTAATGAATTGGGGAGATCTGAGATGGATTGGGAGGTGGGAGAGTCCAGTGGTTTTATCATGGTCCTGCCTTGCCAGCAGGATGAGGTCAGTTCTGGGGGCCGTGGCCTGTGTTCGGACAGAAGGAGATCAGTCACTCCTAGAGCTGGGAAGCTTGTTTAGAAGGCTGGGGTGTGCATTTAGATCCACACACATTAAGGAGAAGGGGAGGTAGCAGAAAACAAGCTTTTTTTTTTTTTAAGTCTTGGAGGCCATAACAGATTTAGTTTGTGAGATGATGGAGAACCTTGAAGTATGCAGGGTTTATGCACAAAATTTGTCTTCAGAAATTGTGGCAAAGCTGTTTTCTATGCAATTTTGTATCCATTCCTTCCCCTTGTAAATCTAAATGCTGTGGTTCTTTCTCTAATCTTGACCAGCATACTCTTCATAAAGTGGTAACATTATATTGCTTTGATGAATGTAGGCAATATGGGGAAACCTTAGAAACTGAGTTAAATAAAATAATGTATTTTCTATTATTTATTTATTTTTTTAGTTTTCAGCATTCATTTCCACAAGTTTTGGAGTTACAAATTTTCTCCCTGTCTTTCCCCTCCTTCCACCCCAATATAGCAAGCCTACTGAATACCCCTTCCCCCAATCTGTTCTCTCTTATATCCTCCCCCATAACCCCCCTAACTTTCTAGTAGGGCAAGATGGATTTCTATACCCCAGTACCTGTATATCTTTAAAGTAATGTATTTTCAAACCACTTTACAGACTTTGAAATACTTTGTAAATGCTAGTTATTATTATTAGAAAAAAAAAATCCTCCTTCCTTTGCTGCCTAAGAATGATTGACCCAGCTTAAGAACATGAGTCTTAGAGTCAGCAGATCTCTGTGTAGCCCTGACTCTGCCACTAAATCAGAGTCAATCTGGGCAAATCGGTTGACCTTTACCTCAGTTTCCCCATCTTTAAAATGAGAATAATAATGATGCATTGTTCAGTGTAAATTATAGCATTGTTCTAGGGATCACGTGAGCTTAGCAAATTCATTTTGTAACTCTAAAGTTCTGTGTTAAATTATAGTTAATAATAATAATCATATTAATCATTATGCAGTGGATTGGCTTACTATCTTAAGTGCATGAGTCCTGGCAAGGAACATACAGTCTAGCTGGGGAGACAGAATTAATAATGAAGTATGAGATTGTGAAGCTTACACAATTGTCAGCCAGTCCACACAGTCCTGTTGAGTGCGGCAGGGCCCAAGGACAAGAGAACCAGTAACAGCTCCAACATTTATTCACCCCTCCACTTAGTGAACTGTACACATGGGATATACCAGGACCACTTAGTAGGTGCTTACTAAATGTTTATTGATTGATTAATAAGTTAAAAAGGATCAGATGAGTGACTGTCACCACCACCCAGGGGTAAGTCTCTCCCTTTCTAAATCCCACCCATGCTCTCAAGCTAGACTAAGGTCCTGTCTTCCCTTGGAAGTTTTCCCCAGTCTATTCCAGCTCACACAGAGCTCATCCTTCTCTAGACTCCTGTTGTGTACTCTTAGTGTATTGGAAAGAGCATTGTGCGTTATTGAATCGGAAGACCTAAGCACAAATCCCCTTACTATATGTATGGCCTTAGGAAGGTTGTAGGTTTCCTGGGCTTCAGTTTCTTTGTCTATAAATTGGGGGTATTGATGATAGACTGGATGGTTAGGGCTTCTTTTGACTTTAAATATGTGTTAGAATATGGGGATGGTCTGAATTCTGTATGTGACAAGCATAAGTAGGCCTGGATTTTTAGATGTCCTGGTTTTTTAGACGTTTAATTTGAAATGGAAAGTTCCACTTTAGTTTTGCTGCCAGTGTCTCTAAAAGGAAGTCTGACTTGTGGTGTATTACGGGTCACTATATATTTGCTAGTTTATATCGTGCTGACTAAATTGGCAACGTGTTTATTTTTCCTGGTAAACATTCAGAACGTTTGCTTCTTGCTGCTCTTCTCCCCAACAAAATCACACTTGTCATACGTGAATGAAATAAATGACTGTTAGAAAACCATCCACACATCAGTGATGATATGAAAATTAGTGGTGGCAGACAGAGATTTCCTTTCTAAGGGACCACAAGGCCTCCAATGAAGTTGACTTTATCCTAATATTACTCCCAGATTGGGACCAAGTGGAAACAAAAATGGTTCAAGCCTCAGAGACCAATGCTTGGTATGATAAAATAATTTTACTTTCTGAACTCTTTACTGCCTGTGGGGACACTGATTATCCTTCCCTTGCCTGCCTTCTCCTCTTCCTTTTTCTGCCACCCCCACATAAATTAAAGCCTTATAAAAGTGTTCTTTTCACTTTGAGCTTAAAGCAGGTTGGTAAAGGAAAAAGCACAGAACGAGTTAGATGACCTTGTTCCAGATCTCACCTAGGAAACCTTGGGCAAATTAAGTTGTGAGCCCTCAGTGAGCCTCAGTTTCCCCATCTGTGAAATGAGACATTGGCCTAGATGGCCTCTCTGGTTTCTTCCTGTTGTCTGTTATCTTGTGATCCTAAGAGTATATTTATATTTAAACCATATGGGTTGTGTTGTTAATGGAAAAATAAAAGCTAAATTTATTTTCGTTTTCAATAAATGAGAAATACAGTTTAGCTTAAATAGTTTTGCTTTGTGAATGGTCAAGTGTCCGAGTGTTACACTGGTTCAGAGTTGGAAACTAGGTTATTTTTTGGATCTTAAACTCTCTTTGTTTAATAGTTTCACCGAATTCTAGGCATGTTATGGTTGTAAGAAGTCTTGTCATTACCTTGATGTGGATGATGCTGGAAGTCTGTTGTTTCCCCTCCCATCTCCCCAGGTGCTAGGGCCTTCTCTTCTAAGGTCACCTTCCGTCTTTTCTATATGCATCATGAATGTGCCTATTTATTTATGTGTTTTCTTCCCCCTTCTATTGTAAGCCAGCAGGGATTGTTTTTTTTTTACCTTCCTTCATATCTTTAGTATCTGGAACATAGTAAGCGCTTAATAAATGCTTGTGGATTGGTTGATTATACCAAAAATGAAGAAAATGTTTCTTCTTCCTTGATTTCTTTTTTTTCCCTGTAAATAAGTGAACTACTAACTCATAAATTCTTTTTAAACAAAGTAGCATGCCGAAAAGAGTGATAAAAATTTAACAACCAAGAAAAGTTAATTTGGCACTCTGGTTTTAATGAGCTCAGCATTGAGTTTGTTTCATACCAGGAATCAAGACCCTTTCAAAACCTGTGTGTTTGATGAGGTTTTGAGATTACTTATGGTAAACAGACCCTTTTTCTCCCTGTTATTTTATTCCAACTTTTATTTTTAAACTTTACCCTAAAGACTACTTGTGCTTAAAAAAAAACACATCTTATATAAAATGGTTCATGCTTGGCTTCTAACCATGCACTCAAACCATGTTCTGAGCATGGCAGGCATCTGGCCAAAATGCCAAAACTTTCCAGTGGGAACAATTTTGGAAGGAGTCAGAATTGACTTGGGAGAAGGGGTAGGAGAGGGAAGGGATGGAATCGTGGGCATGTGCTTACACTTGATGATTGCATCTCTTCTCTTCTTGCAGGTGAAGCTGCTCTAAGAGGTGAACCCAGAATGCAAGCCCTTCCTGTGTCCCCTGCCCTCACCAATCATCGAACAGGGCCCCCTCCCATCAGCCCCAGCAAGAGGAAGTTTAGTGTGGATCAAGGGGACGATGACCTAGACTGTGAAAACGACCATGTGTCCAAGATGAGTCGTATCTTCAACCCCCATTTGTGAGTATTTACTTTTTGTTCTGTGTGGCCCCACTTGGGCTTCATGAACACCTCAATCCCAGGATTCTTCAGAGCCCATTGGCTGAGTCTAGCCATCAGGGATTCTGAAATCTATTGTTGTTTGGCTCTACCAAAGGGTGAACAACTCTTAAGTGAACCAATACAGTGTGAAAAGTAATTGGAATGATTGATAGAGAGTTTATTTCCAAATGACTTATATGAATATTGATATTCTTTTCAAATTTTGCTGTGGTTCTAGCATGCCTTAGGTCTTTCAGCCACAACTTCTAGGTTACTGATCCTGTAGGCTGTGTTCTCTCTTGTCTGTGTACACACATGTAGGCACATACATGCATGCCATGCACATATAGAATGGCTCCTTTCTAGGAAGAATGACATTTGATAGACGGTCAGTGAGGCACACAGGAAAAAACAGTTATTAAATTTGGGTTCAGATTCTGATTCTTCCACTTCATTTCTTTGTACACCTCTCCTTATTTATCATTGGACTAGATGTCCTTTTCAGGTGCCTCCTTTAAACATGGGCAGTATCAATTCTGTACTAGAGAAGAAGGGAAAGGCCTTTTATGTGAAGTCCTTTACAGTTGTTTTGTTTTTTTTTTCTGTAGAGGTACAACATTTAAACTTACTCTGCTACATATTAGTGCTAGTCTTATGGGATGAATGCCTGAATGAATGAACAAAAAAGAATTG
Source organism: Petaurus breviceps papuanus (assembly GCF_028583685.1). Lineage (NCBI taxonomy): Eukaryota > Metazoa > Chordata > Mammalia > Diprotodontia > Petauridae > Petaurus > Petaurus breviceps. Next base: position 23,220,133 of record NW_027185761.1, read on the forward strand.
GGCTTCTGCACTCACTATATGCCAGGCATATTCTAATGGAGGTGACAACACCTCTACCTATATTTGAAAAGTAATTCCCACTGTACTATATTCGGACTTCTCCCTCTCGCTATCTTCCCAGCATACACACTCCTTGGAAAGAGAGAGAAATGCTTTACATATTTCCTGGGCCAGGAGACATCGAGCCAGCTGCTCAGCAGTCTGGTCTGACAACTGTATGGGCACCAGTTGTTATCAGACTTTATTTGTGTGATCACATTCAATCCCTGGCAATCCATCTGTAAGAGATAAAAGGGGTTGACGTCTTCGCCATAGTGCTCAAGGTGCCTTCCTGCTCGTCCATCCTGGCCATTCTCCCTGCTGTGTCAAGGAGAGGGAAGAGGGGCCGAGAGACAAATTGAGAACTAATTGTTTTGTAATTAATCCACATGCTGTTCTTCCCCAGTCCTTGTTTCTGGGAATGCTTCTATTTCTGGCAGCAATCTGAGGCTCGGAGAGTTCCCCTCTTTCCTTCCTCACTGGAGGAAGTGATCCTGAGCACTTGAGCAATCAGAAGGAGCTTGATAAGTGGGGCCCGCTGCCCTGGCCCCGGCAGCCTGCTGCATTCCACACATTCCACCCTGCTCTGGCCTGTTGTGTTCAGTCATAAGACACTGACGGAGGTATTTATCTTCAAATAAATCACTGTGGTGTTAGTCACAGGCTGAGCCTGCAGTCTGTAGCTTTGGAATTTGCTACAAATCAGGAATCCAGGACCAAGGCAGTGCAAAACAATGGAATCTCACAAGTGGAGAGGGGGAAAAATCTTGTCTGTTTAACTGTTTAGAGCCCTTTGTTCTTTGGGTGGTATAATGTATGTCACTTGACAGCCATTGGCAGAGTGGAAAGCCTTGAACTTGGTGTTGAGACATGGTGTTGGTCTCCAGTATGACCATGGGCAAGTTAGTGAAACTTTCTAAATCTCAGGTGCCTCAGCTGTAAAATGAAGGGATTGGGACTAGATAGCCTCTGAGGTCCCTTTTGATTTGATGAATCCAAATTGTGTTCATCTGATACCTTCAACACTCAGAGGCAGCATTTGTGAAATGATCTGGTAATTTGTGTGTGTGGGGGGGGGAGGGTGTTAGAAAGTAATTTCAGGATTTCTGTGATGACTCCAAATGTTGCTGCCCGTTGTGCCAATCATAGTTCTTTACTTAGTATTAAGGCTGAGATGACAGAGTTGAAAGGACTAAATTTCATATACTATTTTCATTTGGCTTCACACTGAGATAGTTGGAAGCCAAAAATAGCATCACCATACACCAAGCAGCCCTCTCAGGGCAGGCAAAGAGTGATGTTAAATCTTGTTAAATAGAAGCTCGGGTCTCACAGATTTGCCCTAGAGCTGAACGAGGGGCTCTGCTTTAGCATTTAATTAGCCTGTCTCATCTATTTTCTTCTCCTTGTTTCGGCTAATGATGAATTTTCAAGATGTTTCTTAATACTCTGCTCATGCTTTAGAAAAACTTAGTGTAGTTTTCGTGGGCAAATATTAAGGACATTACCTTGCAGTGCCTTTCTGCAGTGGCACTTAGTAAACACAATTGTTTGAGTTGATAAAAAGTTTTTCTATTGAAAGCCACAGTGTAGTCCCTTAAAATAAAAGGTTTTCTGTAATGACTTACAGACCTCCTTTCTTTTCTTCTGCAGCAGAATTAGACTGATGTTGCTAGTATACTATATTTAATCTCTATAGGAGTTCATAAAAATATGCTTTTGTTTTTGTGCTCTTAAATCTAAGAACTTGTAATAAAATGTGTTTTGTTTATTTTATCATTTACAAAATCATGATAAATCTGGGAAAGGAGAAGTATTCAAAAACAGATTTGGCAGCTAGCTCAGAGGTTTCAAAGATATATGGTTTGGCTGCATTTCATGAAAACAATTGTATTTAGATAACTTTCCAAACTTAGATCAAGGATCTGACTTTGTTGAGCCCAGAGTAGGAGGCTGCAGAGAGGGTTATTGAATTTCATTGGGTTTCACTCTAGAGAAGATGGTACTAGGAAAAAGAAACCAGGAACAGGGCCCTTATTCCTGTCCCTGCTCATTTATCCTCTGGATCGATTTCCTTATCCATACAATGCCCACGTGAATTTTTTTTCCTCACTAGAGGGGAAATTCAGTGTGTATATAAAGTCTTTGACTCGTAAGAAGTACAGTAAGAACAATCGTAAAGGGCAGGTCTCGGGTGGGGGTGGGGAGCAGAGAACAGTCAAATCTACTGGATTCTCTCAAGTGTGATCTGCAGATCTCTAATAGTGGGGATTCTCTGGTTTTGTAGATTTTCTTTTGCAGTTTAGCAACTAATAATAATAATAATATGATAAGGTTGCTATTCTTTCTCAGACCAATTAATGGGTCATTTCTTATATGTCTCATTGAAAGGAGTTCCAGTCTAATCATTAATTTTGAGGAGCCTCTATTCTGTAGTGGTAAATGGAATAGCTGATTGGAGTGCTTTGCGCACTTAAGTAGTATCATATGGATTTTTCTTAGAGATCAAACATACCTGAATATTGGGTCAGATCCTATTTTCTGACTAGAATCTTTGTTTGCTTTTTCAATCATTTGTTGTAGTAAGTTTTATTGAAGTCTTTTGCTTTTATATGGCAGTCATTTCTGGAAATAGCAGCTCCGCTAGCCCCAAATCTCCTTTGGCATTGAATCCTTTCTTAGAACTAAGAAAAACTGTTAAGCAAAACCACCTGATAGAGAGACCATGTCTGAAAAAGACACAGAAAAACTCTTTGGAGTCCTCCAGCCCTGTGTCTGAGCTTGTAATTGTCCTTTCTCCCAGGGAGAAAAGAATTGTGCTAGACTGAAGAGTTAATGTATTATCTTGAATTAAGAAGTTTACTCCTTACTTCCCAGTTGAAAAAGACCCAATGACACAGTTAAAAGGAAATCCTAAAGTTCATGTAAAATTACTGGTTGGTTTTTTTTTGAAGGAAAATGTGGAATCTATTTATAAATTTGATATGCTTATGGAAATGGTATCTACTTTTACCTTGAGAAATTGTAAACCTTAAAAGTGATGTATTTGCTGATCTCCAGAGTTCAGATTCTGAAGGAACTCTAAGGATTTATGTAAAATATGTCCTTTACCCCCACTCCCTGACATACATAACCCAACTGATTCAACCTGGCCACTTTTAATCAGGCTCTTTTTTGCTTAGTAAAAAAAAAAAAAGGCTAAGTGTTTTTGTGTCAATAAGAAATTAGAAATAACTAGAATAGGTGACTCAAACTAACACGGTGAAAAGAATATGACAAAGGATTGTTTATTTTAAAGAGACTTATTCTGGGCTGGCTGACAGGTAGAATTTGATGGGAGGCCTCTGAACTGATGAGTTTTAGGTACAATAAATTACCCTTCAAACTGAAGTAGTTTTTACTGGTTTAAGTATATATTTATAATGGGGATATGGAGTTGCCCTATTACCTCTATCAGTCTTGGAGTTTGGGCATGAATTTATAGTTCGTAGCAGCTGGAATTTCTTAATATGCTGCCCATAAAAGAAGATAATGCCAATAATCCTTCATCCACAGCACATGAAGGGTTTTTTTTTGTCTACCAGTAGAGACGACATACTCATCTTAGCTGAATGATATTCACTGGGAAGGCAAATAGAGTAAGCCATAGATTAGAGCAGAGCTCACCCCATGTCATAACCAACTGAGCTAAACATTTTTGATAGACTTTGATCAACAAGGAAGAACTGAATAAAAGAAAACATTTCCGTGTCCCACTAGACATACTGCTTTGGGGGTGAAATATATCAATTGATGCTTTCTTGGTAACCAGTCATTTCTTTGTAGTTCTCCCTAAAGTTGGATCATCGAAAATTGGATTTAAGAGATCATTCGACAAATTGCCCCATTTCACAGAGTAGGAATCAATACATTCCTAATTATTCAGGAGTGACTTTTCCAGTTTCTGGATAATTCCTTCGCTGTTCTTTATCTTTTTCTGGATTTTGTTCATTTGATGAAGGTACACAATAGGAAGAGAAAAATGAAAAACAAATAATTTTGTTACTTTTAGACAATGGGGAAACAGTGGAAGTATGCATTTTCAGTGCCCCAAAGTAACTCTTTAAGACTATAGTCTTATTAAACAATCAGCAAGCATTTATTAGGAATTTATGTTCCAGGCCCTGTTCTAATAGGAACAGAAAGTAAAAAACAAAAAGCTTATATTCCAACAATGTGTATATGTATGTATACACACACATATATATACACACAAACATATTTGTATGTATGTAAGAAAATACATAAAATATAGAAATGGAATACAAAATTCTTTAGGAAAGGCACTCACCAAAGGAGAAAGAGGAGGATGTTGGCTTCATGGGGCTTGAGCTGAGTCTCCAAGGAAACCAAGGATTCCAGTTATCCATTTAAATTGGGAGAAGGACATTCTTCAGGTTTCCTTTACATGAAATCACATGCCAACGTCCCCCCAAATGCTCTAGACAACATTAGGTTTGGGGTAAATATAAATACACAATCTTGCTATGTCATAAGTCAGTGAAAATATTTGGATGTCAATAGTGAAGAACAGGAGAAAATGGAAAAAATCTTAAATTGGGTTTTTAATTGTTAGTAATTTCCTCCATGGAGTTCTCAGGAGAAACTTACTAAGGAGCTGCAACCTTGAATAGGCTTTAGAAATAGGATTTTATTGTGGAAATGAACATTAGATGCTTTCCTATTCTTCACAATCTGGGAAGGACTGATTATTGTATTGAAACTCAGATCATGATTAACATTAGTGATAGAGACTCACTGTAGTCTTGGTTGGAAAATTTTTAAATTGAGTAGTTTGTGACTGGCTTTAAAAGTGTTTAACCAGGACACAACTTTTTTTTTCAGTTTCCTAGCCCAATTTGATTTCCTTAAATAGTGTGTTTTCTTTCACCTCCTCCTCCTTTCCTTCTCTCCTCCCAACCCCCTACCCCCACCCTAGCTCTCTGGTTCAAACTGGGAAAAGTTTAGTTTAGATGGAGGTAGAGTCTCTGCCTTCCCTCTGCCACCCCACTTTAAAATACCTTCAAAACCATACTGGTAGCTTTAATTATAGTATCCCTACATGACCAGTTTATTCAGGAACAGATAGTATATTAAGTTAACATTTTCTTCTGATTTTTCCCCATGGTTTCAAGCATATGTTACTTCCTAATTGGTGTTATAAACCTTACTTTTAATAATTCCCATGTATCATAAAAGTGCAATCTAAAAATTGTTTTATATAAGACTAGTTATTGCCTCCATGACCCTAGCACGGATCATATAATATCAGCTATGGTGAAAACATAGCTAATTTTGGGGGCTGATGTTGTTTGCTCCGTAATGGGAAATGCATCTGTGGGTTTTATATATCTAGATGGAAGTGTGAGGCTAATCAAGTGTTGTACCTTTAAATTGAGGTCCCAGGCCTGACCTATGTTGTGTGGGTCTCTTGTTTGTCAGGCAGGAGGCATTTTCTCATTTTCACAGTTCAGCTGAAAACAAAGACCTCCTTATCCTTGCAGGGAGCTGTGCTCTTAAGAGCTGACATCAGCTTTTTCCCAGCAGGCATCATTTCTGCCTTAAGAGTCCTCCCAGGGAGCTTGGAAAGCTGGATAGCCATTTCTTCTCCTGGAGTCCTCTTTGCCAAGTAACACACACAATAAGCAAATGCCAAGGGTGCCAAGAGTCAAAGGGAATGAAGCTCGTTTATCTAACTGTACCTGGGGCTTCCACAGTCACCTTATTGTTTCACAAGAGACCCTTCAGCCTTTATTGGCTGGAATTTTATTTTGAACTCTGCTGAAGTGGGGGGGGGGTAAGAAGAACAATGAAAAATCCCAGTCTTTTAAGTAATAAGAAACACCCACTAAAGAACAGCGTTGTTATCTGAGAGCCTGCTAGTGAGCACACATAAAATAGCATTTTTAAAGAGGACTTTACTGGGACTGGAAAAGGACAAGTCTGTTCTGCTGAGAGATTCCGGATGAGACCAAATACATTTATTCTGGGATTTGAGAAAGGAAGTATATGTTTATCTTCTGAAATGCAGGTCCTTTTGTGTACACCCTCCTTCTCTGTTTGCTGGCTGTCTCCCTTGGATCACTTAGGTTTGTTTCCAGTAGATAGACGTGAAGATGCCACACTCCTGGGGCAGCAAATTGCAGCTGCTTCTGCACAAGTCATGAGATTAATCTCCCTTTTGCTTTTGTGACCTCCTAAGGCCCCTCATTTGTTACACGGTGGAGCCACTCAGTGTTCAGAGTGCACCCAAGTGCCATTACCTTCAGGAGAGCAGCATGGTATATTTGCTGCAGAGAGGGAAGCCAAAGTCCTGATGATTTTTAAAAAATCTTTTATTTTTCAGGCTTATTGCCTGGATGCAGAGAGAAATGCATAGAATTATACTCTGAATGATAGGATTTTGTGGGGAAAGTTTTTTTTGTTTTTAAAACAATCTCTGCTAGGAACATTGTTGCCATCACAAAGAGAAAACAAGGGTATGAAGGGAAGGGTTTGGTTTGTGTGCTTGGTTGGTTGCCTTGCTTTTTCTTCATTGTCTTGTTGGATTTTTTTTTAACCAAAACACACCCAACACCCCCCCCCCCCAAAAGCGTTCATCAACTTGAAGTTTCTTCCTAGCTTATCTCCAAAGCACAATTAAAGAACTTAATGATGCAGTAATATACTGGATCTGGCAGTAGCTATCAGCTCTGCCAAATGGGGGATCCAGATTCTGGACCAGAGCCTCCCAAGTCTGATAGTCCTAAGTGCACTGTCGAGTTAAGGAATCAGATCATGCTGTTGTCTTCTGTTTGAACTCCCCTCCCCCTTACCTTCCCATCGTGGAACCGTTTAAGAAATGATATTGATGGATTGGAATAGGGATGATGTGAAATTGAGACCTAGAAGTTGGCTGTGTAAGTAAATATCAGGGTGTGAGGCTTGTTCCAGCCGCTCAGAAGTGAGAGGACACTTCCCACAGTTTATCATGGCTGTTTTTAACATGATCAGGTGGTGCTTGGGCATTTCCTCCACTTGCTAGTGAATAAGACACCTTGGCTCTGTCTTTGCCTTAAGCTGCCATCCCCAGTGAAGGAATGACCTAGAGTAAAACTGACAAAAAAGAACATTCTGATACACTCTTGGAAATTGGAGTGATAGAAAATCTCACCATTGAATTTATGTAACCTCTTGTTTTACTGTTTTTCTCCTTTAGTTAAATGAGTCTGGGTAGAGGGCTATAATGTATATAAGCATTTATATGTACATACATATGTATATTCACATGTGTATATATGCATGTCTCTGTGCATGTACACATATGGGTATACACAGGGCATCCCTTTCTTAATGCAATTTAAAGCTTTTAATAACAGAAAGTTGCACTAAGACTTTTGGGGACATCATATATATGTAATATATGGCATATATACATATATTACATATGTGGAACATTAGACATCTTTTTTAAGTATATACATTTATTTAATCGTTTATTATGTAAAAACAGTTTTTAACGTTCATTCTTTTTAGATTTTTGAGTTCTAAATTCCCTGAGAAGACAAGTGATTTTGTATAGGCTGTACATGTGCAGACATGCAAAACGTATATCTGTATTAGTCAAGACATCAAACATTTAAAAGAGTGTAAAGTCCTTGACAGCAGAAATTGTTTCATTTTTATGTTTGTAATATCATCACTTAACTCAGTGCTTGGAACTTAGGCATTTAATAAGTGCTTTGGTCATTCAGTTCTTTGAGGTGTCAGACTCTCCAATGACCCCATTTGGGGTGTTCCTGGCAAAGGTACTTTGGAGTGGTTTTGCCATTTCCTTCTCCAGCCCATTTTATAGATGAGGAAACTGAGGCAAACAGGGTTAAGTGTCTTGACCAGGGTCACATAGCTATTAAGTGCCTGAGGCCAGATTTGAACTCAGGAAGATGAGTCTTCCTGACTCCAGGTGCTGTATCCTGTTATGCCACCTAGTTGTTCCTACTAAGTGTTTATTGAATGATTGTTTAAAGGAAAGATGAAATATAATTCAAATAAACAAAATATAAATGAAGGTCTTATATAGTTTACTTTCATATCCCAGAGAAGTGGAATGACTTCCTAAGGTTAAACAGCCTTTAAGTGTAGAAGGCAAGATTCGAATCCAGGTAGTCAGAACAATGGATTTGGAGTAAGAGGACCCAGGCTCAAATCCCATCTCTTTGTCACCTTGGGAAAGTCACTTAACCCTCTAGGCCTTTGTTTCCTCCTCTGTAAAATGAGATAGGGTAGGTCTATATGATCTTCAAAGTCCTTTCCAGCTTTAAATCTGGGCTCCTGAGACCCCTCTGCTGAAGAAGTCTAGATGCTATTCCCTGTTGCCTCTGAAGGCTCATTCCCTCTTTTCCTGGTTCCTTTGTGAAATTGCTGCTTGCCCTTAATAATTAATCATTGAATTAACTGATGGTTTCGGACCAGGCGAGATGATTTCAGACCACTGGAGATCCTTTCCACAAATGTGTAGCTGGGTCAGGATAGAGTCAGGAGTTTTGTCTTTCTTTACATTATCTTACACTGCTACTTTGCTCCTGTCTTTATTCCCTCTCTTTTCTTAGAGATTCAGCTCTGGTTCTTAAGAATTATACTTTCTTCTACTACCAGGGCCTGCCACCTGGTACTCAGCCTGTCCTTCGCCTCCTGCTTCTACCCACTTTCTTCTTTCGTGCTAGCTTTTATATTAGGAATAAGATGGAGCAGGAGATGCTGCTTATCCTTGAGCTTCAGAGATTACGGTCAGTCAGTCCAGAAGTATTTAGTAAGCACCTACTATGTGTCAGACACTGTGCTTAGCCCTTGGCAATCTAAAAGCAAAAACAGTCCCTGCCCTCCTGGATCTTACATTCTGATGGGGGGGGGGGTGATTTGAATGTAGATAACTAGGTACATGCAAGATTTGTAAAATACAGAGTAAACAGAAGGTCATTTTTGAAGGGAAGGGACTTGGAGGCAGGAGAACAGGGAGAGGTTGCGTGCAGAAGGTGGGATTTGAAGCCCTCGAAGCTAATTAGGCAGGTAAGGAGGGAGAGCATTCCAGGCATAGGAGACAGAGTGCAAAGACACGAGAGGAAATGATGAGTAGAAGAGAATCATTACGAGGACTAGAAAGGTGGGAAAAGATCATGTTATGAACTGAGAGGTCTTGGTATACTGAGGCAATGGCCAGAAATCCTGGAGTTATGGTCCCAATTCTTGCAAATCTCCCTGGATTTTCCTGGGCAAATTACTATATGCTTAATAAGTTTTTCTGTGCTTTTGATTCATAATGAGAAAACAATTGAGTATTTCCCTAAAATGTTTATGAAGAATCCTGGATAAAGAGTTCAATTTTACATAGGAGGTCTTAGGTCTATTTGGAAGACTATTGCTAAATGGGGGAAATTATTTAGGACCTTTCAAGACCATAGGAATATTTTCTATTTATTTATTCATCCACTCATCTATTTGTTCATTCATTTATTACATTTATTAAAAACATTTAGATTTATTATGTACACACATGTGCATGTATATATATGTGAGTGTGCATATGTATGCACATATGTATATGGAGAGAGAGAGAGAACACCATACAATACATTCTTCTATATAACAGTTCTTTCTCTAGAGGTAGATAGCATTTTCCCTTATAAGTCTTTATATTTGATAGGAATAATCATATTTCTCAGAAGTATTTAGGACTATTGGCGTATGCTTTTTTATTTTTTTTGCCTTTTGGAGGGCAATTGGGGTTAAGTAACTTGCCCAAGGTTACACAGCTAGTTTTTTTTGTGTGTTGTGTGTGTGTGGGTGTTAAGTGTCTGAGGCCGGAACTGAACTCCGGTCCTCCTGACTCCGGGCCTGGCACTTTACTCACTGCGTCACCTAGCCACCCCTGGCGTATGCTTTTAAGAAGGCTAAATAAACCTCTCTCTTTATTAATTTATTCTTTTCTACTGGAATGTTTCCATCTACCCCAGGCATGATCAGATCATCTATATTCTTAAAAACAAAACCAAAAATCTTATTTGTCTCTCCCAGATACCAAGCATAGGGCCTTACTTGTATGTAGTAGGTTTTTCCTTAATAAACATAAGATAAAACCTTTGCCCTGAAGTATCCTCTGTCATTTTCAGAGCCTTTGGGGTTTCTCAGTTGGACTTTCATTCTTAAATTGAATGCTATGATGAAAAATACCCTGAGGACCAAAGTGGGAGAAAAAATGTCTTCTGGGCCATGGGCCTCTCTAATTGTGGTTGGTTAGAGTAGGGCTCAACACACAGGCCAGTAATGGTCATTTCAGGACTGCCAGGTAGATAGATACCCTAGGGTCATTTCACCTCTAGTAATAGAATCTGACGGATTCTATTGGAATGAAACATAGGAACTAATAGCTAATGTTTATATGGTTCTTTAAGTTTTGCAAAGCACTTCACCAAACTTTATCTCATTTGATCCTTATAACAACCCTGTGAAGCAGGTTGCTGTTATCCCCATTTTGCAAATGGGAAAACTGAGGCTGGTACCATTTAAGTGACATGCCCAGGGCCACAGAGCCAGTAAGTATCTGAGAAAGGATTTGAACTCTAGTCTTCCTGACACAGAGTGAGGTGCTCTATTTACTCTCTTCTAGGTTGCCTCATAAGATCAGTACTCTACTAAGTGGGCAAATGTGAGTAGGCTATAAATCTCATAGGAGGTTAGAGGACATCAAAGATCTCATTGAAGGTTTGGGTAGACCTGGAGGGGCTTCAGAGACCCCTTCTGCTCTTTGATCTCTTTTTCCTCCTTCCTCCAGAGAAAAACCCAGACAGAGGTAGAGTCTTGGGAACTCGGTCAGGATGGGGCCCTCTCCTTTGTTGGCTTGGCAACTGTTAGCTTGGGAATTCAGGGTAGGATTGAACTCTTTCTTGCTTACCTCCACCACCAAAAATTCCCATTTGTCGGGTCTGACTTAGTGTAAGCTTTCCATAAGCTCCTAGGGTGTAGTGACCTGTGGGTACCATTTGCAGGTAGGTAGATGTGTAAGAAAGGCCTTTTGAGGGGGAATTGAAATGATTGAGAAGGGAGCACTGACGATAATAAGACATCAAGAAGAATAACCTCATTTGTTAACTGTCTTATCAAAGATATCTCTCTCTACCTATTCTGGAAAGCAGTTGGGAATTATGTTAAAAAGTATTACTAAAGGGGCTGCTAGGTGGCACAGTGAATAGAGCACCAGCCCCAGAGTCAGGAGAACCTGAGTTCAAATGCACCCTCAGACACTTAACACTTAATGGCTGTGTGACCTTGGGCAAGTCACTTAACCCCAAATGCCCTGCCTTTCCCCCTCCAAAAAAGCAAAACAAACAAACAAAATATGACTAAAAATGTTCATATCCTTTGACCCTTTAGACTGTTAGGCAATATATCCCAAGGATGTCAGTTATTATGAGAAAGGATCCATATATACTGAAATGTTTATAGCAGCAGAGAGCTGGAAACAAAGTAATACTTATCAGCTGGAGGGGGGGTGTGGGGCTGAGGTGGTGGTTATAGAATAGCACATACAATGTAAGATCTTTTTGATGTGTTGGTTGATTTTCCCAGAACTGTTCGCCATCTTCTTTTTCAGTCTTTGTTATAGGGGATGACAATCTGGGAGAGGAAGGAGGAATAATACAATGGGAAATACATAAGATCTAAAAATAAAATATTAATAAAGTTATTTTTAAAAATAAGAAAATCAACACAAAAAATTAAGCATGAGAACAATATGAAAATAAACACATTTGGAAAGTTGCTTAAGTTATATATTCAGGTGTTTGAAGGAATAATCATGTGATGGAAAGTTTAAGTTCAGAGATAGGGGACAAAAGAAGGGAGGGAAAATCATTCTGTTAAGGGCTACACTGTTGGAGAAGAAATAGAGTTTAAGTGGAAGAACTGGCATTTGCTACTTTAGGCAACTAAATGCTGTAGAGATGGAAGTAAACTTTATTTTGGCCAGACTGTAAGACAACCTGTATAAAACCCTGATAAAATCAAATGGCTTTTTCATACACTTACCATTACTCAATTTATCTTATTTTCTTATTCCTTTGCCGTCTCCTCCCATCCTAAGAGTATGCTTTTAGCCCATATTTTTTCTCACCTAGATAGACTGAAGAAACAAGTCCCATCCCTCTTCTATCCAAGCCCATAAAACAGAACCAAATCCTATTAGACCAATGTCCTGTGAGAGTCTCCTTTATTCCCTGCTCCCATTTGTATTGCTTGTCAGTAATTCATTTGAAGCTCAGCTGCAATCCCTTAGAGATAAAAGTTTTCTTTTAGCTCCTGTGGCTGTGACTCAGTTCTGACTGAGCATTTGATACACAAACAGAATCTCTTTAAAATCATGGAAACTAATTTTTAAAAATTTTAATGGGTACAACTTTTTAGGAGAGAAATGAAGTATCTGTGTCCCAAAGTGCAAATATATCTTAAAGCGTTTTTGCATCCAAAAGATTCATGGCAAATGTTTGCTGAATGAATGAATGAAGGGTGTTATTCTTAATCAAAACTGAAAGGAGTTTTTTTTTTTTTTTTACTATTTTGATTATTAGCCTGATGTCACATGGTGAGGTAATAGAACCTAACAGGAAAGTATTGATTAAGCATTTAATGAGATCTTGTGTGTCTGTGTACATGTATATATATTTTAGTAAAAGGTTGAACATCCATTACATGCTATTAGGTGGGGGTAAAACCCCTTATATAAAGCTGAAATATTATTTGGATTATTGAATTATCCATTCTTGACAATAGCTGTTACTAACCTTGGTCAGCCAACATCTATGGATGTCAGTTTCTTTTTCTGAAAAAATGAGGATGTTATCTTAAGTGACCTCTAAGGTCTTCCTTCCAGTCCTGATATTCTGTGATTCTACTCGAACTGACCATTTCTAAGGGAGCTTGTTGAGTCTGACTACTCTCATTTGGCTTGCCAAAATTAGGGAACACCATGCCTCCGGAGATCATCTCCTCCCCCCCCCCCCAACCCTTTGTTGTCAAGGACATTTTCCACTGTAGCACTAAATGCTAGCGGGAGCCACAGTCCAATTCAGAAACTAGTGAGAATCCAGAATGAATTTAGAAACATTCTCTTGTTGTGTCCCATAAGCAAGCTCTGAAACAAAAGTTTAAAGTCACAGTTCTCATTTAACCATTTTACCAGATGTTTCCTGAGGTTTGACAGATGTACCATTTACTAGAAAGTTGCACTCTGGAGATTTTGAGTGTTATGGACACTGTTGCTATAGACAGTGCCTCTGTAAGGGCAGGATTTGGAATATAACTTTAGCTGCAATTTAGGATTGAAAACGTGTTTGTTTCTTTTCTATCCTCAGGGTTTCTTTCATTGTCTTGATTGAAACAGAGATCTACCATAACTCACTCCTTTATAATGTTGCCTTTTAAATGGTATTGATTCCCCAAACCAAATGGGCCTCTATAGATACACCATCCTTCCTTAGCCTGCAAAGTAATTGCCAGTGAAAGAAACGTATTGGTGGATAGAAGGTATTTTAACTTGGGCTCCTCATCCATGAAGGCTGGGGAAGCTGCAGATGTATATATTCATAGCGAAAGCCGAAGGAGGACTCTTCCCTGAGAGACCTTGTGGACTCCGTTTGCCAACAGCCAGGATTTCTCTTTAACATAATAGCTGGAATTTCTCTTTTGCTGGAAGAGAAGGGGAGGGCCCTGGGAAAGGCTGGTGGGGACTCCCATGCTTGGGGGGAGGGTAGGCTGCCCTCCACCTTCCTGTTGCTCCCTCCAAAACACAAGTATAGCCCAAACTGCAGCCCCGGTGCAGGAATAGGGGGGGTTTGCCCTGCCTCCTCTTCTGCAAGGGGAGAGAGCCAGCCTCTTGGCCGGGAACCCCAAGGGCTTCTCCCGAGGGCCCCAGGCCGGTGCACCCCCAAGCCCCCCCTCCCCCGCGCGCGGCAGGGGTCTTATTGTTAGAGGTTTCGGAAAAGCTGCCCCAGAAACAAAGAAAATGGGTAGGAATGCCTTCCTCTAAAATGGAACCACAATGCGGGCCTTGCAGCCTGTCTAGATAAAGCGGCCTAGCATTGCTTCAGCTCTCTCCGGGCCGAAGGGGAAGGCGCTCTGTGCGCGGCCGGCCGGCCGGCGGGCGGGCAGGCTGCTGGGCGGAGGGGCCGGGGCTTGGGGCCGGAGCCGGGCAGCGGGGCAGGGGCTGGGCAGCGGGGCCGAGCGGCCGGGACTTTTATTTTGACGGGCCCGCGGCCTCCCCAGCCTCTCTGTGCAGGAGAGGGCTTGCCAAGTTTGTGAGGCCCAAGGCTTTCTTGTGGGAGGACGCTGGGCTGTCTTCATGCTCTTTGGCAATGATTAAAGTGAGGTTAGTACCCAAACCCCCTTTCATTTCATTCCCTTAGCCTTGCTTTTTCAAACCAGATGGCAGCCTTGTATTTTCAGCTGCAATTAATTTAAACGATGAGGCAGCAAGTGCTGTGAAGGAGTCAGGCGATTAGTTTGTTAGCCAGGAGGGAGAGCGGTGGCTGCTGTCCCTCGAATCCATGCATCCCCTCCCGGCTGCCTGGCTGCGTGCACCTTGGCCCCATCATCAGATCCATGTCCGAGATGCCAGGCCTCCGTCCCGAGCAGGCAGGAGGGCGGGGGCAGGGGGCTTCCCCTCCCCTCCGGTGTCCTCCCTCCCCTCCGCCACCCCTCTCCTCTCCCCTCTCTTGCTCTTGGGGCTGTGTCGCCAGCGTCTGTGGACTGACAGCCCTTGTGACTTGCAAGGGTTAATGCCCACTGAGTAATTGTTTCCTTAATGAATTGGGAGTAACAAAGTTTCAGGTGATGGCTGACATGTTACTGCCAGGCCGGGCTATCATGTGACTGTCCCTAGACAATGGGGCATAGTTTTCAAGTGGCGGCTGATTTGGGGGAGAACAATGTGCTTTTTTTCTCTGCTCCTTCCAGCTGCCAGGACTTCCTCCTGAAGGGGTATGTTTTAACTTGAGTATTCTTGAAGAAAATTACAAGGGGGGCATAAAAGCACTTGGCCACAGTTGAAGTCTCAAGGTTCTGACCTCAGTTATTCGACCACTTTCCTCAGTGGAAATTTTATTTCTCTATAGCTGCCTCAGAGTGTAGGATCAATTAGAGATAGAGAAATCTTTCTACATTTAATGGAAAATGAAGACTTTTTGTAACTCCCTAGCATGGAGCCCTCGAACTACTTTTTTCCCCCTCTTGTGGGGAGAGAACTGAATTTCAAAAGAATATGAATTAATTGACTATGTGCTTTTGAACACCGGGTGTCAGTGAATACACACATGCCTGTACACATAGGTGCAATCGAATTTTAGGGTGTTTTTTTTTCTTTCGTCATTTGAGAAATATTTTCTTGGCTGGGGTTGAGCCAATGAAAGGATGCCTATTTAACATTAACCTATTTCGGATGAATTTAATTTTGAAAGTCTCAGGGTGAAAACAAGAACTCAAGAATGCTTCCTTTGCTAGGCTTGAAAGTAACTCACTGTACACGGAAATAGCAAACCAGTCCAGTATCTTTGCCAAGAAAAACTCCATGGACAGTATTGGGGTGACATGGCCCTTGGGGTCACAAAGAGAAGGACAGGACTGAACAAAAACAACATATGTGTCAATTTCAGGGTGTGTGGTGATGAATTGAGGGAGCTAAGCTGATGCAACAAAAAAAATTTGTTTTTATTTCATTTTGTTTTATTGTCCTTTGATGATAGAATTTTGAGGCCAAAGGGACTCTTATTGATAATCTCGTTTAATCCTCTTATCAAACTGAAGCCTCCTGGTGAATTGCCTTTCTCAAGGTCATAGAGAGGCCGGGAGGTAGATCTAGGATTCAACCCCAAGTCTTATGATTCCAAGCCTAGTGTTCTTTTCACAGTTCCACGATGCCTTACATTTTACTCTAAATTCGAAATTACATTCAGGAGCCCTGATGAAAATATTTGGAGTCTTCTTGTCAAAAGCTGAATGACAATCAGAGAGACATCTTTTTTTGGAACTGATACTGTAGTTCCAAAGATGACAGTAGATCTTTGGTTTTTTCCTATGGTGAGAAAGGATAGATTAGACAGATAAGAAGATAAGATCTGTTACAGTTCATCAAAAATTAATTTTCTTCAATAATTTCAACTTCCTTCTATACCTATGATTTGCCAGAGCTGCTAAGAAGGAAGGAAATGAACTGATTTTTGCCTACGAGATCTTTTTATTTTCCTCTGCTGTGAGGAAGATGCTGTCCAAAAGGCGACCAGCCTGGAGGAGGAGGTTGGGACAGCCTGAATAATCAGAGAACTGGGTAGTTAGCTCTAAATTATGCAATTGATTGTATGGAGAGAATAGCAGTTTCTGTAGTTTTGATAAATTGGGTATTCACAGCATTGGCTCTTTGGAGGTCCCTGAAATATGTTTCTTGAGGTACAATACCAAGACATTGACATAGTCTACTAGAGATTCTTAGTCATTCACCTGAAGTTATGAAATAACTTTTTACTACTTTACAACTGGATGGAATTATCTTACTGGGTGTGTTTGTTCATATTCATTCTATCTCTCTCTCTCTCCCTTTCTCTCTCCCTCCCCCTCTTTCCCTTTCTTCCTCTCTTCCTCACTCCCTCTCCCCTTTTCAATGTGAGTTAAACATAATTGGAAGTTTTTTACTATAACCATTTTTGGTTACAAGATAATTTGGTATACATTGTTTCATTCAAGTATAGGTCCTTGACAAATAAACATTTGTTTCCATTAATATAAGTAATTATTGAATTCAATCATTTGATTTTTTTTTCAACAACTTGGTGAGTTAGGTGAAATATTAACATCTTCATTTGATCAAGGGGGGAACCAAGGCTAAGAGAGGCAAAATATTTTGCTATAACTTGTACAACTAGCAATAACAATAATAATGATAACTAGCATTTACTTACAGTTTGCATAAGTACATAAATAAATATATGTATATGCAAATAGCTCATTTGATCTTTGAACATTCCCTGAAAGGTAGGTGCTATTAATATTCTCATTTTACAGGTGAGGAAACAGAGGCAGGCAGCAGTTAAGTGACTTGTCCAGGGGTCATACAGCTAGTACCTGTCTGAGTCCAGATATGAACTCAGGTCTTCTTACTATGATACCTGCCTGCCTGGAAAAAGGCAGAGCTAGGTAGGTCTTCTGCCTCCCTGTCTTATTTTCCCCCCTATTTTACAGAAAGCCTCTTTGGTCTTGGCAGTCAGGAAATCCCTTTTAGATTGAATAATACTGTACACTAAGAGTTTACTAATTAGGACCTTGAGGGAAGTTCATCCTGAATAGATTAAGAGTAGTGTGAGTTTTTTTGTGCTGTTGTTTTTTTTAAACTCAGTTTTATTACTTTCAAATACTGAAAACTGGATAACTGGAAGCAAGCCTTCTATGTTGTCTGGAGGAATCTCTAGGGGCCTTATTCTGGTTAAGATTTATTTGTAGTCAGTATACTTCAGTTCTTCAAGGATTCCTGGTTTTGTATGTGGGTATGCCTTCAGCTAATGGAACTCATCAGCCCTCTGACTTGGTATAAGGCTTTCTAGAGTCCCTGTGGCCAAAACCATTGATCTCCCTAAAGCCCACCTGATGCTGAGCTTCTCCCAGCTGAGTTTCCCCTTGGTATTTTTTTCTAGTTTGCCAGAATCTAGCCTGCGCTCCATGGGGGCCCAGTCTGTGAGAACTCAGGTCCCTCCATTTTTTTGATGTGATATGAGGCATCTGGAGAGCAATACATCCAGTATTTACACATAAACACATACTTAGAAATTTGATTGAAATCAGTTTATTCTGTCAATCAGTTTAAACACAACCTTCTACAGCTTTTCTTTTCTGGATTGATTCAGTCTGCAAGCCCTATCTTTGTAGATGTTGCAGAAAAAACATTCATCCCAGCTCTCGTCTGAGTAAACACATTCTCAACAAGTGAAATATAGATTAATCCTTATTTTGGTGTAGAAAAAGTGGCAGCATGTCATGGTGGATGGAGAGCTAGTCTCGAAGCCGGGAACACTTGGTTTCCAGCTCTGCCTTTAAAACTCACTGGCTGGGTTAACCTGGGTCAGTTCCTGGGCTGATCATTCAGTACCCTATGCAGCTCTGAGACTGAGTTGCAAATAAGATGTTGAGACCTACTTTAGCAGAAGGAGTTTCCTCAACTGAGACTTCCCTATACCAAGGAAATCACAATCCATCCCCTCCCTGGGACTCCACCGATCCTTCGAATTGGTCGGGTGCAAAGTACTTTGTTATGTAGAAAATGTATAAGGTTTCTTATCATTTTTTAAACACCCAACTAAAAGTACCTAACTTGCCAGGAGGACTAGTGTTAGCCCTGGTCCTCTGGTGTGAATCATTTTTTTTAGATGAGAATGATTCATGTAATCACCTCAACTCTATGTTTAAGCCTTTGTATATCAAAATATGCTTTTAGGGGGTGGCTAGGTGGTACAGTGAATAGAGCACCGGTCCTGGAGTCAAGAGGACCTGAGTTCAAATTCAACTCTGTGACCTTGGGCAAGTCACTTCATCCCAATTGCCCTGCCTTCCCCACTCCAAAAAAAAAAAAATCTAAAAAAAATATATACTTTTATCTGAGGAAAAAGTTGTTTATACTCACATAGTATAAAATGTGGTGTAATAAAATGCTTTTCCTAGCAGCAATCCTGTGAGATAAGTATTAATATGCCCAGTTTACAAATGAGGACACTGAGGCTCAGAACTGTTGAGGTGACATAAATGGTTAAGTGGGTCCTGGAACTCAGTCATCTGTCCAGAGTTCTAGGAGGTCTTTCCACTGCAGATTGGCTCTGTTATTTAATCTTTGCCAACAAAGTAAGTCACTCAAAGAGAAGGCGGGGATGGCTTTTTCCTAAACCTGTTTCCTGGTCTTTGTTAAGTTTTTGTTGAATCCCATCCATTTGTTGAATCAACTTTTCAAGTTAAGTTAGTTGATAATTTTAAACTGCCTTCTAACATCAACATGCTATGAATATGTAAGTGCTGGCTAATAACTATAGTAGCTGACATTTATAGCTTTGTAGTTTATAAAGAGTATAGAAACACATCGCCTTTTTTATTTCATTTGATTTGTTCTCATGTAGGGCTTAAAACTTGGGATGGCGGCTTTTGCCCAGTTGTGAGAAGAATTCTTTTTGTTTGTAATAAAGCAAACAGTAGGAGAAAGTTTGCGTATTGCTTTGTTTTCCTTGGTAACAGATCTTGGGTGCTTGTATATCAGGCTTTTATTAGTGGCTCAGAAGTAGAGATCAATTCAAAAGACCTGGAGGGTTGCAGTTGACCACAGGTTCAATATGAACCCAGCAGTATGATGGGACTGCTTTAAAAAGAAAAAAGCAGATGCAATTTTGAACCAAAAACAATAGGAACACAGTATCCACATAGTGGGAAGGGAGGCGTCCCTGTAGGCTGAACTGGTGAGTTGGGTCCAGTTCTGTTTGCCATGATCTGAGAAGTACAGTGGAACATCAGAATGCAACGAAAGGAGAGTGAACCATGAAAATGAGGAATTGAGAAACTGGACGATAGAAACAGTAGTGGAGGGGCACCCTAATTGCCATCTGAAGGAGGGCTGCCATAAAGTTTCGCTCGTTGTTGCTCTAGAGGGCAGATCCAGGACTGGTGGAATGTATATTACAAGGAATCAGATTGGGGCTTGGTATAAAGAACAATTAGTGTAGGTCTAAGCAGCTAAGTGGAGCATGGATAGAGCTCTGGGTATAGAGTAAGGAAGACCCGAATTCAAATGTAGCCTCAGACTTTTATTAGCTGAGAGATCCATGGCAAATCATTTCATTTCTTTTTGCCTCAGTTTCCTTAAATGTAAAATGGGGTGATTATAACACATATCTCTTGGGATTCTTGTGAGGATCAAATGAGATATTTGTAAAGCTCTTAGCACAGTGCCTGGCACATAGTATGATCTATATAGATGCCTCTTATTAATATTAACTAGCTCTTGGAACACAGTGAAGACCATATCACTGGAGGTGTGTAAGCAGAGGCTGGTGCGGGATGGTGGAAAGAATATTGGATTAGGAGTTGGGGAATATGGGCAGTGTGGTATCATTTCTTCTGTCTCCTGAATCTGCTTCCTGTCCTTACTCAGAAACTGGGGGAGACAACTTCCAAGGGAGGCCACACATATCTTCCTTGTTGTTCAGCCATTTTTGTAGTTTCCAACTCTTCATGATCCCATTTGGGGTTTTCTTGGCAAGATACTGGAGTGATTTCTCCAACTAATTTTTCAGATGAGGAAACTGAGGCAAACAAGGTGAAGTGACTTGCCCAGGGTCACACAGCTAGGAATTGTCTGGGGCCAGATTTGAGCTCAGGAAGATGAGTCTTCCTGACTCCAGGCTCAGCATTCTGTCCACGGCACCCCTTAGCTGCCTTCTAGAACAATTAACATTTTTTTTTTAAAGTAAATCTTCCTTCTCTAGAAATCTTGGATATTTCATCATATACAACACTGTGATCTTCCCTTCCATAGCAGATGCTGTGCTGACTGAGTAGTCCCTCACAGCCTCACCTCTGGTGGTGGTCTTGACAGTGGAGGTATATATGCGTAGCATTTTGTCATCATGCAAAGAGCGCTGGGTTTGGAGTCAAAAGATAACCCACACTGGAATCCTGTCTTTGAGACTTGTTAGCTATGTGAAGAGAGGAGCCTTCCTCTGACTCTACTTTGGTTCCTGCAAAAGGGAGATGATGATAATGCAGCCACTTCAGTGTGTGTGTGTGTGTGTGTGTGTGTGTGTGTGTGTGTGTGTGTGTGAAAGCTCACATAAAATGAGGCTTTTGTAAAACTCAAGACTACATAAATATCAGCTATTGTTGCTGTTTTCAAGATTATCCAAAATCTTACAGATGTCACGTTGAATATATTCTAGCATTGGACGTAGCTTGGCTTAGACAACGATTGGTCCTTGAACAGGATGGAATTTGTCTTCTCTTTGAGTGACTGATGATAGTATTTTCAGGCCAGTGGTTCTGAAATAATTTTATCCCCTCCTCTTCCTGACAAGAATCTTTAAAGTATTTTTTTTAGTTACTCAAACATCACCCATTTATTAAAATTATTAATTATATGTCAGGCCCTCTTCTAGGCATTAGAAATAAAAGTACTAATAATGAAAGTCTACTCCTAAGTACATTCTAATGAGGGAGACAAGTACATATGAAATGTATAGCAGAAATAGGATGTGAATAAATAGAAACATATTAAAGGAGTTTACAGGGGATTTTACTAGCAGTTCTGGGGAATCATGCAAGGCTTTGTGCAGAATATGGCTCCTAAGCTGTGTCCTAAAGGTAGAGGGCACTCCATGAGGTGGAGGGAGCTGTAGCCAGCTAGCAGTTCTGTAGCACTTTATGGTTTTCCGATCACTGCCCGGTTTTATCACTTTACAGTAACCTTGGGAGGTGGGGGGCTCTTTCATCCCCCCTGTTTTAAAACAAAGGCTGGGACATGCCCAGGATAACACGGCTAGTGTGTGTCTGAGGCTGGATCTGGTGCCACATGGATGCCTTGTAGGGAGGGCAGGAGTGCGTTCTAGGCACAGGGGACGGCCACTGTGAAGGTGTGGAGACAATGGTGGAGTGTCCCATGAGGAACAGACTGAGGCCAGTTTGGGTGGACTGAAGGGGGCAGAAAGGGTTGTGTGTTTGGTTTCAGGTTGGCTCTTTCTTTACACCATGGGCTTGTGGAGAAAGGCGGGGTGGGGGGGCTGTTGTTTGCTTCTTCTCGTATCACCAGCATTTAGCACAGTGCTTGGTACATAGTGGGCACTTAATATATGCTTATTGGTTAACTGAGTAATGTCCAGTTGAGGCTGGAAAGGTAAGTTGAGGCCGGGTTGGGTAGGGCTTTGAAAGCTAAACAGAGGACTTGATTTTTTTTATTCTAGATGCAGTAAGAAGCCACTGGAATTGGTTGGGTAAGGGAATCCCATGATCAGATCTTCAGTTAAATAGTTTTGGCAGTAGCAGCAGTAATGGAGGGGAGAAGGCTTGGGTGAGGCTGGTGGCTGTGTCAGTGTGGAGAAGGCCTTGGGTGCAAGGGATGCTTGGCAGCTGATTGGCACATGGGGTAAGGGGAGCAAGGACGCTTGAAGTATCATGTCAGAGCAAAGAACCTGGGGACCAAAGGGACGGCAGTGGGCTTGACAATAACAGGAAGCTGGAAGGGGCCTGGGAGATTTGAGAGGAAAGATACCAAGTTCAGTTTGGAACATGTTGACCTTCAGGTGTCTGACGTAAAGTCTGAAATGTCTACCCATTAGTGATTGTGGGCTGAAGCTCAGGTGAGACACTAGGTGGGGCTGGATATACATACACACCCAGAGATAGATGCACATGTATAGGGATGATAATATATTTGTATATATTAATATAACGATTATATGTGTATGTACACATACATACATACAAAAGTAGCTTATTGGCTCACATAGATTCAGAACGAGAAGGGGTCTTAGACATCATCCAATCAAACGCCTCCTTTCTAATGATAGAAGATCTGAGTTTAAATCAGACATTTAGTAATTATGTGATCTCGGGCCAGACATGCATGCGTGCATACATACATGCACATGTGTGTATAACACCCACTTATATACATGGTACATTGTGTATGTGTCTGTGAAGCAGTGTGTAACATGTGTGTATGGGTATAAAGGTGTAGCTCACATATCCAAATGTGTGTATAGTGTAGATAACACTATATGTATATAATACACACATGTGTATGTATGTAACACCTGTATGTGTACGTTGTATATATAGGTATATAACACAGTGTATCTGTGTATATATAGTATGTTATATACACATATATATGTATACAATATATGTGATTATTATATATGTATATACACACAGAGAGGAAGTTTTTTCATTCCTTACAATATCTTTCTTTCTGCTTCCTTTTCCTTCCATCCCCACCCCCAGCCCCAGAAAAGCGGGATGGAAAGGCCTATTCATTTTCCAGGCGGCATCTCCTGAAAAGGCCAGCTGAAGGGTATTGCTAGAGTGGAAAGATCCCTGGCCTTGGTTGGTCTGTGTGACTTAGAAGACCAGGTCTGATATTTCCTCTGTGAACCTGGCAAGTAACTCATTTTGAGCGAGTTTTTTCTTTGTAAAATGCAGGTAGCAGTGCTTTTGCTAATGACCTCCCAGAATTAGTGTGAAAAAAGGTACTTTTTCAGCCTTAAAGGGCTTTGTAAGTGTGGAGGATGATGAAGAAGAAAGCAGATTTGACTGCAGAGAATCCAGCTTGGATGGAGCGTACAAGTTCTGAGTTGGAGCTGGTTCTCTCTGCCCTCTGAAGACCCCGCCTCCAATGCTTCCCTGTCACCTCAGCTCCTTTGGACTTTTCCTTCTCCCTCCCTTTTTTTTTTTTTTTAAGAGATTGATGTAGTTTGCTTCGACAATAGCATCCACTTCAGAGACACCCAAACAAGCCCTGATGCCCAGGATGTTTCCCAATAAGAATTTATCCATTGATAGCAGAAAACAGAGCTGTGTCCTGGAACCTGGACAGTGTAGTACTGAGCTTGGCTGCTGTGTTTGGCCAGTTGCATTACCCTTTGACACTGACTTTGTTTACATTACTGCAGTACCTAAGTATGTTCTTTTAGTCCTGCTTTCTTCTCTCTACATGACTTTATTCACATCTGTTCATGGTTCTCCAAACAATTCACATCTTATCATTTGTTCAGCCATTTCCCCATCATTAGGTACACACACACACACACACACACACACACACACACTCTATGCATATCAAATATCATGTCATATATTATAGATGTGTGTATCTTTTCTTTCAAGTAACCATTGCCTTGGACCATATTCCCAAAAGTTCCTCCTCTCTCTTGACCCTTTCCTAGTCCGGGTCATCCCCTTTTGTCTGAATTACTGCACTAGCTTTTTAATCAGTCCCTGCTTCCAGTTTCTTCTCTCCAGGTTACACCCTCCACAGAGCTGCCAAAGTCATCTTTCTCAGGCAGAGCTATAACCATGTTAGACCTCTGCTTAAAAAGCTTAAGTGGCTCATAGGATCACAGATTTAAGGGGCCTTAGAGATCATCTAATCCAATCTCCTCATTTAAACATTTAGTTTGAATCTGGCCTCAGATACCTACTAACTGTGTGTGAGAGAGACAGACCTTGAGCAAGCCACTTAATCTGTGTTTGCATCAGTTTCCTCAAATGTACG
Organism: Petaurus breviceps papuanus; assembly: GCF_028583685.1. Classification (NCBI taxonomy): domain Eukaryota; kingdom Metazoa; phylum Chordata; class Mammalia; order Diprotodontia; family Petauridae; genus Petaurus; species Petaurus breviceps. Next base: position 23,244,521 of record NW_027185761.1, read on the forward strand.
AGGATTAGAATAGCACCTACCTCCCAGGATTGTTGTGAGGATCAAAGAAGATAATATTCAATAATCTTCAAGTACTCTCTGTCTTTCTCTCTCTCTCTATATATATATATTATATATGTAGAATTATCATTAATATACCATCATTATTGTTCATTATTGTTATAATTGTTATAAGGAAGCCGAGGAGAAGTGAAGTGAAGTGACTTGTTCATGTTTACATAGGTGGAGCCATGATTTGAGCTCAGGTCCTTTGATTCTACATCTAGGACTCTTTTACAGACCTGCCTCCTCTCTATGATTAGCTGCAAACTTCTTTGTCTGGTATTTGAGGCTCCCAGCTGTATCTCATAATACTCTCTTTTGTGACCTCTCTCTTGTAGCTGACGTAGACTGCTTCCCATTTTCTGAATGTGACATTCCAGCCCTCCCCACTCTTCCATTCATTCCTAGAAACCATCCCACATACCTGTAACACACCCCTCCCTCATCTCTTGCTTTCAGAATCCTTGTCTTCCTTGGAGACTCAACTCTGGTGCCTCCCATCTTTCTTGAAGCCTTTCCTGTCCTTCCCCATAGTTAGCTTCCTGTCTCCTCAGCATTTTCTTTTGTGTACAGATACACTTGTTTCTGTATCTGGGTCTCTTTCCTAGAATGTAAGGTCCTTGAGGGCAGGGACAAGTTGTGGTACCTCTGATGCCTTGCACAGTGCTGTGGATGTAGCAGGTGGTTAATAAATAATTACTGTGGGGCGGCTAGGTGGCACAGTGAATAGAGCACTGGCCCTGGAGTTGGGAGGACCTAAGCTCAAATCCAGCCTCAGACACTTAACACTTATTAGCCATGTGACCTTGGGCAAGTCATTTAACCCCAATTGCTCTGCCTTCCCCCTGTAAAAAAAAAAAAAAGACCAATAAATAAATAAACAAATGCTGAACTAAAATGAATTTGAGTGCCAAGTTCTGGAGCAGAAATTCATAAACATTTGTATGGCAAATCCCCATTCTTGGTATCACCCTTCCCTTCTTTTTTCTTTCTTTTTTTTTTCTTTTTGGAGGGCAATTGGGGTTAAGTGACTTGCCCAAGGTCACATGGCTAGTTTTTGTGTTAACTGTCTGAGGCCAGATCCAAACCCAGGTCCTTCTGACTCCAGGGCCAGTGTTCTATTCACTGTGCCACCTAGCCGCCCCTTTCCCTCCTTTTTTCATTATTCCTCTTCCAAAAAAGAGAAGAGAAAATGCCACTGGGTTGTCCATGCTGTTGCTGATAAGTTCAAAGAAATGGGAACCATTCCCTCTTTTATCCTTTTGGTAAATGACCACATTTTTACCTGAAGTACAGGTAGAGCTCGGGGAGGGAGAAGAGAGCAGTTGACCTGGAGGGACCAGAGAGCTTCAACACAGACAGAGGCATCTCATGGTATTGAGGTGCAGATTGGCATTAATAAGCTCTGACAGTCCCTGGCCTCACACCACCTTGTGAGCAATGCCTTTAGTGTCCAAAAGAACCAATCCTCCCTCATCCCCAGCGCACACACATTAGCCCCAGGGACTCCATGTCCCTCAGTGTCTTCTCTTCTTCCTTTTCTTGGAGGCAGCAGCGTGGTGCAGCAGATAGAACACTGGGTCTGGAGTCAGGAAGACATGAGTTCAAATTAGCCTCTGGGTGTGACCCTGAGCAAGTCACTTAACTTTTTTCTTCAGCTGTAAAATGGGGATGATATTAATAGCACTTCACAGGGTGGTTGTAAGAATCAAATAATCTAATATTTGCACATCCTAGATTAATAAATGCTTTTCTCCTCCAGCCATTTTCTCATTTAAAAAAAAAATCAGTTTTTAATCCATAGGTAAAATTATTTATTTATTTATGAAATTTTTTTTTGGAGGGGGAAGGCAGGACAATTGGGGTTCAATGACTTGCCCAAGGTCACACGGAGTAAAACAATTTAAATTTGCATGAGATCCACTCATAGAACTTTAGCAGGTATCTAGTCCAGCTCCTCCCATTTTATAGATGAGTAAACTGAAGACTAGAAAAGTGCATGGTACCAGCATCCGGATCTGAACATGGACCCTGGTTTCATTACTCCTCCTCTGATGTTCTTTGCACGGCATAGTGGAAAGAAGCTTAGTACAGCTCCTGACATGTAGTTGATGTTTAATAAATTTTTTAATGAATAAAAGAATTGTATTTGAATGAAAGAATCTGGTCTTGGGAGTCAGTAGACTTCAGTTCAAATTGTGCCACTGAGAGCTTCCGCCCCTGTGACTGTGGGTAAATCACTGCATGCCACTTGGCCACAGTTTTCTCATTGGTAAAATTAAGGGAATTGGCCTAGACGGCCTCCGAGGTGCATCCTCCGGCCCCGAATTTTCCATACTGTGGCCAGCTGCTGCTTCTGTCCTTTTTATCCTGAGAAATAACCTCACTTATTCAAATGTCTAGCACAGTCTCTGGCATATTCTAACAGATGCTCTGTTAAGTTCCATTGATTGAATGAACAAACACGTGAATTGGGAGGTCCCTTGTCTCTCGACCTTGGCTCTCCTAGCAGGGGACAAGCAGGGAGCCTGTGTGTCTCTGAGCAGCTCCAGCAGATGGAACAAAGTCATCATCAGGAGGAAACAGGCATGAACGCTTCTGGGGGAGCTTCCCCACTTAGCCAGGAAAATTATAGCCCTTCCCTCCCAGGCTGAGCACAGCCGTCTGGGCTGTTTAGTCTGGGCTCTGTTGGCCTATGGGAGGCAAGGGTCCTGCTGAGGACCTCCGTGCCACCTGAGGGCGTCACTGTAATCCAACCATGCACACTGATGGATATATAGAGCTCAAAGCACCCAGGGTGGATGTTATTGTTGTTACTACTGGCTTTAGCATAGAAGGTATTAGAAATGACTGCAGAATCACAGTCTGACAACACAGGAAGAGAGAACTTTTATATAAAATTATATTTTTCCCAACATCTTCACTGTTGATTACATCCACCCTCCTGCATACCACCAAAGAAATGTGCTCTTCCTTCAAACAAATCTGTGCACACAAGTTCCTTGGAATGAATTTTCTGGTTGGTGAGTTGTACCAGAAATTTCACACAAAGGCATATTTCATGTGTGGGTATGGAGAGAGGTAGAAAGAGCTAGCTTACTTTTTTTTGCCCTTTTTGGAGGGGGGAAGGCTGGGCAATTGGAGTTAAGTGACTTGCCCAAGGTCACACAGCTAGTAAGTGTTAAGTGTCTGAGGATGAATTTGAACTCAGGTCCTCCTGACTCCAGGGCTGGTGCTCTATTCACTGTGTCACCTAGCCGCCCCTAGCTTACTTTTTCTAAGTTGGGATTTGGGGTATACAGCAAAGAGAACTAGATCCAGACTTAGGAAACCTAGAACCAAGTCCCAGGTCCTCCAGTGACCAGAGATGTCATTTCAAGCAAGCCCCTTTCCTTTTCTGGGCCTCAATTTCCCCAAATGTAAAATGAGGGGGCTGGACTAGGTAACCCACAAATTCTCTTCTGACTCTTGTCAGTTTATAATTTTGTTCCTTTCTATGAAAAAAAAAACTGTCAACAAGATTAGCTTGTGTCCTTGAAGTTTAAGTAATCTGTGGCTAATATTAGAATCTCAGGCACTAGGTGGGGGGAGTATTTGTCCTTTGTAGAATCTCAGGGGTGCAACTGAAGGGCAGTGAGGCTAGGGGGAAGGTTACCAGGAGTCAGGAGATTTGGACTGTGAGAAGGATTCTGCTCACAACTGTCCTGTGCCTTGGGAAAATCACTTCACTCCTGGCTCTCAAGGTCCTCATTGGTAAAGATAAGGGAGTCAACCTGGAGGATCTCAGTTCTCTTCATCTTTAAAACTCATGGGGTCATAGATAGAACTGGAAGGAAATTCAGAGGCTTGTCTCGTTTTACAGATGAGAACATTGAGGCCCAGGTCAGTTACTGTATTCCGCACTGTGTGCACTGTGCTGCCACCTAGCCACCCTGGCATCCGGAGGGGATAATAACACTTGGCCTACTCATCCCTCAGGGTTGCTGTGAGGACTTCTCTTTGCAGACCTTAAAGTGCTCCGTCTGTTTCTGTCATTGAGGACTGCTTTCCTTCTCTCTGGCTATATCAAGCCTGTTGCTCTTTGCTTTTCAAAGACATCTTTATTAGTGGCACTTGGGTGCCTTTATCTCTTGATGAATATTAAGTGTTCAAAATAATGGCCAGCATGATTTCAGGAAGCAGATTAGAATGAGATTTCTTTCATATTTCCTAGAGTCAGCCTTTTGGAACTGGGCAAAGGGGAATAGAGTCGATGGGCTGATTCTGCTTTTAGATGTGCTGTGTGTCAGGAGACTTGAGTCTTCAGGTGGCAGAGTCCACACTTCTCAGCCTGGCATTTAAAGCCCTCCATAGCCGGCTCCTACCTCCTTTTGTGGGCCCTTTTCGAGTCATTTCTCTTACCCTCTGTTCTAGCCAAGTGATCCCTTTCCTTGCCATTCTATCCCCCTCTCCAACTTAACTTTGCACAGACATTTTCCACGTCTGGAAGGCAGCTGCCTCCTTACCTCTGGGTAGAATTCTTGCCATCCTTCAAAACACAACCCAGGTGCCATCTTCTGTATTCAGTCTTTGCTCATCCTTCCTTTTTGCCCCTAGTTGTTAGTTAGTACTTGCTATCTTGAAGTTATTTTTGTATTTACTTCTCTGTGTATGTTTTCTACCCAGTAGAATATAAGCCCCTTGGGGACAGGCAGGGGCTTCTTCTCCTCTTCCTTCACCTCCTTCTCCTCTTCCTCATCCTCCCCCTCCTCCTTTTTTTCCTCATCCCCTTCTCCCCTCCCCCTCCCTCTGCCTCCCCTTCCTCCTCCTTCCCCTCCCCCTCCTCTTCTTCCTCCTTATCCTTCTTTATTCCTATGCTCAGCACCCAGTTCAATGCCTTGCACATTTGCACTTGCTAAATGTTAATTGAATTGACAGTGAATTGCAGCAAGGTGAAATACTAATTGCATTTCTTTATGCCCTGGTCTGGTTTAATTATCTCTTTAGACTTTGACATTGTCAAATGAGTAAATATAGGCATCAAAGAGGAAAGAGCAAATCATTCTAAGACTGGGCTTCATGAGTAAGTCTTGTGCTTTTGAGACTTGTGTTCCAGTCCAAGAACCCAGACAGAGAGTGGGGCTTTGCCACCGAACACCCCCAGTATCTCACTGCCCCTTCTGGTCAGTCCCTGGCAGTCTAGCTTCTGACCTGAATGCTCACTGAAACTGCTCTCCAAAAGCTCCAGGGACTTTCTCACGGCCAAATTCAATGGTCTTTCTTTTTTCCAGTCCTTATCCTTGTTAACTGTTGAGCCCCATTTGACACTGTTGGTTCTAAGCCTTCCCGTTCTCTCACTTCTCTGCCATCTTTCTAATTACTCCTGTCTCCTCTCCTCTCAGTCAGTCCTATTTGCTGTGACTGCTCCCTCCTCAGCTCTCTTCTTCTGGCTGCCTTCTCTCTATTTATATTCTCCTTTGGCGGCATCATTCACTACCATGATTCCTCTCACCCCTACATTATAGTCTTTCACCAGTACATAGATGACTTCCAGTTCTCTTGCCTTTCTCTTTTTTTCTGAACTCCAGGCCCACATTTCTAACTGCCTATCAAATGTCTGCATATCTGGATATCTACCACTTCATCCTTAATACATCTGATGCTAAGTTTATAATTTTTCCCACTAAACCAATGGTTCTTAATCTTTTTTGTATACCATAGACTCCTTCATCTGGTGAAGTTTATGGACTCCTCAGAATAATGTTTTTAAATGCATAAAATAAAACATTTGGGATTAGAAAGTAAACCAATTATACTGAATAGTTATAAAAAATTTTAATTCATTGGACTTGGACTCTAGAAGACCTCAGACACTATCTGTGTGGCCTTGGATAAGTCACTTAACTTCTCTTTGCCTCAGTTTCCTCAACTGTAAAAAAGAGTTTAATAATATCTACCTCCCAGGGTTGTTAGAATCAAATGAGATAATGTTTGAAAGTGCTTAGCATGGAGCCTACTGTGTGCCTGGGGAGCATACTTGGCATTATATTTTGGAGTTAGATATTAGTTGGTTGGTGATTTGGTCAAATTTATTAAGCTCCTGCTATGTGCCAAGTACTCTGAGTGCTAGGAATGCAAAAAAAAAGGCGGGGGAGGGGGGAACAGTCCTTACCCTCAACAGAGCTCACAGTGTTATGTTAGAAACTCTGGTGTTATCTTTCCTCTTCTCTCATAAGATCAGTTCTCAGATTTCCTTGATTCTCTATTAGACTATCCCTCCTATCCATCCTCTCCTCTCTCTTGCCCCCAGGAAGGGCTCTGCCTAGATGTTTGAAGTCACAGAGCTTCCCACCCCTCCTCTTCTCCCCTTCAGTCTGCTGCCCATTCTTCCATCACATCACAAGATCTCATCACTGGCACTCCTCTCCTGAGGCAGCTTCAGCCACTCCTGTTACCTCCCAAAAGAAGTTCAGAGCTCTTTGCCTGCCATTTAAAGCCCTCCACGATTTGGAACCACCTTATGCGACAGGACCGGCTGCTCCTGGTGTGTGTGTTCTCCTTTTTCTGGCCCCCTTTTTTGTTCATAATCTCCCTTTTCCCTGGCATATTCTCTTCTTCCCAGTCACGGGCCCTTTTCTACCCAGGCTTTCAAATCTAGTTCCCATGCTGCCTCACCCCGTGCCTTTCCTAGTAACATCCCTCTGGAATGATGTGTTAGCCCTTATAACTCACAGAGATCTTTGCATTCATACGTATTAGTTAATATGTATCTTACTACTTCTACTAGAGTGCAAGCTCCAGGAGGGTAGGGGTGGTATTTTTACCAGTCAGTTGCCTTTTGTTAAGTGCCTGCTGTGTTCCGGGCACTGTGCTAAGAAGAGAAGTTATTAAGAAGGGCAGAAAACAGACCTTGCTCTCAAGGAACCCATAGTATGATGGGGAGGGGACATGCAAACAGATATGTACAACAAGACGCAGGACAGATTGGAAGTAGTTTCAGAGGAAGACACTAAAAACATCCAAAAATACACAAGGTCAGCAACCAAGCTTTTTATATCATACTAACATAGAGCTTTGCAGTAGTCAAAAGCCTAAATGCTGGTTTAATGAATCTGTGTTGGCGCCTGGCTGGGGCTGCGTCCTGATGGGAGGTGGGGGAGTAGGGAGCCCTGAGCTCTGTGACCCTCGCAAGCCCTTTGTTTCGTAATGTGTAAGATGAGGCAGATGGACCAGAACACCCTCCAGAGTGTTTTCTGTCAACTGCTGGTTCATGGCAGATTGTGACTGGTCTTGGAACGTCTTTACTACCAACAGCTCTTTATCTTCTCCAAACATTAATTTTTATGGTTTTGTTCTGAATTTCATGAACATTTCCATCTACAAAATGGAACTGAAAAGAGGATTATTTGCAAAATGGCAAGTTTCTATTATGAATATCATGTTTAAAAAAAAAACCTAACATAATAAATTCAGTATGTTACTTTCAAAGCTGTCCTGCTTGTCTCTGTTCCCTTCTGAACTTTCTCTGTTCTTTTTTGTGTATTTTACGAGAGGCTTTAGTGACTTCCTTTTCTTTCTCTGGTTCTTTTTGGGCAACACTGTGGCTAGTTCCCCTCTCCTTCCAAATGCTCCCCCCATAAAGAAAGAAAAACCCAAGCCTTGGGGCAAACGTGCAGGCCAGACAAAGGAAGACCACCCATTTGGCAGGCCCAGAACTGTGTCTGTGTCATTGTGCATGCCAAGCCCCATGCCTCAAGAAGCTAGGAGCCAGCTTTGTGTGCTCTGCTCTTGTGGCTGGTCACTCTGTCCCTCAGGCTTCTTCAATCTTTCAAAGTCCTCTTTGCAATGTTGTTGTTATTGTATAAATAATTGGTGGGTCCTTGCTTTGGTTTCATTTCTTCATTTCAACACAAAGAAGTGGTGCTTCTTAAAACCTACCCACTTAAAAGTCCAGCTCCTCTTCCTATTTCTTCTGGTCCCCCACTTCTGACTGACCCTCTAGTTCCCAAGGGACTGATTCTTGAGCTCTGGGCTTTGCTATCTGTCACTTGGATGGGGAAACATTGCTTTAAGCTTCCATGATCCTGGGAAGATGAGAAGCCTTCCCTGGTATCCTTATAGGCCTCCCTCAGGGCCAATAATGAGTTAGCCGAATGCCTTGTGAGCTAGTGAAGGTGTCTGATGAAGCTTACATACACCTTCTCAGAATAATGTTTTGAAATGTATAAAATACAATACATAACATCACTCGGGAAACCAGGCATTGAAATACAGTTATAAACATATTTAAAGAAAAAACAAAACCAAGTTCCCCTCCTCTAGGTTGAGAACTTTTGGCCTAGAGCTAGAAAGGACCTGAAAAGCAATCTGGTTTAACCCTTTCATTTTACAGATAAGGAAACTGAGGCCCAAGTAGAGCTAGTTAAACTGCGGCTCTCAAGAGAGCTGATTAAGTGACTTTCCCGAGGTCACGCAGCAGTATCATACTGGGGAGACCAAGAAAGGCAAAAAATAGAACCTGCTCTCAAGGAGCTCATAGAATAAGGTGGGAGGACATGCAAACAAATATGTACAAACAAGACAGAGGATAAATTCACAAAGAAAGAATTGGTACTGGATGAATGTTTACCCCAAAAGATCTTAGGTAGGCACTTAGTCAATCTTTGTTTCCACAAAGCGGCTCAAGAGTTAGTAGGATAGCAGGACCAAAGTCTAGACCAGAGTTTGGAGTCCAGGCGGGTGGCCATTGAAAGATGGTAGCCATATGGCATGGAAGTCGAAGGGGCTTTATGGAAATACCTTGTTGCTTTAATAATTGTGACCCTTGGCTGAAAAAAAATGTTTTCAAGAAATAGCTAAGTTTTGTAAACTGAATAGTTCTGTGACCATGGGTAAGCTATTTAACCTGATTCCAATGGATCATCTGTGAAACAGTAGTAACTGCTTTGATGGGTTATTGTGAGGTTCAAATGAGATAATGGGTGTAAAGGACTTTAAGCACCGGCTGCTGTCATTATTACTGTAAATGTAAAGCTTCTTGGGAGGTAGTAACTTCTAGATAAATGCTTTTACTTGGAAAAAGAGCAAAAAAAGAAGAGCTCAAAAAGCCTCTAAGTTAGGTTAACCGTCCTAGCCGTGTGGGGTTTTCTTCTCCCTTCTGGGCACCTTTTAGGAGAATTAGGGTTTTTTCATTGAAGTTTTCATGCTGTGTTATGTATGTATCATGGCTGGTTGGTCTCTCACTCTGATACAAAGCTCATCTTCTGTCCCCTTCGCCACCTCCTCCTCAAGCCAAGTATGTGTGCTGAGCACTAAGAGGAGATTCCCTAGGGAGATGTTGGAGGGTGTGGCTGGAGGGATGAATTGGGAGCTGGCCACATGGACCAATATTTCCTGTCCTTTTTCCACTCTTTGATATACTAATTAACTTGTCAGGTGATATATTTAGGAGTAGTGTCTCTTCCTCCCCCTCTTTTCTCCTCCCAAATCCAGACATTAATTGAACAAATTCTTATTATGCACCTACTAGAAATAGTTCAGGCTAGTCATTTATCTGTACTGCTCATTCCCCAAGCATTCACTCTCTCTTACACACACAGACGCTCCCTCTATCTTTCTCTCTCTGTCTTTCTCTCTCTCTCTGTCTCTGTCTCTGTCTCTCTCTCTGTCTGTGTCTCTCTCTGTCTCTCTGTCTCTGTCTCTGTCTGTCTGTCTGTCTGTCTCTCTCTCTCTGTCTGTCTCTCTCTCTCTCTGTCTCTCTCTCTCTCTCTCTGTCTCTCTCTCCCTCCCTCTCCCTCTCCCTCACCCTCTCCTTTCTCTCTCTCCAGCTACTCTTTCTTCACTGTAGTGATTACTGCCTCTCCAGCTCCTTAGTCAGAAGTTGGCCAAGGAAGTGAGGAAGTCCAGGCTGTTGCAGCACATCCAGGATGTCCTTTGCCACATGCCAAAGGGTTATGATGCAAGGGTTTGGGAAACAATGAATTAGCCAGTTCAGAAGAGGTGGGGGAAACAGGGTGGGGGAAGGATTTGGAAGCTTTGTGGAAGAGATGATGATTAACTGTATGTAACATTAAAAAGAAGAGGCTTTAGCTGGAGTTTTCCAAAGGCCAAGATCATATTTAAATTGCTCCTGAAATTATACTTCTTCCAAGAAGACTTCTCGATTAATTCCCTCCTCAAGGAAATTCCATTAAGTCCTTCACCCAGCACAAAGCTCCACAAATCAACACATAACGTAAACAGTTTGTTTACTGTGGTCTAATGAGTATTTAGGTTCTCCTGCCTCTGATGTTTACTATCCATGGAAACCTTGGACAAGTCTTAACTTCTCTGGACCCCAGTTTCTTTAATTGTAAAATGGAGGGGTATAGTGGGTAGAATACTGGGCCTGGAATCAGGAAGATCTGAGTTCAAATCCTGTCTCAGACACTTTCTCCTCTGTGACCTTGGGCAAGTCATTTAACCTCTCCTTGTCTGAGTTTCCTCATTTGTGAAATGGGAATGGTTATAATGACACCTACCTCTCAGGATGGTTGAGAGATACTATTTGCAAAGTGCTTCGCAAAGCTTAAAGTAGTATGTAAATGCAAGATATGTGTATTATTATATGCCAAGTGAGTGCTAGTACTAATAATAGCCTACAGTTTATACAATGCTCTTCTAAAAGCCTGTTAGATACCTTGTTAGGTTGGTGTTTGTTGTTTAGTCTTGTCTGATTCGGGGTTTTCTTGGCAAAGATATTGTAGTTTGCTGTTTCCTTCTCTAGCTTATTTTATAGATGAGGAAACTGAGGCAAACAGGATGAAGTGACTTGCCCAGGGTCACACAGCTAGGAAGTGTCTGAGGCCAGATTTGAAGTCTGGTCTTCCTGACTCCAGCACCAGTGCTCTATCCAGTGTGCCACCTAGCTGCCCGTTGGCTAGGTAGGTAGGTATTAAATTTAACAGTATTCCAGTCGATGAGGAAACCGAAACTCAGAAAGGTAAGGATTTGTAATCTCGCAATGGTTTAGTAGTTGTTGAGTCTCAGCCCCGACACTGGAGCTTGTATCTGACCCCAAGCTGCTAGGCCATGTGGTGATGGAGAGAAAAGGGAGGGGAACGGGGAACTGAGTGGTTGGGGGGAGGGCCTGAAGGAGGAAGGGCAGTTGTTTGTTTTCCTTTATGTAAAGGGTGATGGACAGAGCCAGGCAGTGCTGCTTACCTGGGGTCTGGCTTCCTTCTCTGTCAAAATGGGAGTAATGACCATCATAAAAGCTGCCCTGCCGACCTCATAGGGCTGAAGCTCAGAGGGAGGGTTGGTACAGATTGGAGAGCTTTGAGCAGTGAAATGTGCCTGCTCCATGTGAAAGAGTAAGCTCTTAGAAAGCAGTTAGGGCACTGAATAATGCCCAGCAGTGCATGCAGATAGAACCTTCATCAAGAACGTTCTTGACAATGGGTAGGAGGAGGCTGGTCGAGTGGGAGGACATTTTGCTTTCTTGGCCCTGATCCCAGCGTCTGCCTCTTTCCTTCTGGCTGTGTCCTGGCTTCAGGGGCCACTGCCACTTTTCCCAATAGCTGATTCCTAGGCTGGCTTCAGAGTGGACATTGTCACATAGACCTTTGATTCACTGCTGCCAGCAGAAGCAGGCATCCAGAAGAGCTAATCTGGGCCTCCAAATGGATGCCTTGTGTAATGTGGGTGCTGGTCTTCAGGAAAGGCAAGGGACTAGGGCTCCCTTCTCTCCTGGAGGGGCTCCCCGCCATTTGGGTTGGCGCACAGCAGTCTGCGTTCTACAGGAGTGCTCAATTCCATGTACTTGAATAAGAACTCACCATCATTCCTAAATAGCATTTACAAAATTTGCTGGAAATTGCCACAAAGAGTTAATAAAACTTGGTGTCTGACACTTAAATTAAACCCTAAGGCTAATGTCAAATGATACATTCTGAAGAGCCTGCCCTGAACTCTGAACTTTGGGTATTTGCTTAAGGAAAGGGAAAATCTCATTTTAATGAGAATTACAAGTGGAAGCAGGGTTATTTTTTCATGTGATGGATACGTTTATAGTTTGACTGTTGGGAATCTCCGATTTTTCTGCCAAAGATTGTGGACATTTCTTATTTCTCAATGCAGAGAGTATAGTAAAATATTTGGCATACATTCCCTAGGAAACTTTGTGCTGGAGGAAAATGTACAAAAGCTGTTCCCTTCCTAGGGCCTCTCCTTTTTTTCCCCTCCTTTCCGTTTTCCTCTCTTAAAACATTTGGCCAGAGGAGCCTGCTTCTCTGGGATGGTGTGAACGGTCCAGCTCCAAGCCAATTTGCTGAGCGTCAGCTTTCCAGGTGATAGGAGAGCCCGGCGATCTGTCAGGCGCCTGGGTAACTTGCTTACCTTTGAACCATTTAAGCCTCGGTGGTGCTGAAGCATTGTTTTTAATTAGCAAGCTGTATTTTTAACTGGAGTGGAGCAGACTTTTATCTCCCAGGCAGGATGTGTGTGGTTTGGGTCTGACAGCCATGGAAGCACATGATGCTTGCTAAGCGCTGGGGCCTTGGTTATGATTCATTGGGGAGAAACATGGAAAACAATGTCTGTTTTTGAGTCCTGGGAACTGGGAAAATGAGCTCGAGATGTGAGCAGTGTATAATTTTGCTAAAATTAACCTATGAGCACTTGGGATTGCTTTCTTTTGGGTGTTGTGTCCATCTCTCATTGGCCCCACGATGGCGATGCCCTTTGTTGCAGCTCACGTGGTCGGCTTTTTGTTCGTCCCAGTCAGTCATGGAAAAAGTCATATTGTGGCGTTTGACAATTCCCTAGTGTTTAGCGGACTGGCTCTAGTCTTTGTAGGCTTGCACTTACTGCTGTCCAGTGCACTTCCCCAACTGGACATGGGGAGAATTTGGCCACCAACATCCATGAATCCACTTCCTACTCACTGAAAGTTCCCCTCTGGAAATCACTGTGCTTTAGGTAGATTATTTGGACAAGTTTTGGCTGTCTTCACAGTGCTATAATTTTGTAGATATTTGGGTTTTTTTTTATCTCAGTTTCCTCATTTGTAAAAAATACAGAGGTTGTGTTGATTGGTTGATAAGGTCCTTTTTCTGCTCCAGGATTCCAAGTGACCTAAGTTTCTACCAAGAGGCATTGCTCAGAAGAAAAATAACAACACTATTTTTTCAGGAAAAACATTTTGCTCTTTCTTTCACAAATGAAAGTAGACACATGTAGTGCTGGGGAAGCATGTGTACTCACGTAGTTCCTTCCCACATCAATGGATTTTATGTTTCAGAGTAAATACTGTAGTACAGCAGAAGCTGGTTTATCAGGCGTTCTGTCAGTCAGCGTACCATTCACAGGCACTATTGCACATCTGCTCAACAGTGATCACTGATATTTATAATGAGACCCCTACCGCACCATAGAGCTGGCCTGTCATGCCTTCTGAACCATCAAAGCAAGATTAAATTATATCCATATATTTTCAGTGTTAAATGCATTTTTTAAACTGTTCAGATTCTTTGAAAGCATCCATGTAATGGGCTATGTTAACTCTTATAGCCAGAGTATTGGGTTAGAGGTCCCCACTCCCAACCATAGGTCTGTGCAATTTAGAGTCCAACTGGACGAGGAAAGTGAGACCTAGGCAGGGGAAGTAACTTGCCCAAAGCTACAAAAACAGAGCCAAGATTTAAACCCAGAACCTCTGTGCTTGGGTCCAGTGCTTGAATCCATCGTGACCCTGCTGGGTCAAAGATTAGGCTCTAAGCCTGAAGTGCTGTTGAGCTATCTCTCAGGATTTACAGTGTACGACTCACCAATCTATAGTTAGTGCCAGCCTCCCTGCCCCTCACGCCCCCCGATTTCCTAGTCCAATTCCAGAAAATAAAGGGAAAACAACCTAAATAGCAATGGTATGTCTATGTGTCACTGTGAGAGAATGTGGGATTTAATGGCCAGAAGATTACATAGCGTTACTGAAAACCAGGAAATGAATGGATTCAGCCCATGTGGATCATTCCTACTGGTTTATTTACAAAGAGATCTCAGCACATGGAAATGCTATTTAAAAAATTTTAATAGCATTAAAATTTAGCATCTTGAGTTTTGCAAAAATACTTTACATACACACACATATGCACACATGCACGCATACACACACGGATAATATCTGCACAGCAACCCTGGGAAGATAGCTATTATCATTCCCATTTTACAGATGAAGAAGTAGACTTAGACATAAAGCTAATAAGTGTATGAGGCAAGATTCTTTCAAGTCCCCCATGCCTTCTAGCTGCCTCTACTTCCCCATGGAGGAAGATGTGGCCTTTGGGCATTTTTCTTCTGGGAAAAAAAAAGAATGACCTCTTGTTGTTCAAGGCCCAGCTTAGATCATACTTAGTCCATGAAGCTTCTCCTGACTGTTCTATTCCTGATGGCTCTTCTGTACCCCAGTACCCCCTAGAATCTAGCTCTTATACCCCCTCCTTGTTCACTTATTTATTATGTTGGTCCTGACTGATCACCAATGTAGAACTCAAATAGAATAGGATCTGTTTAACCATAAGGATTCTAGCAGCTCCATATTGACTTAGAAAACCTCCTATTAACATTATCTGTGTTCCATTGTATTTTTATTTTGTTAAATAGTTCCAGGGTACATGAAGACTGTGTTCTACATGTTTGCCAGTTCTGTTTTAGATTATAAGCTGCTTAAGAGAAAAACTTAACATTTCTTCTGTATCCCCACATTCATTTCTTTCTTGTCTGAATTCTAGAGTGCTTATGGTCCACACTATCTAATCCAGCACTTAATCTTATTGTCTTTTTTTTTTTGCTTTGTGTATTAATCTTCCTAATTAGATTATAAAGTGTTTCAGGGAACTGTTTTATTAAAATTCTATCTTCCTAAGGGGCAGCCAGTTGGCTCAGCGAGTAAGAGCACCAGCTCCAGTGTTGGGATGACCTGGGGATCAAATCCGGGTTCGGATACTTAGCACCACACCCAGAAATAACTGGCCATGTAACCTTGAGCAAGTTACTTAACCCCGATTGCTTTAAAAAAAAAATTCTATCTTCCTGTAGAGCTTTCACACAGCTCTGAGGCTAGACAGTGACAATAAATGTTTGTTGATTGACTTATTTGAAAAACAAGCAAACAAACAGTTCAGTCTCCTACTTCATTGCCCAAAGAGAAGGGAATATAGCATGCCAGGTGAGGGGCTAATCACTTTTTACAAATAGTATATCCCTTGGCCCTCACAAACCCTGTGAGAGAGGTGCTTTTATATCCTCATTTTACAGATGAGGAAACTGAGGCAAGCATCATTTACATGACTTGCCCAGTGTCACACAGCTGGTAAGTATATGAGGCTGGATTTGAACTCTGGTCTTCCTGACTCTATACCCAGTGTTCTGTCCTGTGTCACCTAGCTACAGAATGAAGCATTCTTTTTTTTTTTTTTTAACCAGCCAGTAGGGGTGGCTAGGTGGCACAGTGAATAGAGCACCAGCCCTGGAGTCAGGAGGATCTGAGTTCAAATTCAGCCCCAGACACTTAACACAAAAACTAACCAGGTCACCTTGGGCAAGTCACTTACTAATCCCAATTGCCCTCCAAAAAACAAAAACCAGCCAGTGTAGGAATTTGTTTTGTTAGATTATGCATATTTGTTAAAACGGTTTGTTTTCCATTTATTCTTTCCCAATGGTGAGTAGATGAGAAATATAATCTTTTTCATTGAGAAAGAGTTTTTAAAATAGAAATGTAAATAAGATTTTGTACAATGATTTCCATAAAAATTATTAAGCCTACAAAAAAGTCCAGATTTTTAATCAGATAGATTAACTGCATTGCTTCTTCAGAGTCTGTCAACAAAAGATTGTAAAGGTGGTAACCTCTGGTGCCATTGTGCAGATGTGGGAATGATTCCTTTCATTGTGGAAACCTTTTGTTAAATGCCAAGTATCGACCTTCACGTATCCATGTTTCCTTCCTAGAAGCAAGAATGGGGATTGCCGAAAAGAACACCGGGAAAGAAGCCGCAGCCCCATTGAACGTGCTGTGGCTCCCACCATGAGTCTGCATGGCAATCACATGTATGCCTCCATCCCCAGCATGACCATGGAGCAACCTCTTGCACTGACCAAAAACAGCATGGATGCCAACAGAACAGTTGGCATCTCCCCAACATTGACCTCTGTGGAACGGCAGCAGGTATGTCACTTAGGATGGTATTCTGAGAAGGGGTCCCTAGGCTTCTTCTAACACCCGAGGATACACACAGTTAGGAACTCCTAGAGCAGTGATATTTATGGTGCCTTTCAACCCATAATATTCTATGGTCTGTGGGATTGGGGCTTTGCTGTCTGTACCAAGAGCTGGAGTTGGGATCTGATCAGGCAAGGTGGCTGGTAGCAATAAGCACCAGGTGTGGGCTTGATTAGACTTAAAATTAAGATCATCAACTCAGAACATCCTGTTTTGGCAGCGGGAGAAATGGGGTGGGCTTAGCTGCGGGGCCACTTTGTGACCTTGAGCAGTTTTTCTTAACTTCTTTGAGGTCTCAGTTTCCTCATTTGTACAATGATGGGATTGTAGCAAGTAATCTCTTTTGGTTCTAAAAGTGTGGTTCGTCTTGCATCTCTTGAGATGGAGGCAGGAGAGGAGGAGGGAAGCTTTTGGGAAACCATCCTTCAGAGGATGTTGTGAATGGTAGGGAGGCCCATTAACCATTCTATGGTTTTTGTGGCCAAAGAAGAGCCTGATGCTCTGTGGGCACTGTGGCAGAGAGAGAGAGAGATAAGATATAATCCAGTGTATGTGTGTCAGCAGGGGTGTCCTCCCCGTCTGGTTCTCCAATCAACAAGCATTTATTTAAAACCTTCCAAGACTGGGTCCCAGACAAGGCACTGGGTAAAGCCATTTGCCCCTGCTTGAGGTAGGAGACCTTAGCCACAGGTGCAGGACTGATGTGTGCTCAGCATTGTGCTGGAATGTTTCTTTTTCTTTTTTTTTGTTTACTTTTTAAAAAATTAACTATTCCAACCAGCCATCCTGTAATTGCTCCTCACGTGGACAAGTTTTGGCCGTCTTAACAGTGCTATAACCAGCTGACCTAATGTCACGGGTGTTACAAAGAGTCACCTTTTCCTTCCCGCTCAACTGTTGATTCATTGACAACTGAGAGGGAAAAGTTCCACTGTTCATTTTGTCCCCAGTGTCATGTGATAGTGGCCTTGCCAGCCCTGACCCAGTTATACCGCTCCCCTCTAGGCATTCTAACCTGCTTCTCCCTGACCTTTAGCCCCTTCATGTTCATTTCTTTCTAGAGTCAGGAAGACCTGAGTTCAAATCCAGCCTCATGGGATTTGTTTGGATTTTATTTGTTTGACTTAAGGATTTCCTGTGGCTGTTTGGTTAAAGTGGAAATTTAGCAAGAAGCGATATAGGCATGGGGAAGCTGCCAGAGAGGAGTAGTTTTGTGGCCAGGATTTCAGCCACCATCAGTGGGTCAGGGAGGACGGGAAGGCATGGCTCAAGCCCAAAGTGGCTGACAACAAACACCTCCCTCTGCAGCATGGGAAAGGTGCTCCAAAGTAAGGGTGAGATGCCTAGGTACCTCACATTCTGGAGTGGTAGTCACATGGGAGCCAATGCCGAACTAGCCAGATGTGCCGAGAATACCAGGAGGGGAGCCTCTGAAGGCACCATGAATGAAGGCTAGGTGTTGGAAACATGTGGGAGAAGTAACAACAGGAGATACCATCGCTTGCTGTTCTTAAAGAAGAATGGCACCCGGATTAGAAATCCGTGCAAAGAAGCTGTCTGACGTGGGGACCGTGTGACCTTAGGCCATTGACTTGACCTGTCTGTAAAGGGAGGTTGGACTAGATAATCATAGAATGAAAGGTCCTTAGAGATTTATTTTCAGCTCTGATCTCACTTCCCCTCCTCATCTCAGTTCTGACATTTTAGGGTTCCAGGTGAGGCATGTTTTCAGTGGCAGTGGGAGTATGAAGTGTGTGCGCGCGTGTTTGCACGTCTGTGCTAGGGTTCTCTACCTCTTTTGTTCCCCTGCCAAACCAAGAGAACGTCATAGGGTGGGAAGGTCACTGGAGAGCATTTCTAGGCTGTGGCCCACAGAGAGAAGTCTGGAGAATTCCATTGGAAAGGGAGTCAGGTTATTCTCAGCCCTCTGGGCTTTGCTTTTAGAGGACAGGATTTCATAAGCAGGAAGGCAGACAGTTTTTTAAAAGAACATGAACAATTCCGATGGTAAATTACATTATAACCCAGCACAGCATTGACCAGGGGCCAACCGCTGGCAGCAGTGTGGTCTCTTACCCTGTCTGGCCAAGGCCCCATTTTGAATCCCACAAAATATTGATCTCTTCTGAGCCCACAAGAGGAGATGATAACAGCCCCCAAATGGACACAGACTGCAACGGAGAGAAGAGTTATGTTCAACCCCATCAACATTTCAGGTTCTTTCCCCATAAGGTGATTTGTACTGATCCATCTGTTCTCCTTTCTTTGACTTCTATTTGATATATCCTTAGGTAAGCAACTGGATCTTATTTTTTTCTCCGTTAAAATGAAGTAGTTGGGGTGGCCAGGTGGCGTAGTGAATAGAGCACTGGCCCTGGGGTCAGAAGGAGCTGAGTTCAAACCCGGTCTCAGACATAACACACACACACACACACACACACACACACACACACACAAACTAGCCTGTGACCTTGGGCAAGTCACTTAACCCCAATTGTCCTGCAAAAAATAAAAATTAAAAAAAAAATAAATACAAATAAAATGAAGTAGTTGGAGTAGATGATCTCCAAGGCCTTTCTGTCTCCAAAGCTATGACCTCCATGAACGTGCCTAACGCACTGTAATTGTGGAAACACTTACTGTGCACGTAAGTCACACCTGCTGTATGAATGCCCAGTAGCTCAGAATGACTGATATCATCTGAGTTGGGTGGCCTTGATGTAAGAGTGTGGATACCTGCACATACAGGCAGGCGTGTGCACATCCACACGTACATTCACCTTTGACAAGTACTACGTATTTCAGCAGAGCTGGCTAAGGGGGAATCTCTGTGGATCCCAACCCCATTCCATGCTGATTCCAGTTTTTATGGGGGAGATACCAATAAAACCCAGAGCCCGTGTAGCAGAGATCCCTGTTTCAGTAGCTCTTAGATTGGAGGTCTTTCTCCATGCCCCTACCCTGGCACAGAACCCTCCCACAAAAGGCGCCCAGAGAACGTTGTGGACACTTCTGGGGGTACAATTGTGACAAAAAGGAGAAATTTTGACTTGCCTGGGCTCCATTGATGGGGAGGACTTCCTGACAGAGGATACATGGCCCAGAAGGATTAATCTTTTGTAGGATCCCCAATGGGGCAAAGAGAAGAAGCCAGAGCTGTTAAGAACTGCCCCCCTGGCCAGGTCCTGAATGTTCTTCGTACAGTCACAACCTCCTTCCTGAAGCACTCAGGTTCTTCTCTAAAGCTGCCCACCCCGACTTGTTCAGCCTGAGGTTCCAGACTCTGGGGTTTCTGCTAGGGATATAAAATTATTTTTTTTTCCTTCTTAAGTCTCTATTTTCATTCTTGGAGAAAAGAATGCTGTTCTTTGGTTTTGTAAAGTGGTGGATGGGTCACAGAAAAGGGAATGCTAATAGATAGTTCAACTTGAGAAACACTGATTAATAGATTACTATGTACCGTGCATTGGACTGGAAATAAAATCATTTAAATAAAAGATTTAAAACTAGTCCCTGCGCTTTAGAAGCTATGATGATGATAATGATACTAGCTAGCATTTATATAGAGTTTTGCAAAAATGCTCTACAAATATCATCTTAGTTTCTCCTCCCAACACCCCTGAGAGGTAGGTACAATTATAATCTCCATTTTACAGATGAGGAAACTGAGGCTTAGGTCAAGTGACTTGCTCAGAATCACACAGCTAGTAAGTGTCTGAGGCAGGATTTGAACTCAGGTCTTCCTTGACATCATATCCAGCCCTCTGTCCACTGTGCTGCCTTCTTGCCTTTGGCCAGACCTGAGAGCCAGAGCCAAACCAACCATCTTCTTTCCTAATTCCTTGTGAAGTACATCATGCATCAGCTTGGATGGGAATAGGGTTCATTTCGGGTAGCTCTTTTTGAGAGGAGGAGGGGAGAATGAACAACTAGCTGCCAGTCCTTTTGCAAGTGAACTAAACTTACGTCCTTTCTTGCCCTGCGTCCTTAGAACCGCCCCTCAGTGATCACCTGTGCCTCTGCCAGCAATCGTAACTG
The DNA here is from genome assembly GCF_028583685.1 of Petaurus breviceps papuanus. Classification (NCBI taxonomy): domain Eukaryota; kingdom Metazoa; phylum Chordata; class Mammalia; order Diprotodontia; family Petauridae; genus Petaurus; species Petaurus breviceps. The sequence continues at coordinate 23,264,838 of NW_027185761.1, forward strand.
CAACCTTTCTCACTGCCCCATCGCCCACAGCGGGTGCGTCTCATCTACGCCAGCAAACTACAGGCGGCCTCCAAGTAGTAAGTGAACTCTGTCTTCCTCCCCCTTCACTTTGAAAGAAAAACAGATCGTGGGGAAACCCTGTTGGTTCAAAAACTGCTGTTAACTTTGTTTATAAATTAGAACTCTTCAAAAAAAGTTTTAAAAAATTTAAAAAATTAATCACCACTCCCTTTGCTGCTCAGACCAGGAATAATTTGAATAGATGACAAGAAACCTCCTTTGTCTTTCATCACCACTGAGTATTTATTTCATGTTTTTCATATTTCTATTCCAAAGAAACATTGATACTTTGTTTTGACACAACAGACGCTTCCCAACAAACCTTCCCACTCAGTGCATCCTCTGAGCCCTGCTGTGGAACGCTGCCTGATCCGGGGGTTGGGACTGAGATTTGTCACTCGTCACGTCTGTCGTTTACCAATTTTTAATAGAAGGGCTGTATCTGTGCCTCTTCATAAGGAGTGGCTTCAGCATTGTGTGTTCTACTTGCCGTGGATGTTTTTGCCAACAAGTTTTCATCAAGTACATCCAGGGTGCATAGCTTTAGTGAACTTTCAAGTTAATTGGAAAGCTAGGGTGTAGGCACATGGGACAATTAATAAGTGTTGGGAGAGAGTCAACAATGAGGTGTTTAGCTGTGTGGTATAGGACATAAGTACTGTGGTGATTCAGAGGAAGAGGTGAGGGGGGAAGATGAGGAGGGAGATAAGAAGTATGAGGCCCTCAGAAATTTTATTGTCTAATCCAGGAGGCAATAGGAGTACATAAAAAAAGGGGTGGCTAGGTGATGCAGTGAGTAGAGCACCGGCCCTGGAGTCAGGAGGTTCTGAGTTCAAATCCTGCCTCCGACACTTAACACAAAAACTAGCTGTGTGACCTTGGGCAAGTTACTTAATCCCAATTGCCCTCCAAAAAAAAAGAAATACATAAAAAGTAGGTTACTTAAATGTCAGATGAAGGTTAAAGATTAAGAAATTTAAGGGGTCAGGACTCCCTATGGGTTGGGGTAATCAAGGGTGGAAAACTCTAGTCTTTTTCTTGTGTTTTGGGCTCCTTCCCCTGTAGAGGAGACTTTGGGGTTAATTTGTCTGAAGGTCAGCTTGGTACAAGAGTCTGACCTTCCAGTAGGCAGGTGAAGGTGTGGGTTGAAGGACGTGGGGTGTGGCCTGTGGTGTGTGGAGCCCTCAGCTGGGCTCTCTGGAATTATCGTGGCTGTGTTCTGAACACCTTCTGCCTGGCCTTCCTTCTAGCTACCACTACCTGTGACCCCGTGGTAGAAGAACACTTCCGTCGGAGCCTCGGCAAGAACTACAAGGAACCGGAGCCCGTGGCAAACTCTGTGTCCATCACGGGGTCAGTGGACGACCACTTTGCCAAAGCACTGGGCGACACGTGGTTGCAGATCAAGGCTGCCAAGGATGGAGCCTCCAGCAGTCCTGAGTCAGCTTCCAGGAGGGGGCAGCCATCCAGCCCCTCTTCCCATATGGTCAATCACAATCACTCCCCCTCCGTTGTCTCATGAAGAGAGGACCACCAGCACCTCCTCTGTTGGAGAACAAGTGAATCTGCATGGTTTTGCCTGAGCTTTGAACCGTCGATGCTTAAATGGAAAATAGTGTGGGGGTGGGGTAGGTGATGGGGTGGGGGGTGGGAAAAGGTTAGTTTGCAACGTCTCTTTTTTTTTGTACTCGCTTGGTATTTGTACAAGGGTGCCCTCAAACACGATAGCAGGGACTATGTGTGAAACATCTGTGTAATGTAGCACCCTTACTTCCTGCCTCAGTTACCAAAGAAACCTCTGATGCAGGTCTGCTGACCCTCTTAACAGAACCGAAATCTGCAGTGCGCACGCGCGGCTCGCTAGCTGGCTCGCTCACCGAAAGCCATTACGACAGGTGGTTGACCCAAAACGCTTTGTGCTTTCAATTAGCTCCTTGAGACGAGACTTGTGGTTTGCTCCCACTGCTTTTACCTTTTCGTTCAGTCCTTTTGTATGTATATACTTGAAAAGAATTGTCACGTATGATTTGCACTATTGGAGGAGGATTAGTTGTTGCCTTGCAACTTCTTTAGGCAAGATGCTAGTATTTCGAGGGCAAACTGCTGAAAAAAAAGGGTTTAAGAATGACATTTCTGTCCATTTATGTGTGTAATTTTTTTTTTTGTAACAAAACCGCTTGGAAGGGGAAGTCTCATACAGGTTATAGGTCTTTCTCTCTTTAGATTTCAGGTGCTTGGTGCTTGCAACTGGACTGCATTACTCGACCGAACACGGGCATTTTATTTTTTTTCTAAACACTGCAGTTTGTTAGAATAGAGCTGAGGTTGGTGGGTTCAATAGTGCTTTAAAAGATGCATGTTTTATGAGAAAAAAAATAGCTGGTATCTATTAATGTATAGACAGTTTTAAAACCATAATACTTAACTAGCTTCTGTTCAGAATTAGTTTATTTTTGTCAGTTACAGTCCCAGGTATACTCACTGCTGGTACAGTTGTACGCTAAGATTTTTGTATTTGGTATTTGCTTTACTCACAGCTGGCACCAGGCCTCCTGGGCAGAGACGCTCAGTAGGTGATTGTTCGTGTTATGGGGTGGCCTAGGGTCGCCCAGGCCTGACGCCATCATTCACTCTGTGCTTTCAACAGATTTGCCTCCTGAGGCTTCAGGATCTGTCCTCAAACTCCCCTAGATGCAGAAACTGCTCCTTCAACTCTATTGGCTGAACAACAGATTACGGACAATCTGTGAAGTGATGTTTCTAATGCTTACTCGTAAGCCTGGGCCAAGGCAGTGGACATTCCTCCATTAGAAGACTTTATACAGTTATTACTGCATTTATTATCATTTGCTATATTAATAGCTACTAACTAGAAATTAGGTAAAGAGGAAAGCATGATAAACAGCCCAGCTGTGGAGTACAGCGGCTTCTCTCTGTTTTATTATTATTCAATATGACCCCCCTTCTCCCTCCTCCCTTCCCCGTACTACATTCCAGCCTCCCCCCAGTGCAGTTACATCAAGAGTTCTGGATACTGGGTCACCTGGCCAGAGCCAGGGCCCTCTAGGAAATTGCTGCTGAGTTCAATGGTCACAGCACGATCCGGGGGGACCGTTGTTGCTTGTTTTCAGTTTGAGAAGCTTAAAATTGAGCTGTTTAATTTGGAAAAGGTGCAGGGCAGGGCGGCTGCTGAGGTGGGGTCTTTTTTGTTGTTATTGCTGGGTTTTGTTTTTTAAAGAGAAAGTCTCTCTCTGCACCCTCCCCCCCATACATTTCACTACCATCTTACTGGTAGTTGATGCTTCCTTGCTTTGGCATTCAGGCCCCTACTCTCTGTAGGAAAACCGTTTGAGAATACTTTTTTTTTTATATAGGGAACTTTAAGACCATCATTACGCTGTGCGTAAAGAATGTACAGAGAAATTTGTAGGTATTTTTTGAGGAACAATTAATTTGTTAATGATATGTAGCTATTTAATTTTTCCCTTTCCTATTGTAATCATTCATTTTTTTTTGTTTGGAGAAAAAAGTTGATCTTTTTTTGTTTTAGAGTTGTCTGTGATACAGTAAAAGTGCAGGAACACAGTTATTCTATGAGAACACTGCATTTGTATTACTAGCCACTAGTATATCGATTGCTACAGGCTACTGAGTGTCGTAACAGGAAAATACTAACACTGTAGATGGACTCTGGACAGTGTGACTCCTAATAACATTTCTTGAACAACGTGGTGAAGACCGTCCTCATTCTATCTATTGGGAAAGCCCACAGTGTCCATGACAGCTGGGTCCCTGGGGGCGCTGACTTATCTGGGATAGGTCAAGAGAGAGGTGGGTGGGATGGGACAGATTGAATGGGACTGGCCATGCCCCAACCCAGATGCTCTGACCTGAGGGAGCTTGGCCAGAGGGAACCAAACATTTCACGGGGAAGGAATGAGCTCCCTGATCTAGAAAAAGCACAGTGAAGTTTCTTCACCAAGCTGAGCTATCTGCAGTTCATTCTGAACCATTCTCTCCATGTTTGTAAATCTGTAATATACCATTCTCTGTGGCCTGTTTCACCTGGACGAAGAAGAAAAAAAAAAGGTTTGGCAGGCCATCTTTTTTTGTACTTAAAAGTAGCCTTAAAGAACAATAAAGTGCTCTTAAAACCACACCCTTGTTTCTGACCCTTCTTGCGTGAAGTGGCTGCTAGGGATGGGGGGGAGATGATGGGGCCGCCATGGGCAAGGGTACATCTCTCGCTGTTGGGAGACGGCTGCCCGAGAAGCTGGATGTCTCAGCCCTGGTCCTTGCTCTGATGTCTGCCATAGCTTCCATACAGATGACCTGGCCCACAGCAAGGCTCTGGCTCCTAGAGAGGGCACTCCACCCTTCAGCCTTGGAACCCCCCTTGCATTTACGCCCCAGGTAGCTGTCCAAGGCAACAGCACCGGGAGAGGTACTGCTTGATCAAATCACACAAACTCTGGCCTTTGCAAACCTTAAAGTGCTATAGAAATGCAAGCAGTTCCTAGCGGTGCAGTGGATAGAACACTGGGCCTAGAGTTAGGAAGAACTGAGTTCATAGCGGCCCCAGAGACTTCCCAGCTGTGACCCTGGGCAAGTCACCTAACCACTGTTTGCCTCAGTTTCCTCATCTGTAAAATGAACTAGAGAAGGAAGTGGCAGACCCCTCCAGTATCTTTGTCAGGAAAACCCCAGATGGGGTCATCAAGAGTCAGCTGAAACAACCGAACAACTGCTACTCTTTATTCTAAGAGGAGACAGAGTCTAGCCCGAGCTGGAGGTTCTCAACCTGGGGTTCATGAACTTGGGCTTTTTCTTAGTGTTTTGATAGCTGCATTTCAATGGAACTGGTTTCCCTTTTATGCATTTAAAAACATTCTTCTGAGGTTTGTTGGCCTTATCAGACTGCCAGAGGGGTCCATGACCCAGAGAGACAAAGAATCCCTGGCTTCTTCCTCAGGCTCCAAAACCTCAATCTTAGGGCCCAAGTCAGGCTTGGGAGGGGGACTTGGGGCACTGACTGACTAAACACTCAGCACATGCCACGTCCCGGGTTCAATGACGGAAGGACTTCAGGAGGCTGTATGGCCGCGTGAAGGGTGCTCCCATCAGCTGTTTCCCAGGAATGATCCTTCTTGTTGCAGACATGATGGCAGCATGCATCAGTGTCCTGACTTTTTTCCCCTCTAAGAAGAATTTTGATGCTTTGTTTTGACACATCAGTCACTTTGCAGTAACCAGTAGGATCTTTGTCCCACTAAAAACAAAAACAACCTGTTAAGCAAAACCATGTGATGTGTCAGTGGCATTTGGTCTGTGCTGACCCATGAGAACAGTGTCCCTCCCCTGGGCCTGGAGATCAGCCTTCCCCCAGTTCACCCCAGCCCGATTCGGATGTGCACACACAGACTGTGAGGCAGGCATGACTGCCTTAGGTCCCAGGGCCCCAAGACTCCTCAGGTTAGGAGGGTGGAATGTTCTTAGCATGAAGTGCCCAAGAAAGGCTGATGCCTGAGGGTGCCAGATGGGTCTTCCTGCTAGAATGAAAGCAAGCAAAGATCAGAGCCATCCCTCCCTTCTAAAATGAAAACTTTTTAAAAATGAAATTACAGTGCCTTCTGGGCCAGAGAAATGTAATTGAGGTCCTAGCAGTGATAACAGCCTGGTGCCCAGTTTGGCCCATGGCAGTCAGAGGGCCATGTCTGGACAGGACCAGCTGGGTCATCTGGGGTCAGTTCCCCAACTACAGCCCGGCTGAGCTCTGCTGACACCTGTGGTGCAGGCCTCCAGCCATCCAGAAGAGTGGCATTCCTTTGTCTTTCTTGGGAAACACCGGGCTTCCCTGTTGACTGGTCGCTCCTTGGAGTTCCTTTGTCTCTACATTTAACTGCTTGCAGAACCATTTTCCTAAGAGCATTAGGAGTGAAACCCTACCCGTGCCCAGATCCAAGATCATACAGGGGACAGCCCGGCCATGGGGTTGCCAAAGGTCTTTCAGTCACCACTGTCATCACCTGAAACACTGCATGGAAGATAGAGGGCGGGGGGGCGGGGGGTTCCCTGGTACAGTCCCTGAGCCACGGGTGATGTTCCGATCTCTGACAAACCCTTGGATGTAATACCCAAAGGATGGTAGACACATTATGTTGAACGACTATATGAACTGGATGAATGGCAAGTTAGCAGTGAATATCACAGTTAATTTTTGCCAGCAGGTTCATGTCTGTTCTCAAGTGCCTGGCTGGTGCTTGATGGAAAACGAAAGATAAGAAAATCCCACCTCCCCTCCATGAGGTGTGGACATTCTGGGTGCAGCTGGGTGGCGGGGTGGGGAGCCTGCTGGGCCAGGAGTAAGGAAGAGGAGTTCAAGAAAATGCCTGAGACACTTCCTCATGTCACTGCTGCCTGCCTCAGTTTCCTCAATTATTAAATGGGGATAATAATAGCACTTACCTCCCAGGGTGGTTGTGAGGGTCAACAAAGCCTAGCACTACAGCTCCTGGCAGATAACAGGCCTTAATCAATGCTTGTGCTCTCCCCTTCCCCCCACCCTTCCTTTACTGAGTCACTCCTGAAAGACGTAGTTGTAACACTAGTCACACCCTGAATTCACATCTTTGCTTTCTTTGTGCAGTCTGGCCATGACATAGGCATGAGGGAGAGCAGAGTAGTTGGGGCCAGGGAGTGAGAGGTCATTCTTGGAGCAGGTTGGCTTCCCCAAGGCCCTAAAGGATGGGCCTCATTGGTGGCCCAGGGCAGTAAGCCACACTCTCCTAGCAGAGTTTTCCAAACCTGCCAGGAATGCTCCTGTGGCTTCTCACATGAAAGGCTCAATCCAATGACTGTCACTGGAAAACAGTCTCAAGAGGAAGGCTCCATCTTGTATTTGTATCACCCCAATTCCTTTATACACCCTGGCAGAGTTCCCTGGCTGGCACCACAGACCGGCATTATCTGAGCTGCTCTGTCAAGACAAAGGCTAACCTTTATGGCTGACCTCATCAAGATTCATCACATGAGAGTCTCCTTGGAGCGGATATCCACCCGTGTCTGGGGCCTGGGAACCTTCTGGGGCTTCCTTTTTCCCTTTTTTGGTCCTTTGCCACTGTCTATTCTTTGCTTGCAGGGGCACACCCTCGAGAGTGGACTCACTGGCCTCATCAACCAAAAACTCATATGCAGTCCACCACAAACTCATATATATGGCAAGGAGGGAGGCCCATTTCAGAGCCTTCCTTCTGAAGCACCCATCTTAATCAAGAAATGGCTTCTTAAGAATGTGTGATGCTACAGCTCTTGGCCAGGACAGGCTACAAACATGAAGCCAAGAGATGGAAGGGAACTGGGTAGCCATGGCAGGAGAGTCTCCTCTTCCCCTAGAGAATGTGAGGGTATGTGGAGACATCTGTGGATTGGAAAGGGAGTGGTAGATAGGTAGTGACTTAGAATCTGGGGGACTGAGTCACAAAAGCCAGAAAGGATACATGGAAACTCATAGGCCACAAGAGAAGCCAAGAGATGGTCACAGATTACTCAACTGCTAGGAACAGCTAAAAGCAGAAAATACCAGCTTGGCAAGTGGGGGCCTCAAGTTAATCAGTGAAACCAACACACATACACACAGACATAACAATGTTTTACTGACTCTTTTTAATCCCTGTTTTCACTCATTCATATGGCTTTCATTGCACTGGATGGCATTCCCCTGCCCTTCCTACAGGCTCTAGTCCCAAGGGCCCTTCTCTCCCCCATCCCATTCTTTACCCATGCCAGGGTAAGGTGCTTCTCTGGACACAGGGATAGCTGATAAAACAACCGAGTTGACCTCCATGGATTTCTCTCTTAATAAGTGAGCCTGCCTACAAGGCAGGGGCCAAAGGCTTGTGAAACAAAGACTGCTGGAGCTAGAAGGGACTTTAGAATTGTATCAATCAAGCCCAGCCCCTTCATTTCACAGATTAGGAAACAGGTGAGATGACCTGCCTATGATCACAGAGCTTGCTGGTAAGGACTGTGCTATGAAACGTCCACAGGTTCCTCTCTGGCTTTTACCAGTCCAGGTAGGAGAGCAGAGCAGGTCACAAGGTTTGAGACAGCACCTATGGGAAGTAGCTTGCTGTTGGCAAGCTTGTAGCTGAGCCAAGCTCAAGATCCTGGAAGAAATGGCCGTCCTTTCCTGTCTTTGCCCTTTTAGGGCATTGTGGGTGCTGTGCCATGCACACCAGTGGAGGTAAGGGGATGAGAAGGCCCTACTGGGGACAGTGTTATTGCTGTGCTTATGGCCCAGAGTGGGGTCTGAGGGGCCTCTGGGAAAGGCCCATAATCTCCTTTAACACAAGCACTTGGTTCAGGGCACCTTAAGCCAAACCCATGGGGTCTTGGAGAACGACAGAAGTCCTGGTCCAAGAGAAGAGGAAGATAGGACGGCTTCCAACCCTCCTGGCTTGCTGATGGGGCTGTCCCCATACCCAGGTATTCTAGAAGGAACAAAAGCATGGTGTGAACATTCCCTTCCTAATAGGCATCATGGACACCCTAGGTCAAAAGGAAGGAGAAGGTGGCAGGGACACTTGGGTTACAATCAAGAATGGTAGGAAGTGAGGCATTATTCTTTCAATAGGGGTAACAATGCACATGGGCAGCTCTTTCTTTTTAACTCCAGGACTTTTCTGAGTGCTGTGAACCAGAAGCCATCAGACCACAGGGCAGGGCTGTTTTCCTACTGCAGAATACCTGGTTCTTCCCACCTGTGGGGGTAGTCCCTGGTAGTTTGAATATCAAATATTTGCCAAAGTTAAGGAAAAGTGGGAGCTTGAGGGAAGGGTTCAAAGCCACATAGCACGGAAATTCCAAAGCAAATCAGCCCGGGACTGATGCAGAAAATAAGTAGAAAAATGAAAACTGCCTGTTATGTAGAGTAGGTATATGTGTGACCCGTGAGTCACAGCACAAAATGTACACAGAGAGCAAGCACTGGTCTACAAGGAAGTGTAGACACGGAGGCAAAGAGAATTAGAGCTCCCAGAGTGGTCAGTGTGGCTTTCAGCCCCAAGGGCCAATCAGCTGGGGCTGGGTAAGGAGCAGGCCAGGCGGGAAGATGGCGGCCCGAGGCCACCGGGAATCTGTCCCTGCTTCAGATGGTGTCGTCGTCGCTCATGTCCCAGATCTGCAAGGAGAAGACGGCAGCAAAGCGTTACTCAGGTTGGGGGAAACCGCTGTCTTCTGATTCAGTTCAACAAGCAACAGTGTCTTTAGAAAAAGGCTAGCTTGAGTGGATCATAGAAGCCCAGCTGCAGCACACCATCTCTTCTGGATCCCTTTCATGCATTCTCCATCCTAGTCAAACTGACCACCACCTATTTCCTGTACAGGCCTTTCCATCTCCTGCCCTGAAAAGTGCCACCTGGGCAGCATCTTGGATGCATGCCCTTCCTCACCTCTCCCTCACAGAGGTGACTCCCTGACTCCCCCAGTCCCTGGTGCTTTCTCCCTCTTGAAATTACTTTACCTTTACTTATCTTTGCTCATACTGGATTCCTACACCCCACCCCCACCCCCCGGCCAGAACATAAGACATTCTGTGAAGGCAAAGACTGCACCCCTAGCACCTAACAGACCCTTAATAAATTCTTGCCCAGCTGAGGGATCCTCCTAAGGCAGTGGAAGGAACAGTGGCCTTGGGGTCAGAAGCCCAGGGCTTTGAGTTTCTGGTCCACGCTCTGACACTTATGAACTCTATGGCCAAAGACAGGTCACTTTCTCTCAGCCTCAGTTTCCTCATCTGTAAATTGGTGAGAATAATAATTTTTACTACCTATAGTTAGTGAGAAAAGTGCTTTGCAAACTATAAAGTCATAGGAAAGTGAACTGTTTTCTTTCCAAGAAGACATCAAAAGACTGGATATATTACTTATTAAGCAGAAGAATTAGGCTAAATAGACCTGAGCAATGGCATAAAGTCATCGATTGTCATTAAAGATAGCTGAAGACACAGATTATAGAGCCAGCCTACAAGTGGGGGAAGGCAGCTGGGGGTGCCATAGTGCATAGAGTGTTGGGTCTGGAGTCAGAAAGACTGAGTTCAAATTTGGCCTCAGACACTCATTAGCTGTATGGCCCTGGTCAAGTCACTTAATCTCTGTTTGCCTTAATCCACTGGAGAAGGAGATGGCAAACCACTCCAGTGTCTTTGTCAAGAAAAGCCCATATGGTATCATGAAGAATCAGATATGACTGACAAGAAGTGGTCAGCACGCTGTGGACAGATCAAGAGATCTGAGAGTTGTAGCCAGAAAAGTCTGTGAACATGGAGGCGAGAAAAGGTAAAGGTTTTCTTAGGAAGAAAATGGAAGTGAAGCCTCCCTTCCAGCAGGCGCCTGATGCTGCTCTAAGTTCAATGGGAGAAGGAAACAGAAATAGAGGATCTGAGAGCTGGAAGGGGCCTTTTCAGCTCCATCTCTTTTCATGTTCTCAGAGTGAGGCCTGCCCAGCCAATGAGTGATCCATCTGTGAGAAAACCTTGGTCCTTGCTCCCCCACTCCAGGGTCTTCCCACTGCCGGGACTTGGCTATTTTTCTTTTCACTTTGCTCTCCATTGGATCTCAACTTGCTTGTTTTAAAAATATTTTAAATTTTAAAATTGAAACAAAGACTGTTGGAGCTGGAAGGGCCTTTAGAACTTTTCACAGATTAGGAAACAGAGATGAGTGTTTTAAAAACTATTTTAAAATATCCCATGGATGCAGGTGTGACATCTAGACTGTGCATCTCTCCATCCTTCTGGCTACCATTTACTCACACCACCTTGGGTGGTCACATGTGTCTTTTATGCTATTTCTTATGCCCAGATCATCATTGGAAATGGGCCATAACCTACCGACACCCACCACATTCGGATGTATCATTAGCTAAAGGAGACATATTTCTTGATTTCAGTGAGGTAAGTTTCCTATGTTTTGCAAAAAGTGGGAATAGCCTTCTACCAAGGATGTTATAGGGAGGATTTGGGAATTGTGGAGTGTACTGGACTGGATGGCCTCTAAGGTCCCTTTTAGCTCAAGATTCTATAAATGTGGTAATTCAAGATTATAAACAATGACAAATACTGTTATTTTAATGATATTGTAGAAAAGATATCTATTGTTAACGTACCTGTTGACTACAACATATTTCTACCGATCTCCTTTTTCTACATCTGAAAAATCTATGCGCTATGCCCCAAAATTACATTCATTTACTAGCAGAAGAAATATTACTTTTTGATTATTTTTCCTTGTCAACCCCTTCCTCAGTTACTCTAGTCACACCTGAACACACCCACTGTGAGAACTAGATGAAAATGTAATTGGGAAATATTTAACAAAATAAATAAAAATCTAATAAAACATAGCATCACATTCTGAATTAAATCAGCATGGGGCCTGAGTTCTGTAGGGATTAGTCGCTTCCAGTTTGACACCATTGTTTTACAGCCCTCTTCTTCCTCCTGTCTACTCTCAGCTCCCTTGGCTTCTCAGATATGGCCGTCTTCTGGTTCTCCTGCGTGTCTGACTCTTCCTCATTCTCCGTTGTTTGACCATCATCATCCATACTCCTTAGCGATTCCCCAGTGCCTAGTTTTCTTCCTGAGTGGCCTCACCATCTCATCTAGGTTCAATTATTGTCCGTATGTTGATGAGTTCAAAACTGACATGTTTAATTCTAACCTCTCTCTTGAACTCCAGTGGGATGAAATACCTGCTTGGCAGCTACCCTTGGATGTCCCATCAGGCCCTCAACCTCAGCATGTCAGAAGTGGGACTCATCATGTTCTCCTAAACCTTTGCTTCCTCCAAACTCCTCTTTTTCTTCTGCAGGATCATCTTCCCTGTGAACTGGTCTCATGACCTAGCATTAGCCTTGACCCTTCTTCCTCACTCCCCTCTCCAGTCATTCTAATCTACCAAGGCTGGTTTCTGCATCACCCCCTCTTCCTCTGATCACCGTCCTCACTCTGATCTGGGCACTAATCATTTCTTACCTCACATATTTTAATCGTTTTCTTGCCTCCCTCCAGTCCTTCCCTTTTTCCATTCATATTCTAGAGAGCTATCACATAACCTCCTGAAGTGCAAATCTGACCGAGTCTCTCTGCTGTTCAAAAAAAGGTTGGTGGATTCTTATTGCCTTTAGGATGGAATACAAACCTTCAGTCTAGAAGCTCCAGACCCTGCCCAATCTGGTTCCAGTCTACCTTTCCACATTTATTTCCTATCAGACCTGGTCACAAGCTCTAGGTGCTGGCCAAGCTGGACCTCACCTCCTACCTACGAACATCTGCACAAGATTTAGTCATGCCTGTAATGAATCCCTCCCTAAATCTCCACCTCTCATGGTCTTGACCATCCTGCAAGGTGGCACTCTGATGCCATCTCCCTGGCAAAGGCTTCTTTGTTCCCATTCCCTAGTGCTCTTTCTCTCTTTGGATCACCTCATATTTACATCTCTCCGTACACGTTCTATCCCACTGAAGGACAGGTGCTCCTCGAGAAAAGGGATGGTTCAATTAGTGCTGACATAGCATGGGACATTATACAGAACAGGTGTTTAAGAAACGTTTGCCTAACTGAATTCAGCTAAGGGGGGAGGTAGAGGTTAGCTCACTTGGTCTAATTTATTCAGCTAATACCTCTCACTTACAGAATCATCATTTTTCATTTCCAGTAAAAATACAGTTCAAGATTAAACATCCACTGGGTGTTTAGCAGTATGGCGGCTGCTTTGAGGGAAACAAAGAGGGAGAAGACATGATCTTCCTTCAGAAAGTTTCCACTCTTGTTTGGGAAATTGTGGTAAAAAGACATACAAATGGAGACAAATAAAGCATGGGAGTGGGGCCAAGTTAAGGCAGAATGTTCATCATTTGATAAGTGAGACTGGGGGCCTTAGAGTCAGGCTGTTTAGAGGTGGGTTCAGGAGATCTCCTTCCTCCTCATCCTTTTACTGCCCCAGAATCTACTGCTACTTTTTCTATCACAACTCACTGCAACAAAAGGTCTTTGTTTGGACTGAGTGGAGCAGGGCTAGGGGTAGAGGTGCTACTGCATGATTATCCTTCACCTGGGTCCAGAGCCTTTCCCCTGTTGGACACTACTCAAGACCAGAGCCTGAGGCTTCAGGACCTCAGCCCCCAAGTAGAGTGTCTGATACTAGTCCTCATGTTTGGATTCACTCAGGAGAAAGTCTTCTGACTGTGTACCCTTTACTCATCTGAATAGAGAAAAGGAAGAGAGAAGATTTTGAGGGATATTGCCTCAGAATAAGGTAAGAAACAGTGCAAAGATAAACACGCTTGCAGAAAGCCTGGATTTAAGCCAGCTCATTGCAAGAACATTTCTTGGACAACAAAGAAATGAAACACAGGTCTGTCAGCATTTGTAGTTTTTAAAAAAAGTTACTTCATCATTAACAATGGAACTACCATATTTGGTTTCACACATTTCAATCCCAGAGGTGCTTCATGAGGAAATGGAAGGCAGAGCAGCTGGATCAGACTAAGATCAGAAAAAGGAAATCCATGCTGAAGGTGACAAAATGTTGAAGACATTAAGAGATCAATTCTCAAGAGAGCTGACATCAGGTTAGAATAATCAGTCGGGAAAGAAATCACAGAAGACTTTACTTAGCAAGCAGAGGTAAGTGACTCAAATCTCTCTAGAATCTTTGAGAATTTCATGACTATACATATTTCTAATGGGTTTTGTTTTTCTTGCCTTCTCATTGGGTAGAGGAAGGACAGAGAAGAGGAAAGAAGGAAAGAGAATTCAAAACTGAAAATAAAATTGGATTAAAGAAAAAGATTGACCTATACAGGTACCGAGGGTATTCTTCATGAGAAATATAAGAAGGAAACAGGCAGACTTTCACAAGGGACAGCCTACTGCAAACCATATTTTCACAGTCACAGCATTGAATAAAAGATGCAAAAAAGTACACAATCCCACTTTCTATTGTTTGTGGATTATAACAGAATATTTGATCCTGTGGTGTAAAGTGAAGCCCTCATGTCTTTACTCCAACAAAGGGTCTCCCATACATGTTAAGATTCTACAAGATTCCTTGATAATGTGTGACTTTGTTCTATCATATTCTGAGCATCAAGGCATATCAACCTGCCTTAGCAAGTAAGACATAAATTTGGGCGAAAATTATTGTCTCTATTAAGAATGACATTTAGCACAATGGAAGCAAAATAATTCTTCATGGATAGAGAGGTCTCCTCCAAAGGTGCCACTGGCAGATGACATTGTGATGATTATATTAAGGAGCTTCCTAAATCAAATGCACACACTCAGTCAACAGATTTCGACCAAGGAATCCACATAGAGGGGAATAACATGTAGGTGAGAAGGCATGTAATGAAGTGGGAATTTGGAGCCAGAGGACCTGAAACCCAGGTCCTGACACTCCCTGGGCCTCAGTTTCTTCATCTGTAAAATGAAGGAGTTAGACTAGATGACCTCTAGGTCCCTTTCAATGCTAAATCTGTGATCTATGAATGCTTAATGTCCAGACCATGATAGAGTAGAATGCATAAGGCTCTGGGCCAGTCCATCACTACATATGTTTTGCAAAAACTGTTCCTGAACAATGAATTGAGCTCAGAATGGAACAGGAGGAAGAGTCAGCTGGATGGCATTTGGGGAAAGTGTCTGGCACTTTCAATGTTCCCAAACTGCTTTCGGGAACAAAAAAAACCCCATCTTTTAAATATCAATATTCTTCTTTTAAATTACAGAACAACACAATTTCCAAAGAATCACAACTATGGGTGGTCTAAAGGTCAATGGAGAGACATATGGTGGATGGGAATATCACCAACAGCGACAGACACACACACACACACACACACACACACACACACACACACACACACACACACACCCAGAAGTAGCACTGAGTATTGCTTTTGGGCCCAGCAGTGCTAAGAGGCCTAAACAAGGTAAGGCCTCCCAAGCACTGTGCAGAGGTCCTTACAGAGGATTTCCAGGAGGAGGACAAGAGCTGCCCATAGCAAGAAGGTGTATCTGGGTTGGGACCCCTACCACTGGAAGGCCCCCCATTGATTGAGTAGCAAGTACACTGAAAGGCTTGAAGCAAAAGCCATTGTTTCTTTAAAATGTTTAATTTCTAACATCCAGCTTTCTCTAGGGTGACTGGGGTCAAGGATGCCTCTCAGGGACCAGAGTGGGAAAAGCCCTGGGCAGTGGGCTGTTTCTGAGCCTCTGGGAAACAGACAAACCCCAATTTCCCCTCCTGTTTTCCTTTCTTCAACTCCTAAGAGTGTGCCACTAGTATCCTGAAACAGGTTCCATCTGGAAGGGACACCTGGTTTGGCTGAGGGGTTCCTGGTCATAGCCAGATGCAAATGGCAGTCAGGGGCTAGCTTAGAGCCAGATCATGCCTCTGATAAGCTATGCATATCCAGAGACATCTGGAGAAGGCCCAGGGAAATGTACATGTAAATGATATTCCCCAAAGGTCCCTCATAGCCCAGGGGTTCTTCACCTTGTCTGTGTCATGGTCCCTTTGGGCAGTGTGATGAAGCCTGTGGCCTTCTTCTCAGAATCATGTTTTTAAAGTTCATAATTGAAGGAAATATTAAATTTCAGTTAGAGTTTAGTGAGAATAAAATGGAATTTTTTCCAGGTTCACAGATTCCCCCCAGAAATCCTTCCACAAGCAGAGTCTGTGGATTCCAGATTAAGAGAACTTTCTCTAGTGTACCCCCAAACCAGCTCACTTTCCTGGAGAAACTGTGGTTCTGAGGGAAGTTTGGAGGCTGGGGAGAGAGAGGGGCAATCCTAGATATATCTTGGGCCCTGACCCGAATTATCAGAATGGTCCCTGCTAAGTCAAAATATCTCAGTGTGAAAAACAACAAAGATCTGGGTTGGGAGGGCATTTGGGGGGCTCTAATTCATTATCTTGAAAGAGTTTTCTCTTCCTTCTCCTGCCTTTTCCCCATCCCTTCAGAATTTATGTGAGAGGTCCTGGCAATAGGAGATGCCTATTTACTTTGTGAAGTCTAGTTTCCTGAACTCTAGAAATGGCCAGGCCCTTGGTAAGTCCCGCCAAGCCCTTATCTTTTATGGGGAGAAACCACAGCTTGAATTTAGACAGTACTTTTGGGGAAAAGCAGCATGTGTAGTAGAAAGAATCCCAGATTGGGAGGCAGTAGGCCTGGAGCCCACCCCTAGTTCTGCCACTAGCTTGCTGCTTAACCTGGGGCAAGACACTTCCTGTACCTAAATGCCAGCTTCCACATCTGTGAAATGAGAAGATTTGAGGAGATGACCTCAAAAGGCCCTTCCGACTTGAAAATGCACAGCTGAGGAACCTGTCCTGAGCAGGGCCCACAGTCTACAACTGAGAACCAGAACACAGTGCACTCCAGCTTCCAGGCCCATATCCTATAGCATAAGGAGTGAGCCTCTGCCCATTGAGCCCAAGGAGCGAAGCCCAGGACAGCCTAAGAGTCTTCAATGAAGCAAACTTTTCACTAGGACTTGGAATGCCTCCACTCCAGGAAATTTGTTATTTGAACCTGACCCCATGGGATCTCTGAACCTCGGCCCTCACTGTGTCTCCAACTTGTTGGAGATCTGTTCACCAACTACGTAGGCAGCTCTTCAGAATTCTGAGAATGGGTTGCAAAACAGCACTAACGTGAATGGAAAATATTGAAGGAACAGTTTGTTTACACACACATTTTCACCTTGCTCTGCGTAAGGGGCTGAGGACCTGCCAAGGTAAATACAAACACCCCGGCTGCTCTTTCAACTCGAGACTTCTATAGGAATAAAGCAAATTTCTTCTTTTCTAAGGAGGCTTTGTGCTTGAAAGGCAAGGGGGTTTGAGCACCTCCCACCACTCGGTTTTTTGTTTGTTTTGTCTTGTCTTGTTTTTACTGGATATGTGGATACTGGTCACTTCTGTCTTGTCTGTTGTGAGTAAACAAGATGTTTACAGATTTTCTGGGGAAACAATTGAGGGTCTAGTGGCTGACCCAGGAGGGGCCCCGGCTGCAGTTTCAGCTGTCTTGGGACCTTCTCTCTTGGCCTCACCATCCTTAGGTGTCCAGTGGCTGGCCTACAGCTAGGGCTCTGTGCTGCGTGGAATCTTCCCTTCATCTAGCCAGAAAACAACCGTCTACTGCCCAATTGCCCATTCCATCTCAACCTTTTTTTTTTTTTACTACAAACAACATGCCTCAAACTTGGAAGAGATCCCACCTTCGCCATGTCCATTTGCTGAAGTCTGTCCTTGTCTCAGACGGCATCTCCTCTGCGGACTAGTCACTCCTAAGATTTCTCAGATGGCTCAGCCTCGATTTCCTTTGTCTCTACTTCTGTCTACTCTGGATTGTATTGATCTCTGCACTTGTTCCATTAGTCTGGAAGCTTCATAATCATAATTGCTATTATTATAACCATAGCTAGCCATCTGTATATTACTTCAATGTTTGCAAAGTATTTGACTTTATTATCTTATTTTATCCTCACAACAACCCTGTGGGGTAGGAGCTATTATTATCTCCATTTTACAGATAAGGAAACTGAGGCCGACTTGTCCAGAATCATACAACCAGTTAGGTATCTGAGGCAGGATTTGAACTCAGGTCTTCCTCACTCCAGGTCCAGGGCTCCATCCACTGCACCATCTAGCTGCTTGAGTCAGTTAAGGACTGGTTATTATTTCGCTGCTGTAGCACAATTCTTAACAAATATTTTTTTTAATTGGGGAAACTGAGCCCTAGAGAGTTTCTTGCCCAAGGCCTCAGAGTTAGGATTCAAACCCAAGTCTTCTGACTCTAAATTGAGTGCTCCTGCCAGTAGATCTGAATGACCCCAAACATTCCTATGACATATGTGTGACTGCCAGGCAGGAGCTGAAGAATCTCTCTGCCCCTAGGGCTCTGAGTTGGGCCACCCTGCCTGGAGGGTGGATGGGCCCAGGTCCAGCCAGTTGCAACTGTGTGGGGGCCAGAGGGGGTGTACTGTCCCCCCGGTTGATGCAATGTGGGGGGCTCCTCTAGAGTCTGGGTGGATGCCTCAGGCTCAGTGGGAACAGTCCTGGAGGGGATGGGAGGGTGGCCGGCTGGCAGCTCGGCTGGGCTGGGGCTGAATCTGCCACCCCCTGCTCCCCCCGTGCACTCCTCCTCAGGAACCCTTTGGGAAGTGCCCAAAGCCTCCTCATTTGTTCCTCAAACACAGAAAGAGGGAGGGAGAGGAAGGGAGTGTATGGGATGTGATTCACAGGATGCCCAGAAGGAAGGCCTCTGCCCAGAACTGACCTTCCACTGATGCCTGAAGCCCTCCCACTGCCAACTTAGGGCTGGGCATTTCGCCTGTACTTCTCCAAGGTGTCTGGCCTGTGCGACTGTAGATGAAAGTTATCCATCTTGTGTCTCTTCCTCCTCCTCAACTGCTCCCCATGAGGACATGTCCTACCAGGCATGTGGTAACTGTTTAATTAATTTTTAAAAATTCAGTCGAACCAGCTTCCTCCTTTGGTTAGGCAAACTTTCTTGCCTTCACCCGGATGCTGTTTGGAAGCATAAATGCCCCTAGAATAATAATGGTGATGTTCAGAGTCGGAAGTCTCTAGATCTCATCTAGTTACAACTTCTCATTTTGTAGACACGGATCTGAGGCCTGGTCAGGGAATGTGAAGGTCATGCAGTTAGCTCATGGCAGAGCCAGGAGAATCTAGGCCTCCTGACGCCCAGCACTCTTCAGCCTAGATGAGTTATCCACTCTCCTCTCAAGACAAGAGCCAGCAGAGGCAACGCAGCGATGTCAGCAGGGGCCTTGGTGTCACACTGAGCAAATCCTGCCAGCTTTCCCCTCCTGGGGGGAGCCCCTCAGGACTGCATCCTAGCTCTCAGCAGCCAAGTGACCTTAGCTGGTCACTGAATGTCTGTCTTTGCACTTCAGTCTCCTCCTTTATGAAATGGGGCTAGCAAGACATGTACTGCCTACCGCTCATGGGGCTTATGCCCATGAAGACCAGATAAGGTTGTAAACCTTGATGCACCATAGCTTTCTATCTGTCTGTCTGTCTGTCTGTCTGTCTGTCTGTCTGTCTATCTATCTATCTATCTATCTATCTATCTATCTATCTATCTATCT
>NW_027185761.1:23284091-23320358 GCF_028583685.1 Petaurus breviceps papuanus
TCTATCTATCTATCTATCTATCTATCTATCTATCTATCTATCTATCTATCTATCTATCTATCTATCTCCATTCTTCTTTCTGGGCCATTTCCACCTCTCTTTGGCCCCCTCACTCCTTCTTCTCAGACCTGGCTTTCACCTGTTGCAGCCAGGTCATGGGGAATCCTCCCCTCTGCGACATCTCATTCCTCCCCCCTTTAAATCAAAATTCACCATGCCCTGCACCATCCCCAAGGTTGCAAGCTGCTCTCCTCAATGCCCTGGGTGGTGATGGTCTGATCCACTCCCCATTACTCAGAGACTATTCTAGCTTGTAGCCGAGAGTGGAAAACTACTTCCTGCCTAGCTCACAGAAGGCTCCAGCCCAACGCAGCCACTGAGTGTCACAGAACACATCTATATCTGCAGCTGCCACCCTTTGGGGCAGGAAGGCCAATGGGAGACACACCTCTTTGAGGGGCACTTCCAGTCAGCAGCCCGGCCTCCTTCCTGACAGCAGAGACAGCTGTTCAAGGTGGGGTGAGAACTTCCCTTACCACCACATGGGTCAGATTCATCCAAAACACAGCTGAACTTTGGGAACGGTGGGAGAGGAGAGAGAAGAGGAAGGGCAGGGCACAGTGTGTGTGTGTGTGTGTGTGTGACAGAGAGAGAGAGAGAGAGAGAGCTCCTACACTCAAGAGTTGGGTATTTGGAATAAACCATGGGTAAAAGCCTGGTGCAAACACTTTGCTCCTAGAGCCTTCTTAAACCTTTGTCCCTCCCTCTCTGAGAAGTGTTTAAGCAAAGCCATGAACCTATTCATGATGAGTTCAGCTGCCTAGCCTGGAGTCAAAAGCAGCAACATTTACCCCTGGCTCAGTTTCATTCAGTGAAAGTGCTAACCTTTCCTTGTGGCCTCTCTCCATCATGTCTGGTGGAAGTGATCAGGAAACAGGGACCAGAGAAGAGTAGATAAATATGCAACTCAAAGTCGTTCTCTCTAAAGCAGACTCCTGTTAATCTCTCCCATCCTTCAAGGGTCAGGCCAAGTCCCAATTCCTCCATGAGATCATTCTGACCATCCAGCCCTCCCTTATCCTTTACTCCTTTGAATTCTTATAGCACTTACTGTCAGAAACTCACAATTTAACCCCTAATTACAGACTCTTGTATTGTTCACTGCTGGTGCATTCAACAAACATTTAGAAAACATTTATTTAGCATTTACCAAGTGCAAAGAAAGCCCTGTGCTGGGCTCTGGGATCACAGAGATTAACAAAAGGTGACAGGCCCTGCCCCCAAGGAGGGTCTGGGTGTTGTCAGCTTCTCTTGGGCCCTGTCCAGTACTTCCTAGGACAGTGTGGAGGGTACAGTAGGTACCCAGTAAGTGCCTGTTTATGAACATTTCAACGTCATTTGGAGTCATTCTGAAAGAGAAAGTCCAGTCAAAGTCCCTGGACAAGCTTCTGCATTTCACTCACATGGAAAAAGAAGTCAGGTAAACCCGAGGATTCTCAGTTTGCCATCATCGCCCTGATTGCTTCCCTCCAAGTTCACCCATAGACCCCAGAACAATGGAATGGAACCTTATTTCTTACCTAAAGGCCAACTACTAGAGAATGATTGCTCCCTGGGTACATGGGGTGAGGGATGGGGAAGGGGGTAGAAGAGGGTGAGGAGGGATGAGAAGGAAAGGCTACATTATCTCTACCCTTGATGGGAGTCTTACTACCCTACCTGGGGATCTAAGCCTAATGCACAGAGAATCATGGCTTCAAAGAAGTATAGAGTTAGTGGAGATCTTAGAAATCACCTCAGTGAGCAATTCTTAAAACTTTTTGTTCTAAGGACCCTTTTATAGTCTTAAAAATTATTGAGAACCTCAGTGAGCTTTTATTTATGCAGGTTATATCTGCTGATATCAATCATATTAGGAATGAATACTGAGACAGATTTTAAATTATTTATTAACCCATTTAAATAATTAGTTTAATAATTTAAAGAGTAATAATAAAAAAACAATAATAAGCACAGTATATGTTTCTATAAATAACATTTTATGAAAAATAACTATATTTTCAAAAACTAGGAAGAAGAGTGGTATTTTTAAAATTTACATATTTTTTCAAATCTCTAATGTCTGGATTAATAGAAGACAACTGGATTCTCATATCTGCTCCTACACTTACTATGTTGTGATATGTTGTTCTGGTTAAAGTCTGTGAAGACAATCTAGCCTCACACAGATATGTAGTTGGAAAAGGAGGAAGTATTTTAACAGGCAAATAAAGTCTTAGTATTGTTAGGAAAATAGTTTTAGCCTTGCAGGCCTCCTGAAAGGTCCTCAAGGATCCCCAGAGGTTCATGTACCACACTGAAAAATAATAATCTAAATGAAAAATTAGAAGAAAAAATGCCACGGAAGGCAATATATAATCAAGTGTTTGATTGGTACCACACACTAGAATGCTATTAGACATATATAGACATTCCCGGAAGAATACTCTGGGCTGGAAAAACAAGACTTTGTGACAGAGGGGAATCTTGGCTTATGCCTTAAAGATCAGGCAAGATCTGCACTGAACTGGTAAAGAAGGCAAGGAGGAACAAAGGCACAAAGGTGAGATAACACAGGAGAAGTATGAGAGTATACTGGGAATGGCCAATTGGACGAAGGGTCCATGCTAAGGAACAGTGATCTGTGGGAATTGTGGAGACTACTTGAGTACCCTGGGAAAACCCAAATGAACAAAGCCCCTTGCAAGCACTCTGATTGCTAGCCATTTTCCTAAGGCCCTGGGTAAGTGCTCCATGCTGATGGGCAATGATGGCACTGTTCATACACTGGTCAGATCCCTGACTAAATGCAGATCTTTATAGGAAGATGGAAGGATCACCTAACCCAACTGCTTCATTTGACAGATGAAGGACCCCTGTCCCAGAGAAAGGGAAGATCTTGAGGAGGGAGAAACTGAGTTAAGCCAATGGCTACTTTATGGGACCTCAAAACTGGTTGGAAGATAGACATATTTTCCCCCCAAAATAATGCTTACCTAACCTACTGAGCAACTGAGTCATAGTGCTTCATACAGAGCCATGAATGGGGCTCCAAGCCATGGGCATCAGCATTAGCCACATGAAACATGGTTAGCCACGGACAACAAACATAGGAGAATTGGGAGATGGCTGGGTCTCCTAACCACATGCATTTGGAAAAGTGACACAGAGATGTGCCACAAAGGGAGAAGAGAGATGGCTCTTTCTTGGTTTTCCCCCAGTCCCCACCAGTGGCTCCCATGACCTTACAAAGCGAGGGCCTCAGCTAAACCTAGAATACTTCAGAGCTTAAGTGGGCTGGTATCAGTAACAGGATAAAAGTAGCAAGATAGTCTTTTCTGCCAACCCCCATGGAAAGTCGGTGGGGCAAGCCAGAGGATGGGAGTGGCGAAATCAAGATAGTGGACTCTAGTGGAACTCTGCCTGCCATTGATAACAGAGCTGGCTATGGGGAGATCTGGAGTTTCCTGTGTTATCCTGAAACTCCTCCTCCCGCCACTCCCCTCCTCCCCTGGTAAAACAACTTCAAAAACAGGATGGGAGGCCCTGGTCGCTCATCGGGTCCCATGGTTTCCAAAGACGCCTGATCAGGGATCAAACCTGGGAAACTGGCTTGGTGCTTGGAGTTCCCTTTGTCCTCCAGCACACCTGGGAGAATGTGCTTGAGATTCGGGGCCTGATAATAAGCGGGGAGGTCCCTATAGGGGCCATGAAGGATCCAGCTATCAGAGCTCCCCCAGTTCTCCAGCTCCAAGTCCATTATCTGAACACACCTGCCGTCTCTCAGGTCTTACCTCATGCTTAACTGAAATTTGGGGGTTCTGAAATGTCAAATGCAAAGCAATGCTCTTCTGGAGCACAGGGTCATATCCACTTCCCTCTGTTTTAATTGACAGTATTACTTTACTGTCTGACAGGAAGGGGATACAACAATGTGTGTGCTCCTGGGGCAGTCCCTGGGCCAAAGGAGGGTTACTGGATATTCTTCTTCTTCTTCCTACAACAATGGCCTGCCTTCATTTTCCTCACCACTAGAATAATGGAAGTTATTACTACAGCTAATCTGTGGTGACTTTTGCATCTCTGGGCCATCTCAACACAGAAAGAACACATGCCTCCTTATGGCCCTGAGTTTATAAGGGTTTTCCAGTTATAGTGGAATGGAAGAAGGAAACCAAGGGCAGGAAAGCTGAATTCGAACCCCACTTTTGCCACTAACTCTCCACCTTATTTTGTTTCCTTTACTGGGGCTCACTCTGCTCATCTGCAAATGGGAAGCGCAGGGAAAATCAAATGAGACAGCTGAAGGTCTGGTAGTGTACAGGAAAGAACACTGGGTTTGGGGTCAGGGGAACTCTGCTACTCACCAGCTGGGCTGATCTTTGCCATGTTAGCCTCTAGGGCCTCAGTTTCCT
The DNA here is from genome assembly GCF_028583685.1 of Petaurus breviceps papuanus. Taxonomy (NCBI): domain Eukaryota; kingdom Metazoa; phylum Chordata; class Mammalia; order Diprotodontia; family Petauridae; genus Petaurus; species Petaurus breviceps. Next base: position 23,288,546 of record NW_027185761.1, read on the forward strand.
CATCTGTAGTAAACTAAGTTTCTTTCCAGCTCTGAATCTGTGATCCATATTAATTCTAATGCCTATGATCAGATGGTTTCTGAGGTGCCCTATGACAGCAGGAGCTGGGGCTGTTGAATCCTATGTGTAAGGTCCTGTGGATATCAGTTTTTGCTGGATGTAAATTTCAAACCCAAATAAATAAAATCAAGCAGAGATTCCAGGCTTGTTAATGGTCTGGAAAAAGACCATGCAGTGGCCACTGCCCCACCATACCACTTGCCCCTGTGACCTTGAAGCCCATGACTTTAGCTTGTGGTTCCTGGGGAACTGACAGGAAGTAGAGAGAGGGAAATGAGGAGGAGCGAGTTTTTAAAAGTTTGCCATGATTTTGCAGATTACTAGGAAATGGAAGATAGAGCAAGAGAGGAGCCAGGTGCTCTCCTGCTGATGTTGGGTAGGGTTTGTGCATTCTTTTCTATGGCATTTTTCTTGGGAAGGAGTACAAGGTGTCAAGCATCCCTAAGTACACCATCTCCAAGCCACTCCCTTGCCCTAAAAGGATCATGGGGGTACTGGAGCTCAAAGCACAGCATCTAGTCCTGAAGTGCCCACCAGAAATTATACACTAGAGCCCCCTTAAACCTGCTAGAGGGGACCCCTACTGGGTTCCTTGGAAACCACCTAATAGGCTCCAATAGTAAAGAAATGTTTCACCTGTGTTGCTAAAACATGCCACAGATTCCCACGGATTCAGGTCTATTTCACTTCAGTAGAAATAATATAAAGGCTTTGTTTCAATAGGAATAATACTGAGAATGTTTTGCTTCGATAAGAATAATACTGAGAAAGCTCCGCTTCAATGGAAACAATGCTAACCCCTTAGAAACATATTCTGTTGCCGGCAATCACGTTGTCTATAAAATTATGTCTAACAGAAAGCTCGCGGTTGTCTTTCGGTCTGAGAGGCAGTCCCGGCCGGTTAATAAACACTCCTATCAAATTATAATTGGCCTAGCTGTCCTGTAATATCTCAGTGTCCATTATAGTCCAAGCCCCAATTTTAGGGCCCAGGACACTCCAGTGATTTGCCCATGGGCACAGAGGTGAGGAGAGCTGGAATTCAGACCCAGGCCTCCTGGGTCCGGATTCTACTCTAATCCCTTACAGGCAGTTCCAGGTCACAGGAAGGGTCTCTGATGGGTGAGGCTAAACAAGCAGAAAAAGAATGAAATGTCCTGGGCCAGAGCCCCTCAGTGCTAAGCCAATATTCATGAAGATCCTCTCTCTCCAGTGGGAATCATGTCATTGCCTTAGAATTCATGCAGTGAGACACACTGATTTTAATCCACTTTCCATAGCACCTATTTCCAAATAGATTTCTTTCATTACAAAAACCCTTTCTCATAATTAAGCCAAAAAAAATTGCTCTTAGGTAGACAAAATCAGTTTTGATAAAGGAGGAAAGGGAGAAGAGAGATAATTAAAATTCCATTTGACCAATTCTTCTTTTAAGGAGTTATTTTCATCAGTGAATTTTTGCACCTTTTTCTATTTGGTCAATTCTGTTTTCATAAGGCATTATTTTCCTCAGTATTGGTTTTTTTTGGTTCTTCTTTCTACCAAGCTGTTAGTTGTCTTTTTATAATTTTCTTCCTTTGGGAGTCCCTTGGACAGCAAGGAGATCAAATCAGTCAATACTTAAATAAATTAACTCAGACCTGTTCATTGGAAGGTCAAATACTGACCTTCTTAAATACTTTGGCCACATAATGAGAAGACAGGATTAATTGGAAAAGACCCTGATATTGGGAAAGATTGAAGACAAAGAGAAAAGGGGACAGCAAAGGATGAGATGGACAGATAGTGTCATGGAAACAAACATGAACTTGAGTAGACTTTGAGAGACAGTGAAGGACAGAAGGCCCTGGTGTGCTATGGTCCATTGGGTCATGAAGAATTAGACACAACTAAACAACAACAAATTTTCTTCTTTTGCTTTCATTTCACTATCTAACTTTTCCTCTTTCGCTCTTATTTGATTTTGAAAATATTTTAAAACTCTTCCAGGAATTCTTGTTGGGTTTGTGTCAGATTTGCTTTTTTTTTTTCCTTTGAGGCTTTGCTTGTAAGCTGTTTTTACTTCATTATCTGCTTCTGAGTTTGTGTCTGGATCTTCTCTATCATCATAGTAGCTTTTTGTGGTCAGGTTCCTTTTTGTTGTTGTCTGCTCATTTTTCCATTCTATTTCTTGATTTGGAAATTTATGTTAAAGTTGGACTCATTTCCTAGCACTAGTGGGAAAGGGGCTCTGACAGAAGCTTCAGGCTTTTCCTGCACTGCTGTTTTCAGAAGTAGCTTTGGGGTCTGGGATGTTTTTGATGTTTCCAAGGTGGTATGATCTGCGTAAAGCTAAGGACACTGCTCTCTTGCTCTCCACTCTGGTCTTTACCCTGGAAGAGCTCCTGATCCCTTGGGATTGTAATGGATACTGCTCCTCAAGGTACCTGATCTCTTGGGACAAGGAAACATACCGCACCTCAGAGATTCCACTTCCTCTTGATTGAAAGTGCTCCTCTCCACCCTTGAACTGTGACCCAGAAGTCGGTACAGGCAATGGAGTTGCCAAACAGTTGTCCCTCAGGGCTCCCACCCTTCTTGACTGAGAGTGCTCCTATGTCTTTGAACTATGCCCAGAAGTGGGTAGAGGTAATGGAGTTTCCAAACAGTGTCTGGTCCTTTAACTAGTGCTAGCGCAGGGTCCCCAGTAATCTCTTTCTAACCAGTTGCCAGAGCCCTTTACAAAAGTCTCTGGTCTAAGAGTTCTCAAAGCTGCTGCTACTTCTGTCACTACCACCTAGTCCCACCACTGGTGTTTTATCCACATGGGCTGTGGGCCAGCCTCCCCTCCTGTGCCGCAGATCTCTCTCCTACCTCCTATGTTTTCTTGGGCTGGAAGAATGTCTCTGCCACACCAGAGTTTGATTTAAGACATTATTTTAAAGTTGTCTTGAGGGGAATGTTGGGAGAGCTTGGCTGAGTGCCTCTCTATTCTGCCATCTTGGTTTCCAGATCCCACTATTCTTGCTAATTACTGTCCCTTGTTCTTCCTCCTTGTTCTCAGCCAAAAGTCAGGGATAGAGACTGAACTTTTGAATTTATTGGTATAGGGAATTGTCTGATGATGAAACTTTCTCTACCACATATAGGTCAATATTCCTTCTCTGCAGGTTATTCATCCAGGGTCACACATCCAGTATGTGTTAGAGGTAGGTTTTATTATTATTATTATTTTTAAGCAATCGGGGTTAAGTAACTTGCTCAAGGTTACACAGCCAGTTATTTCTGGGTGTGGTGCTGAGTATCTGGGCCCAGATTTGATCCCCAGGTCATCCCAACACTGGAGCCGGTGCTCTTACTCGCTGAGCCACCTGGCCGCCCCTAGAGGTAGGTTTTAAATGTAGGACTTCCTGACTTTGAGAATAGCTCTCTACTATGACAGCTGACTCAATGCTTCCATTTACTCTCCTCTCCTCCTCTGAGTTTTCTGCAACCTGGTTTCTGACTTCATCACTCAAGTGAAACCTCTCTCTCTAAAATGTCCAATAGTTTCTTAATTGCTAAATCTCATGGCCTCTTCTCACTCCTCATTTGTCCATCTTTTCTGATCTCTCTGGAGCATTTGACTGTGCACTGCTGTCTCCTCCTAAATGATCTCTCTTCCTTAGGTTTGTGTGACACTGTTCTTTCTTGTTTCTCCATCTCCCTTTCTGACCACACATTCTCATGTCCCCTTTACTCATCCATCAGTTATGTCACTCCAATTGACTGGGTATTCCACAAGCCTCAGTCCTGGGCCCTTTTCTCTTCTCTCTCTCTGCTCTCTGTTGGTGAACCCATTAGGTCTCATGAGTTCAACTATCATCTCTCTGCAGGTGACGTTCAGATCTATATAACTGGCTCTGTTTTTTCTACTGAAATTCAGTCCTGTATCACTAATTTCCTATTGGACAAACACATTTCAAACTGAAGTCCAAAACAGAACTCATTCTCTTTCCCCCTAGAGTCTCGTCTTTCCCGACTTCACTGTTACTGTCAGAGACACCACTGTACTTCCAGCCACTAAAGTTTGTAACCAGTCCTCAACTCCTCCCCCTTCACTCATCCCATACATTCAAACAGTTCCCAAATACTGTCCTTTTTACCTTCAAAACATCTCTCCCCCTTCCTCTCTACTCTTAAGGCTATCCACCTAATTCAGGCCCTCATTACTTCTCAACTGGCTATTGCAATCACCTCCAATTTGGTCTCCCTGACTCAAGCCCCTCCCAACTCCAATCCATTCTTCACACTTCAGCCGAAGCGGTTTTCCAAAAGCACAGATCTGACCTCATCATCACTCAATGAACTCTAATGGGTCCTGATTACCTCTGGGAAACTTACAACCCGTCCCCTTCAGCCTTTCCAGTGTTCTTACAAATTATTCTCCTTCATATATTCTACTGGTATACTCTGCTATGCTGGCCTCCTTGGCATTCCACTCCCATGATATTCTATCTCTTGTTTCTGCCTCTGCTTTGGCTGGAATGGCATCCCTCATGACTGGAAGGCATTCCTTACTCACCTCTTCAGTACAACTTTCCTTCTACATGAAGCTTTTCTGGATTCCCCCAGATGCTGACGCACTCCCCCCCAAATTAACTTGCATTCTTTCTGTAGGTATTCTGTTTTTATTTATATATGTGCGTGAAACCTATTAGAATGTTAGAATGTAAGCTCCTTGAGGACAGGGACTTTTGCTTTTGAATCCTTAGCACCTAATACAGTGCCTATTTTGTTGATAGACTGAAGACTCAGAAGAAAGAATATTACCTCTATTTTCTAATAGCAGAGTATGAGCCCCAGGGGTTGGCTGGCTCCTTTGGCACACAGGTTAAATTTTGGTTTGACCCAAGTCCCTCTCCCCATTTGAGGCTACCTATAGTTGTGTCTTTTCTCACATCTTAATTTAATGTTAACTCATGAGTTGGCACAGTCACCCCTTTATTTTCCTGCTCCTGTTCATGAGAGTTGACATAGATCTTTCCTGTTTCCTATCCCATCTTCTACCTCCTCCTCCACCCCCACTCCACTTCTGGAATGAGAGAACAAGAGTTTCAACCCTGGCATCTCAATTAATAAACATCTATTAAATACTTATTATGTCAGAATCTGTGATGAAGAGTAAGGAGTAGGAAGACTGGAAATGTGTGTGTGTGTGTGTGTGTGTAGGTTATGAAAGTTTTTGAATAATAAACAGGGGACTTTATATTTGATTCTGCAGGCAATAGGGAACTTTTGGAGTTTACTGAGTGGGGAAGGGTGACATAACAGAACCAGTGCTTTATGCAAGTCACTTTGATGGCTGAACGGAGGATGGAGTGGAGTGGGGAGAGACTTGGGGCAGGCAAACCCACCAGCAGGCTATTGAGATTGTTCAAGCATGAGGTGATGAAGGCCTACGCCATGGTGAGGACAGTGTCAGAGGACAGAAGGGGGCATATTTGGAAGATGCTGCAAACATGATGTAGACAGGTCTTGGCAATAGCTTGGATACAGAAAGGGGTGAGAGAGAGTGAGAAGTTGAGGACAATACCTAGGCTAGGATGTTGCCCTAGATAGTAATGGGGAATGCAGGATGAGAAGAGGATTTAGGGGAAAGATAATGAGTTTCTGTTGTGGATACGTTAAGTCTAAGATGTCTACTGGACATTCTGTTCAAGATGTCTGAAAGGCAATTGTAGAGGTAAGACCGCAGGAAAACAGAGAAGTTAGGGCAGGATAGGTAGACTGAAGAATAATCAACATAGAAATGATAATTAAATCCATGGGAGCTGATGAAATCACCAAGTGAAGTAGTATAGAGGGAGTAGAGAAGATAGAGTCCCATGGTTAGTGGGTATGCCCTAGATGAGGATCCAGCAAGGAAGACTAAGGAGGGGTCTGATCAGTAGGAAGAGAATGAGGAGAGAGTGGTATCCTGAGAAACCTAGAGAGAAGAAAGTACCAAGGAGAAGAGGGTAATCAACAGAGTCAAAGGGTGCAGAGAGGTCAAGAAGAATGAGGACTGGGATAAGGCTACTGGATTTGACAGTTAAGAGATCAGTGGTAACTCTGAAGAGCGAACAGTTTCAGTGGAATGCTAAGATTGGAAACCAGTTTGTAAGGAGTTAAGAAGACAGTGAGAGAAGAGAAAGTGGAGGCATCCATTGTAGCTGGCCTTTTCTAGGATTTTGACAGAAAGGGTGGATGACATGTAGGACAATAGTTAGTGGGGCTAGAAGGATCAAGTGAGTGTTTTTTGAGGATGAGGGGGACATGGGCACGTTCTGTAGGCAGTAGGGAATGAGTCAGGAGACAGGGAGGGATTGAAGATAAGTGACAGAGTGGAGCCAACAGAGGGGAAAGTCTGCTGGAAGAGAGAATGGAATGGGATCACTAACCAGGGTTAGCCTTGGTAAGGAGTGAGGCAATTTCTTAGGGTGAGACAGGGGCACAGAAGGATATAGCAACAAAAGGCATCTACGTGACATGAGATGAGGAAGTGGGGAGAAGAGGGAGCAAATGGCCTCAATGGCATCTACCTTTGGGATTTTTTGACTCCTGGCTTAGCCATTCACCTGTATGAAGTCTAGAAACTAGACCAAATGACTTTCTGAGACCCCAGCTTTGGAATCTTGTGACAAAGAAGTTTGTTTTTAATCAGACTCAAATCATTCCAACTCTCAAAGACACAAGCCCCAGAATCATTGGGCAATGCCTGTGATACCCAATATGGCTTAGAGATCAGGAACAAAGGCAGAATAATACAAGAAACTGTCCTACCCAGAACAGCTGGCAATCTAGCAGATGACTTACACAAAGAATGACAAAAAGCCAACTAAATGAAAAGAGAAAATTTCTGAAGGCAGCGGCATTTGAGACTGGCTGTCCCTGCCCTAGAAAAGGAAGTCATAGTTACCCCTCATAATGGTTTCTGGGTACACGAATTTGCAGCTCAGTTCAGACAACAGAAGGCTTATAACAGGGAAGAAATGATGACCTTGGGGACTCAGCACAAACACCAGCTGCCACCCTGACTCCTCTCTAGACTCTCGAGACTGCATGGCAGCAGCAGAGCAACACTTAGAAGCACTGTCATAGCTAAGTACACCTCTTCTAAAGCTTGCATCTGGGCTCTGGCTAGGAAAGCCCAAGGAGGCAGGGGCAGTTCTGGAGGGGTACCACTTGCCCCTGCCCCAGCCTAACCACAGAGACAGATGGGCTAATGTGTCAAGGACTAAGTCTAAAATCTTTTACTTCATCCACCATGCACAGAACTCCATTTCTTAAAGCAAAAGCCATGATGAGAGGCCTGAGGAGGTTTGGAAGGAGGCTTCCAGTTGGCCACTGCTTCTGATAGAGGGAAGTAGAGAGGATGGAGCTGTGAACCCCAGTATGCAGGTGGAATGAAGGAGCCCTGGGACCAGCCTGACTCCATGTCACTTCAGGATTGTCAGAATCACAGGATCACAGATTTAGAAATACAATAGGCATTAAAGGTCATTGGATACAACCCCCTCATTTGACAGCCAAGGAAACTGACACACAGAGAGGTTACTTGTCTATGGTCACATGAGGAATAAATGGCAGGTCCAGAATTCAAACCCAAGTCTTCTGATTCCAACCTGCCAGGTATTTCCACAACACCATGCTGTGAACAGCAGGGTAATGTGGCCTTCACACTCTTTTAGCTTAGGGAACAAGTAAACATAGGGCAGTCCACCATTTGGGGTAACTATTTTTTCCCTGTACCCTAACAGGGTCACCATGACTTAAAACGTCTGTCAAAATAAACCCATGATACATATTGTGTGTTGTCAATGGTGGCCATGCCATATAAATGTCAAGTTATTATTAATCTTAGGACAGTGGTCTTGTTTCTGTCTCAGTTTGTGGGGTCTAATACAAACCTGAATTCTTCAAAATAAGAAGTGAAGTCAAAGTGGGAGTTGCTTCTAGCCACGACAACCCTCCCACTTTGAGCTATGGATGCTTTTACCAGTTTCCCTCCCCTGCTTTGCTGTCTCTGTCTCCATTACCCTCATTTGATTAGTGCGGAAAATGGGCCTTGAGACCCTGTCTCTCTCCTCCTGGAGACGATGCAAAATGAGCCGCACTCACTCTCAGCTTTTGCTGCATAACCCCCAGAGCATGAAGGTGTTCTGGTCATCAGCAAGTAGCAAGATGGGTTATTTGGGCTCTAGATTCTAACTACAAAATGGCATGAGAAGTGGAGAGGTCTCAGAACAGCACTTGAATGTGAATGGCTACCAACAGGATGTGACGGTATGTGATTCTCATTCTCTTCTTGGTATGAAGAGGGTAGATTTATTTCTGGACAAATTGCAGCAAAAGGGATGTGTGGAAAGAGGGAGGCCAGACTCCAGACTTGTTTTCCTTCTTCCAGTCTTCAAAACATATTTTTTAAATTAGGTGGTAAGAATACTGGATAATTTTTGTGGCACCAACATACTTTCTTTCAAGATATGATTTATATGTTTGGCCTACATTTTAAATGAAATGGTTATTGAGATAAATGGTTGTACTGAAGGTTGCAAAATGGTTTCTATTATGTAGCTGCTTATTTTGAGTTCCTTATAAAATTTTATGAAAAAAAAAACACGCCCCTTTAAAGGTAGACACTTTCCATGCTTGGTTCTCTACCTCAGTGCCTCAGAGGGCAGAACAGGGAGGGAACAGCTTGAATGTAAATCCATTTAGCACCTTGGAGGACATGAAAAAAAAATACACCTTACAGATTTCCCATTGAGAAAGCTGTTTTTTTGAAACTTAAAATAATTCAAATGTAAATGACCTGGATTCTCAAAATGGATAAATATTTCAATAAGCAAAATGCTTTTATGATGTATTTATTATACTATGAACTTCATATTGAGCTACTATACCATGTGAGTTATATACAGTCTCCTTTCCCTGGGAGTATGCAGTGGTAGTGTCACAGGATTTAAGATCTGGAAAAGACCTATAGTTCATCCAATCAAACTCCCTTCATTTTATAAATGAGGGAACTGAGTATCATTAAAGTCACTAGCCTCAAGTCATGTGACATCAGTAGGAGAGTTGGGATTTGAACCCTGTGTCTTCTGCCTCAAAATCCTTTTCCATGACACCACAATTCTTCTGTCAAAAGCATGAAAATAATGGTGCCAAAGATGCCTGGGGGAAACACAAATGTCTTTTTAGTGTTCTGATTCTCTTCTGCACAGAAATGCCTGATGTGCTGTGGAGTTCACAGCTCCTTGGTGAGTAAGAACTTAGGAACATAATTAGCTGAAATATATGGAGAACAGGTCACACTGTTTTTATAGTTTGATAATGATGAAATGGTCCAGGGGAGCAAGATGCTGCCTTCTGGGCTCTATTACAACACAGTATTTCCCATCCATACATCAAAATCACTTAAGATTCCTTGAAAGATAGAACTTAAATAACTGATCATAAACATCAGAAAATACACACAATACAGAGGTTACCACTGTGAATGGTGAGGTCTTTCCTTTCAGATGCTACTATTTGGCAATGATACTGTACTGACTGCATCAAATCCCAGATGATTGCAGAGCATATTGGAAAAGATCTGTAATCACTCAAAGGGATTTGGCCTGACCATCCACATAGGAAAGAAGAAGTGAATAAAGAATGTCTATTGCCCAGATTCTAAAATTCATTTGGATGGAAAATGTATACAGGACTTGCTATTAGTATGGATATCTGGGACACATAGTATAGCAAGGCACAAATTGGGCCCATAGTGACACAGGACCAGAAGAGCAGGTTAGATTACCTTTAGGAAACTGAAAACGGTCCCAATATTTCCAGGAAAGCAAAGGTCCATCATTTTAATACCAAAATTCTACTGGTATTGTTATGTAGTAGTCAGACACAAAATATAACTGTCTCCAAAGAACTGAACATGAAGGCTCCATAAAAGGTAATGGAGGGGTACCTGGTGGGTGCAAGCAAACCATAACATGTAACCAATGAAAAACTCTAAGGAACAGGATTTAAAGGTATCATCAAGAAATTATATGATGAGAACAGAAGATGGTGAAAGTGAGAGATGGCCGATGAACAGGCAGAATGCTCACCTGGCCCCCTCTCAGTGCCAGGAAAAGGGAAGGACCCCTTGTGATGCACTCATGGGAGGATATGAACAAGAATTATACGGAATGGGTGGGTATGAATAGTCTGTGACCTGCATTGTTGGAGAGGGAATTTTCAAACTCATGGAAATCCCAGATCCACTTAAATATGAGTGTTTAGGAATCAGAATTCTGCTTCTTCCCTCTCCTGATTTTTCAAAAGTTCCTGCAATCTCTTATTACTTCCAGGAAGCCCATCCCAATCAAGCCAAGCAAGAATAGGAGCAAGTCCTTTACTCAGCACCCCGCTTGAGGTAGTAATCTCTGTTCAATTCCCAGCTTCTTTGTGTTCACATCATGCTATTCCCTGTTAGTGCTCAGGGAGTCCTTGTCCTTGCTGAAGCCCTCTTTACCATGCTGCCTCAGTTATGACCATCATCCCCACTGCTACTGTTTGTCCTCAGACTCTGAAAAGGGGAGCTTATCTTCTTGGGAAGTGGGTCTTTCATACTAGGCTTCTTTGGGCATGTCCTACCCCACTGGAAAAGCTCCCCTTTCAGTGGGATTTTCCTCCATTAGAGTGTAAGCAACTTGATAATAGGGACTATGTTGCATGCTTGCATTTGTACTGTCAGTACGTAGTACAATGTTTGGCACGTAGTAAGTTTTTAATACTCTATCTATCCATCCATGAATCCATCCATCATTCACCTTCAAGAGTACCCCTAGCACCGGCCTCACAAAGAGAGGCTACTTTCCTAGAGAACGTTTATTCTGATACCCTTCCATTTATTATGGTGGCACAGATTTTGAGTTGGTCCCTTCATAGGGCAAACATTCTTTTCAGTAGCTAACATATCAGTGTTGAAAGGTAGTCTGGATGTTTCTTGAGCTCAGGAACGAGAAGACTGTATCATCTAACCTACTAATATACTTTTCTAGAATAATTGATTCCTATGTGACTCAATACCTAGAGACCATAGAATTCTGAACTGACATTTAATATCCTGGGCATGCCTGCTGAGAGGATCTGGCTCTCTATCCTCTAGAAACTTCATAGTTCTTATGTCCAGTTCCCATAAAACATAGTGACATTATCAGTCAATCTTGGAATTCTTATATCTCCTAGGGGAACATGAAACTCTAACTTCCCTTAACACTATGTAAAAAGTAATTTGAAGTCTCACATCTGGCAGACCTGGCATTTCCTCCCCCCATCCCCCAATTCCCTTTGTCTCTTGGCAGCCACTACCCTTCTAGGATCCTGCCTCAGATCAAAGGCAGTCTGGTACTGCAGGAAGAGCTTTGGACTGGGGGTGGAGGGACAAAAGGCCTAGTTTCTAGTATCACATTTGGTATTCCTCACTTTCTGTGTGATCTTGGTAAGTCATTTCTCCTCTTAAGGACCTCAGTTATCTCCTCTGTAAAAGGCAAGGTGGGGGAGAGGCCAAGGACACTACATAATTTTTGAGGTCTCTTTCAGTTTTCAAGGAGATCAAAGGATGCACTGTTTGTGTGGCAGAAGGGGCTGTTAGACCTAGTTAAGGCTAAGGGTCAATTCTCTATCTCCTCTGTTTCAAAACCTGTATCCCAGACTTCAGTTCTTCCGTGTGTCAATAATCACCTCCTGCGTCCCACTCTGAGAAATGTAATCTCTTTCCACCCTTCCGTTTCTAATCTTTGCCTAGTTTACATGTGAGAATAGGGGGAGGGAGGGAGAAAGAGAGCAGTAGAGAGGGGGAGGAATGGAGGGAGAGAGAGACAGAGTCAATGAACTCCCTAAGAAAAAATCTCTAGGGCCAGATGGATTTACAAGCAAATTCTACCAAAACATTTAAAGAACAATTAATTCCCAAACTATATAAACTATTTGGAAAAATAGGTGAAGGAGTCCTACCAAATTCCTTTTATGACACAAACATGGTGCTGACGCCTAAATGAGGAAGAGCCAAAACAGAGAAAAAAAATTATAGACCAATTTTTCTAATGAATATTAATGTAAACATTTTAAATAAAATATTAGCAAAGCTTACAGCAATTTATCATGAGGATAACACACTATAGCCAGGTGGGATTTATGCCAGGAATATAGGGCTGGTTCAATACTGGGAAAATTATCAGCATAACTGGCCATATCAATAAAAAAAACTAACAGAAATCACATATCTCAATAGATGCAGAAAAAGCTTTTGATAAAATACAGCACCTATTCCTATTACAAACACTAGAGAGCATAGGAATAAATGAAGTTTTTCTTAAAATGATAAGCAGTATCTATCTAAAACCACAAACAAACATTATATGTAATGGGGATAAGCTAGAAGCATTCTCAGTAAGATCAGGGGTGAAACAAGGAAGCCCATTATCATCACTATTATTCAATATTGTACTAGAAATGTTAGCTTTAGCAATAAGAGAAAAAAAAGAGATCAAAGAAATCAGGATAGGTAACGAGGAAACAAAACTATCAGTCTTTGCAGCTGATATGATGGTATACTTAGAGAGAGAGAGAGAGAGAGAGAGAGAGAGAGAGAGAGAGAGAGAGAGAGAGAGGAAGAGGGAAGGAAGAAGAGAGAGATACAAATCAGGTCTTATTGTTTTGTTGACTGTCTAGACTTAAAAAAGTGATGGAGAAAAATCTTAATTATGTATATTAAACTTAAAAATATGCTATATGTACATTATTTCCCCATAGAGTCTGTTGTTAAACATCTTCCAACACACTATTGAGTGCAAACTTGGCCTTCCCATTTTGCCTATAAAAAGAGGAAAAAGGTTCATTTGCTTTAAAGTTCCTATCTGTGTTCTCATCTGTAAAATGGGGGTAAAAGGTGAAAAACTTTGAAGGAACTCAAGAACTCTTTGGAGACAAAGGTGTTAACAGGCACTTTTACTTTGAAATGGGTCTTAGAAAGCATCTACTTCAAACCCCTCAATTTACAGAAGAGGAAACTGAGGCCCAGAAATATTAAGACGTTGTTACCTTTTGACCTCAGGCAGATCACTTTAACTCTATAAGGTGTATTGAAAAATGTGAGGGGCTTGAATTATATATATGGTCCTTCAAGTTGTAAAAATTGACTGTTGACATTCACAAAGTTAACAGGCCCTACTCCTCAGGACTCCTAGAAAGGCACCCCTTCGGCCACCCTCTCGAGTCTCTTCTGATGAATCAGAAGCCTAGGATTAGGCAAGCCTGAGGATACAGAAGTGAGGCGCATGGCCTCTCCACGGAATCTTTCTCTTGACTGTGCACACACAAACATTTACTTTGAACATAAGAGGGCAGTGACCTCCGTGGAACACAAACACCCTCCTCAGGTTTGCATGAAACTTGGCCATTTTCTCAGGAAATGTTGTGTTGATTTGCTTCTCCTGGAATTCCCCACCCCCACTGAGCCCCTGAAATAGCCTGGGACACAGGGGCGGAAGGGAAGAGGTGGTTTTTGTGTCAGCCTCTCAAAAAGAAGCAAAAGGAGTAACTTAGCTAGTCCATCAATCAACGAGCATTTATTAAGCGCCTACGGTGTGCTCCACACTGCTCGGTGCCAGAGGGATTGGAGGAGGTCTCAAGCAAGAGAGGGTGCCTGACTTGTGCACTGAAGTCCAAGAGGCACTTGTGAGGTACATAGCTCCTGTCTTCCATCTCTCTGCTGATGTATTTTCCATTCACTGTGTTTTTATGAAGGGTTAAATGTACCACCTGTAGGATTTAACTGACTTTCTAGGAAGAAATGGGTGTCTTCATCAGCCCAAGGGATGTAAAGCTGCAGCAGCCTTTCTCTCACTTCTTAACTCACTCCCAGAACACCTTTCTTCAGACAGCCTGGCCGCCTCTCTTTCACGGATCTTGCTTTGCCTACCCAAACAAAGTTCCCGTTTGGGAGGGGGAAAGGGAGAAGGGGAATGGGGGATGGGGAAGAGAGCTCTGGAGGGGATTTCTACTTCTAACTTAATCCTGGATCCTTCCCATTACCACTGTCCTTCATGCTCTGCTCAAGCCTACCTTCTGACCCCTTCCACAGTAAGCCCCTAGGTGACACAGTGAGATCATCCACCAGAGTTTGAACAGCACCAACTCCTGTGACTCAATTAGCAACTTAGAAGCAATGGCCTACCAGTGTAGCAGTGAATATATTCAAAGTTCTGGGCTGTTCCTATCCTTCCCCACCCCCAACACATCAACTGGCTGCCCCCACCCCCATATGGAATCACTTTTATCCTGCTGAGGACAAGCTATGAGAGTCATTTTTATGGGATCAATGGGAACCCTGAAAAGAACTTATTCATTTCACCATGAGGGTGGGAGTGAGAAACTACTATGAATCTTTAGTCTAGAGGGAATTTAAATGGGCTGCAGAAGGGTGAGGATGTAAGCAGATTCTGAGACTCTTGGAAAGCGAGAAGTGAGAATAACTGTTAGAACCCATCTCTTAACAGCTAGAAGAATATTCTGCCTTATCAAAGTATTTTTCTCTTCCTTTAGATTCTTTATGCATTTAAAATCAAGGAAAAATGAGCAGAAAGAACAGCAATCAGTTCAGTGTGCAATCTTAGCATTTCTGAGTTTCACAGACAGCAGGAGAGGCACCAAGGCAAAGATCTTGGGGTGGGAAGACCAAGCTCCTGTCTCAGCTCTGCCTGGAGGAAGTCTCTCACTGTCTCTGACTCCTGATTTCCTCCTGGGTCACTGATGGGGGTTCTCTTTGTCCTGCTTCCCTCCCAGGGTTACGGTGAAGCAGGCATGCAGCAAGGTGGGCTGTCACCATGTACTGGTGAAAGGCTTTGTACAGATCCGTGTTTGATGCTGCTCTAGTGAGCTAATCTGCCCAGTAGCTCCTAAGTGAGCGGCTACCTCTTAACACAAGATGATGCACGCTTGGAGCCCTCCTGCCACCCTATCCAGCTACCCTCTGGGGAGGATGAGGACCTGTCTGAACTCGTTCTGGAACTTTCCCCATCCCTGTTCCTTGAGCGCAGAGTCTGCTTTGGTCTTTCTTTGTGTCCCCAGAACTTAGCACAGTGCCAGGCACAAGGCTACTTACTAAATGCTTGTTGACTGGACTTGACCTCACCAAGAGGTCAGTGCAAACTGCAGGGGAAGGTGGGACAAGCACAGCATGGGCAATAGTCCAAAGGGCACATTCATAGGCAGCACTTTTGGGAAGCCAAAAGCAGACCGGCGTAGCTGTGGCACAGTATCTGTGTAGGACTGAAGGAAAAGCATAAAGAGGCAAGAATATAGGGAGGGTGGACCCAGCTGCTCCTGCTCAACTCTAACAGGAAGAAGCTGGCCTGGATGCCCACAAAGGTGTCCTTCCAGCTAGAAACTGGACCCCACGACCACCACTCTAGTGCACTCCTTGAGAGGCATTTCTGTGGTCCACTGGTCCAACCTCCCACTCAGAGCTGAAATAAAGCCATATTTTTTTATATCTCTTCCTGAATTCATTCTACTTATTCAGAGAAAATTCTCAGAACAGAATATCTTTCAGTCATAAAAATGGTTTTAGTTTTCCCTGAGGTTCAGCGTTTATGAGCAATCACTGGGGAGATATGATAACGGCCCTTATCTTGCCAATATATTCTTATCTTTTCTCAACCTGCTGCAGGTTTTATTTATGGCTAATGACATTTTCCCTTGAATCTTTTTGATGTTTTAGACTACTCCCCAGTTAAAAGACCCAGCTTAGTTGAAGGCCTCCAGGGCACTGGCTACTTCCTCTCTGGAGGATTTATGGGAGGACTAACCCAGAGGAGAGATGCCCAGGAGGGAACCACCACAGGGAAGAGGCCCCAGACCCACCACAGGAAGAAGATCTGCCACCATGTACAACCACCCCTGCTTCACAACCTGCAGGGGGTCCCTGTTGCTTTGTCAAGTCGGTTCAAGTTCCTCAGCCTGGCATTCAGGGCTTGGCGCAAGTAATAGCATCCTTCTAGGCTGAGCTCAAATGTCACCTCTGCAGGAAGCCCTTCCAGATTCTGGCTGCTGGGAGCTCCCTTAAGGCCCCATGGGGTAATCTGTTGACTTGTCTGGTCCCTCTAAATTGTGACTTTCTCAAGGGCAGTGTCTTACCCATCTTTGTCCCTCCAACAGTGCCAAGCAGAGTATGTTGAGCACGGCCAGAATTCCAGAAATGTTTGTTAGATGAGTGGATGACCAAGGGCTCCAACAGGTAGGAGGAAATTGAGTTGTAGGAATACAGGGAGGAAAGAGTTTACAGAAGGAAGTGACAAATACAGACGAGAGTCCATAGAGAATGAAGCCTGAAGGGTCTTAGGGGCTGGTGATTGGAAGTTATTGGTGATTTTGAAGAGCACAGTTTGAAGAAAATAAAATGAAAACAGCCTGGGTGTAAAACTACTTTCTCAAAACTGTTTAATGGTGAAAGACAAGAGAAAAGAGCATAGGATTGTGGGAAGATTTTTTTTTTAGCTGGGAAGGCAGGGACATGTTGTTAGGTACATAGGAAGGCCCCAGGGGAGAAGGAAAGCCTGAAGATGCCAAAAAAAAAGGCCCCCCCAAACCAACAACCCTCACAAACTCAGGTCTTGAGGGCAGAGAGGAGAGGCAGGAAGGAATGGTGTCAACAGCATGGCTCCACAGGCTCTCCTGATTTGAGTTAATCCCATAGTGCTGGTCTGGTCTTCAGCTTAACAAAGTCAGCTACCCCCTCCACAAACATGGTGCCATCTATGTGACACTGACCCAGAACCTTGGCTGGAAGAGCTAAATCATCTAAATCCCTTCAGCTTTGCATCACAGAGAGCTCCAAACATGCTGACTGTTATCCCCTGGAGCATCAGTTGCTCAGTGTTCCCCTGCCCGTTTATCACTATGCTTTGCCCACTGAGCCACCAGAAGTAAGGGGCAGTGTGGGTCAGTGGAGAGGGCACATGGCACCTGCAGTCAGAGGCCCTGAGCTTCCTGCCAGTATAGGCTTGGGCCAGCTATTTTAATACTACTATGTATGTAAAAGGAAGAGAGAGGATGAAATGACTTACTTCTCAGGTAGGTGGGTAGGATACTGGATCTTGAGTCAGGAAGATTGGAGTTCAAACCCATCCTCAGGTATTAACTGCCTCTGTGACCTTGGGTCAACCTGTCTGCTTCAGTTTTTTCATCTGTATAATGGGGATAATAATGACACCTGCCTTCCAGGGTGGTTGTAGAGATAAAGTGAAATGATATTTGTGAGGCATTTTGTGGGCTGTGAAGTACTGTATAAATTATCATTATAATTTTTCCAGCTCTATTTCTACAATATATAATCCACCACCTTGTTTGCCATTTGTTACTACTAGAGAGTGACACCGGATGACACTGTATAAAATACATTCTCTGCTCACATTTAACACACAGCAAGTGGTAAACTAGCCTGCACACGTGTGTGCCTGACTTGCCATGTGTAGTTTGCTCCCACTGATGGAAACGAGGAAGGTCATTTCAGTGAAGACTGTGGCACTGGCTCGAGAGACTTCTGCACTGAAAGTGACTGATACCTAAGCCAACACAGGATGGGACCGTACAACAAAGACGCACAGACTGGCTGTGGAAAACTTCTTTCCAAGTCAAAGAATATTCAGAGGTGGCATTGATCATGCCTTTCTTTACCTTGGCAACCTCTCACTCCAAACCTAAGTGGAGATGTCTCACTTTGCAAAGCAGGGCATGCTGCTGTGAAAGAACCACCATCTCGTCAGCAGTCATGGAATATGGTATCAGTGGCATCTGAAATTTTCTCCCTTGTTTCTCACTAAACACCTGAGCCTAAAGATTCCTTTTCATGCATGAGCTTCACCTATAGTAGTGTTAAAGAAAGACAATGCCCTGTTACATAAACAGGAGCGGTCCTCCTCCTCCTCCTCTTCTTCCTCCCCCTCCCCCTTCTCTCTCTCTCTTAACTAGCATGGCATTTCATTTTTTAAGAAAGGAAGAAATTTTTTTAAAAGTCTTATTTTTTCATATTATGAAAAGCAAAAGCATGGTGATTTTATAAGTGATTTGGAGTCTTCTAGTTTTTCTGCGTCCAAGCAATAGTCACTAAAAGCTGAGGTCAAAAGACGGTGTCTATGACAGGTGGCAGCAGGCCTGGATTGGCCCGGCCCTGTGGCTTGAGGCTCTTTCACTTGTTTGAGGTGTTCTGAATGGCAGGAGAGTCTGCAGGAAGATTAGAGGGGAATTTCTGCTTCCACAGAGCAATACAAGGGCTTCTGGTTTGTGACTGCATTGTCCGGGGAGGCCAAGCCCGAAGCCTTCCCCCAAAGCCTCCTTTACATTGCTCCAGCTGAAAGTAGGTAAAGGCAAATTCAGCTAGTGAGCAGCATCAGTGCCCAGCAGTCAGCATCACACAGTTGGCTAATGCACGACTATGGCCTTTAAAATCATACTGAAAAAGAAAATCTCCCTTCCTAATAATCGTTTCATGCTGGACAGAATAAAACCACTCTGGGCAGTGTTTCCAGTATAAATAACCACAAAGATCATTTTCCTTGTTTTGATTGGCACTGGTCTTGCCGAGTTTAAACTAACATCCAGAGTGATGATGAAAGGCAGGACTGAGGGGAGACCTAGAGGGTAAACAACACAATGGGGCATCAGTGAGATAACTTTCCAAACAAACCTCTCAACTTCTCTAGAAAAAAAGGGCATGCCAGGGAAGTAAGCATTTCATATTTATACAAAACCATCATTTCAGCTCATGGATTCCAAGATGGGCAACAGCCTTCACTGCATCCCTCCCGACTCCTCTACTACCAGTTCCCCCACATGGACCCTCCAAAGCAGCTAAACGGATCCGCTCATGGTCCCCCAACGTGCTGCTTATCGTTCCCTCTGTCCTCTCCTTCCTGCCTTGAAATGCTTTCAGGATTTCTTTCTAGTTTCTTTCACTAGATGTAAGCTCCCAGAGGGCAGAAACTGCTTTGTGGCTGTTGATGCCCAGGCTAAAACACAGCGAAGTGCACATAGTAGGTGCTTCTTAAAAATGCCCTCGCTCCACCCCATGTCTGCTCTGAAGCTGTCTCTGATTGTGGCAGCCCCAGCAATCCTCGTTTTCTCTGAGCTTTTTAGTACCTTCTGTCTGGGCGACTTGTCTGCTGGCTAATAGTTCAATTATATAAATAAGCACATATATTTATAACATGCATTTTAAGTCTATATTCATAAATATCTTTCTATGTGTATATGCATTCTCTCATTTAATTAGTCTGTGAGGTTTTTTAGAGCACAGTTCACCTCCAATACTTCTCTCAGTAGTCTAGGGCATCCACAAGCACTCAAAGACTTTTGGTTTGACTGGTCGGTCTGGTATTGAAAATGACCTTCTGTTCTGCGTCTTGGAAATGACCAGTGATTCTTCTCTGTGGCTCCATCCACCTCTAGGCTGGCTTACTGACCTTCACGAAGGCCTCTCCTCCCTCTGGTGCACAGTCCACACAAAAGCAACAGCCAGGCTTTATGAAGTCATCCTGTGGCTCATTGGGCCTTGCCCCAATAAATGTTTAAAGGATTTTATAACAGGCCAGTCGGGTGGCAGCTGGGAGGAAGGTGGCATGTTTCAGTCACCCTGACCACACTACTGCTCTGTCTTGAGTGGCTTCAGAGCCAAACACCCAATCGTGTCCAGTCCTTGGAGCTGGCCCTACCTATGTCCTGGGCTTCATTTTCCATTTCTCCCCAAATACAATGCTCCTACTTACACTAGGATAAGCTTCCCGCCTTATTTAGCTTCGAAACCTTTCCTCTATATTGTCAAAATATTTTGGAAATGCCTTGTTTCCCAGAGCTAAGGCCCAGCAAGCAGACTGTGTCCTGAGCTTGGCATAACAATAATACCTTGCACTCAGGATGATATTACCCTCTTGCAAAGTGTATTGTTTGGACCAGCACCAGGCATTCACTGAGGGATTTAGCTCCCCCATTCCTCAGGGCCATCACATTCACTATTCCTACTCCTTGTCATTAACAGGTACTGCACTCCTGTTCCCATCACAGAATTCTAGCTCTGTGCCCCACAGGGTGGGCACGACCCCTAAGACTTGGGACAATACTGTTCCCATAGGGCCCGTGGGAAGAGTAACTCAAGACTTAAAAATGATTATGTCATGGTCCAGCCCAGGATGTATATAAGACCTGCCTTCTGTCCAGCATGGGAAGCCGTCCTTAAAAGGGGGAGCTTCCATATGCTTATGTTATCTTCCTCACTCTGAAATTAATTAAGCTTGGTTTGTGTCCTAACTCTCCTGTCTCTAGCCTGCTCTGTTTGTCTGGCTCTGGCCACCGGTAGGTTACAGGCCAGTTCTGGTCCAGCCGACTTAAATATCTTAAGCTTTGCTTTGATAGTGCTAAATACCTTCATTTGCTTCTTTCTTCTGCTTTGCACTGTCCTTCAAGAAGGAAGAAAAGGCCGTCGGCTGGTAAAATGTCATGACTGATGTTGAAGATAGCAATGTGTGTGAAGTGGCAGGACAAGAAATTATGGGTAAGCATGGATGAGAGGATTCAGAGCTAGAATCAGAGGTCATTTAATCCAGAGGTGTTAAACTCAAACAGAAATAGGGGCACTAAACTAAACACTGGGCAGCTAGATGGCGCCATAGTGCACAGAGCACTCCAGGCCTGGAGGCTCATCTCCTTGAATTCATATCTAGCCTTAGACACTTACTATGTGACCTTGGGTAAGTCACTTAACCATGCTGGTCTTTGTTTCCTCATCTGTAAAATGAGTTGGAGAAGGAAATGGCAAACCGCTCCAGTATCTTTGCCAAGAAAACCCCAAAGAGTCGGACATAACTGAAACAACTGAACAAAAACACACTACACATAAGAATCCCTTAGAAAACCACATAATGTCATTATCTATGTTTTACTGTATTTTTATTTATTTTGTTAAGCATCTCCCAATTATATTTTAATTTGGGTCCAGCCACGCTGGGGAGTATTGCTGGTCACATATTTGATACCTCTCATCTAGTCCCCCTTTTTTTATAAATGAGAAAACGGTGACCCCCAAGTCAGGTGATTTGTCCAGGATCACACGGGTATTATCAGAACTGAGATTTGAGATGAGAAGTGCCACAATAATATAAGAACACAGACTGTGGAGTTGGAAGGAATCTAAGAGATTACAAAGGTCTACTCCCACCTGAAGTCGGAAACCTTTCTATATTTTACAACTGAGTGGAACTCCCTACCTCCTAACCAGCTCATTCCATCTTTGGACAGCTCTAACTGTAATTAAAGTCCTCCTCTTATTGAGCTGAAAGCTGCCTTTCTGTTTCCTCCCTCTGGGGCCAAAATGAATGAATCCAATTCATCTTCCTTATTACAGACCTTCAGATATCTGAAAAGGTTTATTGTGTCCTTCTCCTTCAGACCAATCATCCCCAAGTCTTTCAATTGATTTTTTGGTTCCTCGTCCCTGCTCCAACCTTTTATCTCAGGAGAGCACAGGATCATGGATGGAGAGCTGGAAGGGGCCTTGGTGGTCCTCTAGACTAACTGGTGCATTTTATAAATGAAGCCCATGAAGCCTAAAGTGGGGGGTGTATATTTGGAACTCTGTGAGAGGGAACAGGCTAAGAGTGTCCACTGAGCAGCTGGTGTGAATGAGGTAGACTTGGGGACCTGGCAAGCTGCATGTCGATGAAAGCATTTGGGTTTTTCTGGCATTTCTGTTTTCAAGAAAAACAAAGATTGCCTCATAGCTAATTAAGCTTTCTCTCTTAGGAAACTAATAAATGGAAGCTCCATTTCTGCACAGACTTGACTCAAGCCTGTCTTTAGATTACAAAGGTCATACTTTCTAAGACTACACTTTAGAAGGTTCTACACAGAGACTGGCAATATGGTCAATGGAGGAAAATCAGGCCCCAGACAGCCCAGTTGTCTTTTTAGGGTTTGACGTGCTGCTGCTTGCAAAGGGCTCTGCTCTTGCAGCAAGCTGAGCTGACAAACAGATTAATTGTTCAAAGCAGACAAAGTTTGTTTAGTCATGTCTGCTAAGGTGGGAAGCATATTACAACATATCTGTGCAGTGTCTTTCTTAATAGGTCATCTAGTTCTCAAGACTGGCTTTTAACGCACTACCCTCCAGCCAAAAGAAAAAGCATCATCGTCTACTCCATGCACACACCTGGGGTGAGGAGATGGAAGAATAAAAACACATTTTTTGAAGGAAAAAAAGAATTAGATTAAGCAAAAGAGCTCCATCTGTCTGGGTGTTCAACCACATAAGGGTTACTGTTGCTGAGGGAGGAGAGAGAATGAAAAAGGAGAAGCTTGTGTGAGACCAGTGACAGAGGGGAGATGGCCCTCAATCAACTACCCCACAAGTGTCATTAGGCCCCTATCATAGAAGAGAAGCAGTGTGAGCCTGGGAAGGGGAGGTGCTTCAGAGCCAGCAAGCCCTGGGTTAGCACTGCTTCTGCCTGACATGTCCCGGCTACGTCAGGGCCTAGAACAAGTCATTTCACTGCCAGTGCTCTGGGCAACTCTCTAAGCCCACAAGGTACAGAGAAGGTGCTGATCTATGTTGGCAGAGGGAGCTTCCTCATCTGGGAGTTTCCTGTGTCAGTGAAATCCAAGGTCCAATCCCCATCCCTTACTAAGTGCTGGGCTCTGGGCATACAAAGACCAAAGTAAAAACAGTTCCTGACCTCCGGGCCTGTGCAGTCTGGCTGAAACCCACATTTATATCTATTGGTATACAGAAAGGAGAAGGGCAGGAGTGGCTAGGCTTCATACAGAAGGTGGCCCTGGAGCTGAGCCTCCAATGAAATGTGGGATTCTGAGACCTGGCAGAGAGGCAGACGAGCATTCTGGGTCTGCGGGGCAGCTGACACCTAGGGCCCAGTCCTATCTTCTCCCTGACCCTCATGGGCTCCTCACTGACTTTCACATCAGCTCAGCAAAGCCCCAAGTGAATTCTCCATCTTTAGCTCTGATTCTTCCCCACACAGCAGAGAGGAAGAATGGAAAGAACCCAAAATGTGGGGGTGGGAGTTGCCTGAGCTGGAGCTCTTCCCTGGATGCTAACTTCACTCTTTCCTCTCTGGGTGATCATGGGCAGGGTACTTTGACCCTCTAGGCATCTGTCAAATGAGGGGCCCCTTCTCTGAGCCCTTTTTCTCTAGCCAGGCTGCTCTAATTATTGTCCCCCAAACTAGAAGGCATGTCCCAGGTTTTACCTTTAGACACTGCCTCCTTCTCTCTGCTAAGCCACAGCCCATCCAGCCTCTAGGATTCAGGTCAAATTCTACTGACTCTGACCACCCCAGCCTGAAGGGAGCCCTCTTTCCACCCTGAATACCTACACACTTTTCTGTACCACTCACTGCGTTTAACTGTGTACTGGCCGATCTCTCTATCTTCTCTCACTCCACTCTTCCTACCTGAATTGTAGCTCTCTGAAGGCAGGGACTGAATATAACATATCTCTGTATCCTCTACAGAGCTTTACATAGAGCAGGTGCATCACTACATGTGTTTACTGGATTCAGCACAAATATGAAAGCAAGCAGTGTGCAAAAAGCATCAGACCCTGAGTAAAGAGTCCTCCTTTGGCCCCTTCTTAGCTTGGGTAATCACAGGCAAGCCTCTGATGTCCCATATTGGGGCTTCTCTGTAACATGACAGAGCCAAACCAAATGATCCGTGAAAGCCTTCTCAGCTCTAAGAGTTCCTGATCCAATCATTAATCAGGCTCCCTGATTTGGTAAGGGAAGCACATCCCTAAAAAACAAATGGGGGTGATGGCACAATCAGTTAAGCAACAATAAGAGTTTTAAATGAGACCCTAATATGGAAACAGTCCAGCAGAAGCAGATTGAAGAAATAAAAGAGGGGATCGTTCTCTTCACCGGGCTTATAATGAGCCAATTAGCAGACAATGGAAGACAGATTTTACTCACATGCCATGTTGTCTAGTATATACTTAAGTATATTCAGAGGCAGGTTTTAGTGTCCAGGAGAAGGTGAGACTTGAGTTAGGCCTTTCTAGAATAGGTTAGAATTTAAAAGGGCAGAGGGACACAGGGAAAACATTCCAGGTGGGGAAAATACCGTGTTTCCCCGATAATAAGACCTATCCCGAAAATAAGCCCTCCCCTTACTGTGTAAGATTCCTCTAAAATAAGCCCTCCCCCGAAAATAAGCCCTATTGAGATTGCTACTGTAGTGAAGGTGATCCCCTGAGCTACACGCTACATTACGATACCTTCTGTATGCACCCCCCCCCATGAAACGCACGCCGCGCTTCGAGCTGCATCCAATCAGAGCTGCAGCAGTGAGCATGTCATCCTGTTCTTCCCCAGTGATTTGCTTATTGAATAAAGGTACATTTTTTTGTTCACATTTACCTGTTTATTAAAATTGCTGTCAATGTTCATTAAAATAAGCCCTCCCCTGAAAATAAGCCCTCTGGTGTTTTTCTGTCCAAAAAAAATTAATAAGACAGTGTCTTATTATCGGGGAAACATGGTACTATATGGAAGGGCCTAGAGATAGGATGAGACAGGGCATTAATGCGGGAAAATGTCAATATGGACTTGATGTAAGGTCTTGGGAAGAAGTGAGAAATACAGTTGGATGGGTGGCAGGGAGCAGGGTTATGGAGGGCACTGCTACCCACTCTCATTGGTACCTGAAGGAGGATGCTATTGCAGGACATCCCAAGTCCATAAACAAATAGACATACCTCCCTTGTAAAGAATACAAACAATAGCCTCTCTCCTTGTCTGTAGGCTTACTTCTCCTAAGAAATCAGTAAAACACTTCAAGACTTCAGTACTGCAGACTGTGACTCCCTACGTATTAGTAGCTTGTTTAATGAGCTGCTAGGTGCTGCCTCTCTCCCCCCCCCCCAAAAGCCCATCACCTGGAGGCAATATCCTTTGTTAATTAACTTTGCTAGACTGACCCTTCAACTAAAGTCCTAGTGTGGTACCAGGTCTGGACCGGTCACTGGCCCAGTTTGGTAGCTCGTCCCAGAGCATAAGCTCTGCTAGGAATCTAGAATCTCCACCCTCTGATGGGGCAGGGTCTGGAGGAGGGAGGACTCTTGCTAGGGCAGGAAAGCTCACAACCATTAAAAAAATAATGTATGAAATTGGCCCCTCTTCCACCCCCACCCCCCCAAGTATAAAGTGGACTAATGACATGTAAATGGAGCCTAGTTATTAGCAAACTCATTCATTAATGTCAAGTTTGTACTTCTATTGTAATCACCTCTTAGTCTGTACTGGGGTCTCCTATAATTAGCCTGAATTTCACGAGTCTGTGTGATAAGTTTAGCTTTTTCTAGTAAAGACCAAACCTTAGTAAATATTTTCACATAAAGACAGTAGTCAGCAGAGTACTAGCTATTAAACTCCCAAACAACAGTACCTCTAACAGAATGGTAATTAGAGAATTTCTAATAGCTGGAGTCAAACACCAGCTAAGCGTCTTGGTAGTGAGGAATAATAAGCAAAGTCATGAATTGGAGTTCTGTTTACATTTATTGTTTTCTGTAGGAGTTTGCTTTAATTAAGACCATTAGTAGCTATGTATAGATGAAAATGTTTGGAATTTTCACAAATATGTTGGAATTTCCCAATGTAGTCCTAGTCTCAGTTAACTCCTCCACGTACTGGTTTTGTGGTGGTTACTGTTCAGTCATTTCAGTCCCATCCAACTCTGCGTGACCCCATATGGGGTTCTGGAGTGGTTTGCCATTGCTTTCTCTAGCTCATTTTACAGATGAGGAAACTGAGGCAAACACAGTTAAATGACTTACAAAGTCATTTGGTAAGTGTCAGAGGCTGGATTTGAACTCCAGCCTCCCTGACTCCAGGTCCAGCACTCTAGACACTGTGCAGCATTTAGCTGTAAAATCAAAGAGCCCTCAAGGAGAAGACAAAATAACATTCAGAAGGGAGTAGGTGCCCTGGGAAGTCACAGAGAAGTTGGCCAAAGGGCCACAGAATGACACATTTAATAGAGGAATGGCAGAACTGGTGTAATTGTGGGTGCTGGGTCCAAACTTGGAGGTAAGGGAATTGCAGGTGATACAACAGTGAAGAGGAGAGAGAGGGAATAGGGAGGTGAAGTGATGCAGGTGAGTCACTTAAACAGTGCATCAGGGGTGGCTAGGTGGCCCAGTGAATAGAGAACCGGCCCTGGAGTCAGGAGGACCTGGTTTTGGGTCCGGCCTCAGACACTTCACACACACACAAAATAGCCTTGTGACCCTGGGCAAGTCACTTAACCCCAATTGCCCTCCAAAAAAAAGCAAAAAAAACCAAAACAAAACCCAAGAGTGCCTTATTCAGTGAATTTAGATTGTGTATGTGCATGCGTGTGGTGTGTGTGCGTGTTTGTGTGTGTGCACGTGTGTGCATGTGTGAGTGTGTGTATGTATGTGTAGCCACAAAAAAGAGTTACACCCAGAACGTCAGACATGCCAGAATTTAAACACTAACACAAGCAAAGAGAGACACCCAGAGTAATTTGAAGCAGCCAGAGCTAAGCTGTTGCCCATATCCATATTTGCTAATGTGAACCCAGTCTGAACAGGAGTGCTGTGATGCTTGTGTTAATTGCCTTCTAAAGCAGCAGATCATATCACTATCAAAAATGCTTAATAGGTACAAAAAATTTTTTTTTTCATATAAAAGCAGACATTATTTCTCTACTTCAATCCAATTTTATCTCAGGAATTATTCCATGTCTCTAGTCTCTACTCTGCCCCAGAGAAGCATTTATGGCTTCTGTGCAAAGATTAGAATAGGAAACTTGGTCTTAGAATGATACGTGAAGAGGCAGAAATTTTTAATGATGTGGGGGTGGGGGTGGGCGGAGAGAAGAACATCTGACAAATCACAGATCAGTTCACTTCAGCATTTTTGCATGGAGTGGAGTCATGAATTCTTTTGTTTGGTGTCACTGGACAAGGAAACGAGATTGCTCCCTTTAGAACTCAAGATACTACTTCAGACATGACTATTTCCAGTGAGGAAAAAAAGAAAACGTCTCAGCAGGCCACAGGCAGTCTAGAATGTCAACTCTGCTGTGCACACCCCTGAGATAAGGAAAGGGATGTCTGAGCTCCACCTGGAGCTTCCAATTGGGGAATAAAGCAATTGTTTCTTCAAGTACTGATGTCCTTCCTCTCTGGGACAGAACATTCTCTCCCAAAGGCAGGGGCAAGATGGTTAATGTGCTCTGTGATACTTATTTCAAACGCCTTTAGGGTAGAGATATGATTTTATCTCAAGTATGTACCTTTCCAGCACCTATAACATCAAAGGCTTGATACACGTTTGACTCATTGATTGATTTTGTATTTTGCCCATTAGGCTGTATATTCTTGAAAAAGAATTATGTTCAACTTTACTGTATTAATTACTTATGAAGACCTATATCTGAAAGGTATAGAAAGGTATAGAAAGGCACAGGTCCATCTACCCTACCCTCTAATACAGAGAGGTCAGACTCATGGCTGCTTGCTGCATGTGGCCCACAAAAATTCCTGAGTGTACTCCAAACCAGATTAAGATGTAATTGGGAAATGTTTAATAAAAATTTTTTAAAAACAAAAGTACAACATAAACATCACAACAAATTCTGAAACCTAGGGGATGTAGCAACTTACTTAAGAGAAAACTATGGCAATTTAGCAAAAAAGTTACGGGTTTGAAAGTGAATTTTGTGTTCTGTAAAGTCCAGGTTGCCACACATCCCCCTTCCCACACAATTCACTCAGGTTGGGTGACATTTGAATCCTGGGATCTGAGTTGTCATTTAATTTGGTACTGATCATAAAGGGGAAGTAAAATTAGCCAGCCCACAAATACTTACTGAGGCGCCGACTTATATGCAAGGTCAAATACTCAGAAGAGAAGGAACCAAAAAGCCCTCTAATTTTGCAAAAAGAGGAGTGGTGTATGATTTGGGCAGATAAGTGAATGGCCCCTAATTTCATATTGAATCCTGCCTGACCCGGGTTGAGTATATGATCCCAGAAGTTCTTTTATATTTTCTCTCAGCAGAAAGATATGTTCTTAATTATGCTTAGGAAATAAAACTTAACTAGAAGGTGAAGGGACGCTGGGGAATCTGCTACAGACCTGGAATGCATGGCATTTATTAGTATGCTCATAAACAGCCTATACCTTCTTTATTAGAATCATGTTTTGCAGAGAAAAATACAACAAATGCCATTGAGCGTTTTTGTTTTGTTTTGTTTTGCACAGGGTTACAATTCAGTGGGAGACAGAATCTGAAAGTAAATGTTCAGAATTCAAATACAAATATTCATCAGTAATTGCAGAGAACTAGCCTCCTATGTCAGAGATTGGTGTCTAGGAGGAATAATTGCTTGGTCCCTCCAGTCCACTAGGCCCACCACGTTGTGCCTCTGACCTACTGTTCTGGCCTTATTTCATATTGTTCTGCTTCCCAAACTGTAGGTTCTGGCCAAACTGGGCTCCTTGCTGTTCTCTATCCTGTCCTGCACCTTCTGGGATTGCTGCCTCTTGGCATGCTCTCTGACACTCCCGGTCTGGAACGCCTGCCTTCCTTCCTTCCTCATCACTGCCTGATGCACTCATTTTCTTTAAAGCTCAGCCGGACTGTTCCATAAAGACTTCTAGGATCTCCCTGGCCAAGAGAGTTCTCTTATGCCTCACACTTTCCAACAGTACCTTGTCTGAGTATCTTCTTGGTGTATATCACACCCCACTTTGTGTTAAGAGTACGCCTCTCTGTGTACATCCTGTCCACCCCAGATTATTAGATCCTCAAGGTCAGAATGGTGTGGTTTTCATCCCTATATTTCTACTACCTATTTCTAGCACCTCAGACATAGCAAACCTCAGGAAATATTTCCTTCAATTCCACCTACACTGGTTGAGCACATATTGCTAGGCACTGGAGATGTAAAGACAAAAACGGTTGTGCCTTCAAGTCTGTTATGCTGATTTTTTTCTTTTTCCTCTTTTTTTGTCTTAAAAATACTATTGGATATTTATAGCAGCTCTTTTTGTGGTAGCAAAGAATTGGAAACCAGGGGGATATAATATGCACAGTAAATGTGAAGTACATTCAAAACAACCCAAAGTCAGTTCAGAGAGAGAAACAGGGCCAGTAACTGGAGGCACTGGATTAAGAAGTGGCACCTGAGTCTTGACCAGAAGGAAGCCAGGGGTTTTCAAGAAGAAAGAGCATCCTAGACCCTGGGAGTCATGGGTACAAAGATACAGAAAAGCACATGCAACACGTTGTGTAAGGGCCACAGCTAGCAGGCCAGTTTGACTGCAATGGCGAGTGCAGGAGGGGCAGTGATGGCCAACAAGACTAAGAAGCAGATGCCGGAGAGCTGTGAAGTAATTCAGAGGAGCTTAGGGCGAGCAGGAGTCCCCAGGCAGGAGATCATAGGAGGGACTTGCATGGGGATGCCTTTGATAGGTTCCTTCACAAAGGGTCACATAGGAACATCTCAAATTTTGTCTGAACCACAACTTTTAAAACTGTTTATCAGTTTTGGCCCGAGGCTGTGTGTTTGAGATGATAAAAGCCGTTCTAATAACTCCATTTTAAATCAGGCTGTTCCCATCCCTAGTGTCAACATAACAGAGTGCTTATGGCTACAGAGAAGAAAGGGGGAAGGGAGAGGAAGAGAAGGAGGCGCCCTGCAATCAGTACCAGACAAGTGGGTACTGAAGTTCTTCTGTCCAATCCAAACCCATCCAGATCTCCCCTTACCGTCCTCCCTCCCCCCACTCCAAGTCAGCTGGATTTAGTAACTGTTGTTTTGGAAGTAATTACAGATCAAGTTCAGTATAATTATTCTAACATCATAAGGTGAAGTTTTGTTTCCAGAGCTGACATCTTAAAGCCTTTGTTGCTTGCTCCTTGCCAACATCACCAGAACACTTCCTTTATAGCATGTGAAAGGAAATCAGTGCTAGGGCAATACTGTAAATAATGTTTTATTTCTCCCTCCCTCCTAAAGGCCAGTCAACGGTGAGTGCTCCCGGTGGGGTAGCCAGAGCAGGTTTTCCCATTACTCTAAATCAAGCATCTCCCAGGCATTTCACCTCTGCCTAAACATAGAATGTACTGCCTGGTGTGTGGACCATAGAGATGGAGGGGAAAATAAAACAAAAAAAACCCTCCCTTTCTTTCTCTAAACTTGTTTGAAAACTGGGGAGGGCTGATGAGCCTAGTATGGCATAGGCCACTAAGGATATTTTTGGTTAGGGATGTTTTTCAAGATTCAGTTAAACTTAATGATAAAATTAATTTTGAAATGATCAATGAGACAATGAAAAAAATTACCTTTACACTGCTGCCAGGATAATTTTCCCTCATGCATAGGTCTAATCTTGTCACTCAGCAGCTCAAAACTTTTCTATGGTCTCTAACTGCTTATCAAATGAAATTCAAACTCCTTGTGTGGAACTGAAGGTGTGTCATAATCTAAGGTCAACCTGCTCTGCCAGCTTTATCTGAGACCATTGCCCTTTTCTCCATTTTCCAGCCAAACTGAATTACCCTGCCCTGCCCAATTCTCCATTCTCATCCCACTTTCTCCCACTAATGTGCCTTTTATATTCTTGTCATGTTCTATTCCCATCCCTCACTCTCCATCTCTGTTGAGATAAATGCTTGTTAACTGATCATTTATTGAAATTATCCTGCAACTTTATGATCCAGTTCAAAGGCCATTAGGGGAAACACATTAAAGATTCCTCCCCCTTCCCTCTTTTATAAATATTCAGAAATAATTCTTCATTCTGATATCTTTCCTAGACTTAGCAGAAGGAAGAAAACTCTATTAATACTTAATCAAACTTCTAGGAAAACAATATTCTGCTCTAAACCGCCCCCCCCCCCCAAAGACTGCGTAAAAGTTTAAGAAGGAACTCAAAGGCTCAAAAGAACGGATTAAAGGTAAGGGAACATACTGTGTTCTTCTTGTTTGTCCTTTGTGTTCAGAGGACTGTGACATCGGGAAGGCATACCGTGACTTGCAAGTGAATTGGATTTAAAAGAGTCAGGGCTGCGTAAAGGTACCAGCCTCACTCTCTCCTCCGGAGCCATCTGGGTCCAATGGCCAGATATAGATCAGGATGACTGGAAATGGCCCTGGATGCAGTGGGAGACCTTGGCCTTTTTAAGCTTTTTAAACCTTTTTAAGCTTTCTCAGATCTCAGTTTGACTGCTTCAAGGCCCATTCAGTAATTAAGGCTAGGTAATAAATGAGGCAAAGAATGGTCTTTTTTACCTAGTTAAAAAAAAAAAAAGACAATCTAGGAGGGGAAGACCCTCAGGGTTTCTGGCCAAAACAGAAACAATTGCTATTTACACTTATTCTGAGCCAACAGGACCCAAACAATGACCAAGTGAGACTTGGGTTGGTACCTATTGTTGGCCAATCAATGAGAGCCAGAGTGATTTGGGTTTAAGGCATGTCCTTAAGAAAGAAATCTAGCAGGTAAAGCCTAATATATCTTACAAGGTTTCGGTGATCAAAATGTATATTCCTTTGGACAGAGCACCTGAAGGTAAGAGTATGATACCCTATGTGGACTGAGGGAGAGGAAGGAGGAAGAGAAGGAAGGAAGGAAGGAAGGAAGGAAGGAAGGAAGGAAGGAAGGAA
>NW_027185761.1:23320368-23352750 GCF_028583685.1 Petaurus breviceps papuanus
AAGGAAGGAAGGAAGGAAGGAAGGAAGGAAGGAAGGAAGGAAGGAAGTGTTGACCAACTGGAATTGACTGTGCTCTAAGAAATGATGAATGTGATGAGTACAGAGAAGCAAGTAAAGATCTATGTGAACTGATGGAGAATGAAGTAAGCAAAGTAAACAATATATACAGTAATTACAACAACATAAATAGAACCACCAAAAAAAAATCAAAACCAAATGCTGGAAATTTATATAGAAAATTATATTGAAAGAAGAGATATAAAAAGATACTCTCATGCCCACACCTTAGCAGAGATTCACAAATGTTGTACATTCCACATATTTTTAGATTTTTTTCAATGAATTAATTTGTTATGCTGATTTTTTCTTTTTCCTTTTTTTTGTCTTAAAAATATTATTTGATATTTACAGCAGCGCTTCTTGTGGTGGCAAAGAACTGAAAACTGAGGGGATGTCCAAAACTTGGGAAATGGCTAAACAAGTTATACTGTAGGAAGATGATGGAATACTATATTGTGCTATAAGAAATGATGAAAGGGATGGTTACAGAGAAACCTGGGAAGACTTGTATGAACTGATGCAGAGTGAAGTAAGCAGAACTAGAAGAACAGTATACATAGTAACAACATCATAAAGATAATCAACTGTGAAAAACTTAGTCATTCTATCAATAAAATGATCCACCACAGTCCCAAAGGATTCATGATATAAAATTGCTATTCACCTCCAAAGAGAGAACTGATGGTCTTAGTGTACAGATCAAAGCATATTTTTCTTTCTTTTTCTTGTTTTTTCCCCCTTTGTGGAACATGGTTAATGTGGAAATTTGTTCTGCATGACTTCACATTTGTATTTCTTGCTTTCTCCATGGGTGAGTGAGAGATAGAGGAGGGAAAGAAACTGAAACTAAAAATAAAACTGAATGGAAAAAAATTACCATTTGTTATATGAGATGGCTCTGGTAGGGGAAGGACATTGGTAAAGACTGAGGTGATATAAAGACAAAATACATCAATAAAAACTTATTTAAAAGCAATTAAAAATTATAGGGAAAAAAGAAAAAAGGATTAAGGTGCTAAGTAGACTTGGAGCATTAACACTTTAATCTAATTAAGGTCATTATCCATCTCTACCCTTGACTAGATTAAATTATTTGGAGAAATGATTCTCCAGGATGCATCAATACTTTAAGTGACTAGTGTTCTGTTTGATTACCAAAACTGTTAAGCTTTCATCTGAGCTCAGTAACTATGTTTTATCTTTTCGTGGAAATTTGTCTTTGGGGGTGGCTAGGTAGTGCAGTGAATAGAGCACCAGCCCTGGAGTCAGGAGGACCTGAGTTCAAATCTGGCCTCACACACTTAACACATTTACTAGCCTTGTGACTTTTAACCCCAATTGCCCTCCAAAAAAGCAAAAAAAAAAAAAAAAGAAATCTGGCTTTGTTTGAGAAGACTATACATTATAACCCAACAATGGCTTATGAAAGATTTTTAAAAGCAAGATGTATATTTGGGCCATCTGATTTTCTCTCTATGTAAGCAGAAATGCTTAGTATTAGAATAATTAATTAAACATTGCTTTTCTCCAAAATGCAGAGTACCAAATCTTTCTTCCATGGCTGCCAGCTCAATATATTAAATCTCTTATCAGCTCAAAGAAATGGACTCCAGTTTTGTTCTTTCTCTTTATCAACTGGTTGCAGAAGAAGGGGGAGACAGGCAAGTGTTAGAAGGGATAGAGTTTCTATACACACACACACACACGCACACACACACACACACCTAAGGAAAGGTCCAAGACTTACATGTGATACTCTAGGGGTAGGATTACAGGTGGTGGGGGTAATCAAAGGAAGGATCTAATCAAGGGAAGGATACAATCAAAGAAGTTGACAGAATCTTTGGTGCAATGTCCTTCAAGCTGTGACAGTAAGAGGAATGGGGTAGTTAACAACAGTCGATAAAGGCGTAATTTAGATATGGCACTTTGTTATTACTGCTTAGCAGCTTTTCAGTCACATTCAACTCTTCATGACCCTATTTGGAGATTCCTTGGTAAAGATATTGGAGTGGTTTGCCATTTCCTTCTCCAGATCATTTTACTGATGAGAAAACTGAGGCAAACAGGGTTAAGTGACCTGCCCAGGCTCACACAGCTAGGAAGTGTCTGAGGCTGGATAAGAACTTAGGTCTTACCGCCTCCAGACACAGCACTCCGTCTACTGAGTTACTTAGCCTCCCCAGATATGGCACACTCAACTTCAATGACATTATGCCACCCTTTGATCTCATCCCATCATCTCCAGAAGATGACCCACTTTCTAGTTAATCTTCAATCCCTCCCTATTTTGTGGCAATTTCCTTGCTGCCTACATATATACCCATATAGGTGCCCATTCTTTTTTTTTTCTTTTTGGAGGGCAGTTGGGGTTAAGTGACTTGCCCAAAGTCACATGGCTAGTAAGTGTGTCGAGTGTCTGAGACCGGATTTGAACTCAGGTCCTCCTGACTCCAGGGCTATGCTCTTTTCACTGTGCCGCTTAGCCGTCCCATGGGCGCCCATTCTTAAAAATCTCTTGACTTGATCCTACCATCTCTGCTGGCTATTGTCTCTCTGGGTTAGAGAACCCGTGGCCTCAAGGCCACATGTGGCCCTCTAGGTCCTCAAGTGTAGCCCTCTGAGGGAATCCGAACTTCACAGAACAAATCCCCTTAACAAAAGGATTTGTTTTATAAAATTTGGATTCAGTCAAAAGACCTCACCCAAAGACCTAGAAGCCCATGTGTAGCCTCAAGGCCTTGGGTCCCCCACCCCTCATACCTTTTCTGTCTTTAACTAAACTTCTGGAGAAAACCGTTTACCTTTGCTGCTTCCATTTCTTCTCCTCCCTATTACTTCTAAATACTCTGCAATCTGACTTCCAACCTCATTCAACTGAAACTCCTCTGTCCAAAGTTACCAATGACTTCTTCATTGACAAATCTATTGATGTTTTTTTCCTAGTCCTTTCTGGGGCCTGACTTTGCTAACTTTGACGGCTGACAGCCTTCTCCTGCATGCTAGCTCCTCTCCTCGTTCTCCTACTTGTCCAACCGCTCCTTCTCATTCTCTTTTGCTGGATCTTCCTCCAGGTCCTGCCCAGTAACCATGGGAATACCCAAGGTTTTATCCTAGGTTTTCTTCTCTTCTCCCTCTGTACCAGGGACTCTGAACAAGACCTTCAATAATTCATTCTAGACCTCTGTCAGATATGAAAGTCAAGCTCACTGGTCTATAGTTCTCAGACTCCATTTTCTTTCATTAAAAAAAAAAACCTATTCCAAATTTCACCTGTTTATCCATTGTAGTGATACTTATCTTCTCACCCTGTCAGTGGCTCAGCTTTGACATTTGTCACTCTTTTTGGCATTTTCTTGACCAGACTCAGCTTATTCTAAGCATTAACAATCATTATCCTTTCCATGTCACATTTCCGTACTCTCCCTTTGTTCCATGCCCATTCCAGGCTTTGGCTGGCCATCCTTCATTGGCCACCTGGTTCTGCTTCTGAATTACTGGACTCCTCCATTATCACTCAACTGCCTTCTCACTCCAGAATTTCCCTCCTCACTTGGGGCTTTCTTAGCCTGGAATATTCCTCTACTCCTCCAACCCCTATTTCTCACTGCTCAGTTCCTCTCAGACCCCCATTTTGGGAAGGGACCATGGCTGGTCATCAAAGGATGATTCCTCTCCAGTTCTGCTTCTAACTGGACTTGGCCACCATGTCCCCACACGAGTACTTCTCCACCTCTCTCTTCAGGTCCCTTTTGTGTATTGTCTTCCTCCACTAGAATGTAAGACCCTTGAAGGTACAAACTCTCTTTATTTTTGCTTGTATTTCTATCTCTAGAGTTTAACAGAGTGCCTGACAAATATCTGGTGTTCAATAAAAGCATATTGCCTACCCACCTGTCCTAGCTTACATCTTCTGCTTGGTTAGTCTGAGTTAGTTGGTGAGACTCCTTTGTATCTAGATTGGTATATTTAGACACCTCCCCTTTTTCTTCCTCATTAGAATAATTTTCTTTGTATTTCTAGAATTTCATTCTTGAGACCTTCCTACTTCTCCAGAGCTGATCCCCTATAGAACTGTAATCAATAGGATCCCAACTCCTCTTTTTATGAAACCTCAAGAATCTGCTCTCCTAAAGTCTAGGGTTTGGATAATTCTATTCCCAACCTTTCCTTCCTCTATCACAAAGTCTAGGTTGGAGTGGTTACTTCCCCTGAGGGTTACCCACATTTCTACACCAGCAACCAGTTTCTCCCCAAGAAATCCATTGGTAACTACCTCAAACCAAACCTTTAGCAATTCACTTGGCAAGCCAAGAAGAACCATGAATGTCATGTGGTTCATCTTCGTGCTATTTTGACATGCTCAATAAGCCATGAGTTTATGCGGGAATTCCCCAGTCAAGCATATCATCTTTGCAAAATATACAGACTTTCTAAGTTACCCATTAGGAATCACCTTCAAATAAAGCTATAGTTTATTCACCTTTTATCTGTGCCAATGGAACAATGGGCATGGATAATCCAGAGCAAAAGATATTCAAACAAACATTTGGCCTTTGGTTTATTTTAAGGGAGTTGCCTACCATAGTTATTTACTTTATGATATTGGCTCACTACCTTCAAGAGGAGCTTATAAAAGGCTGCACAAGAAAGATCCCTTATATACCTAAATAGCAGGCTGGCTCAGCTCCTGGTACTAGCCGGATTCAAAATGGCCAATGCAGAAATTGAAGTGCAGAAATGTGGGGAAACACTCCATTCTTATAAAGTGGGAGCTAGCTGGGAGGTGGGGGGAGTAGACTAGGAGAAGAAAAGAACAAAAAGGCTCTCCTAGAGCAAAGCCCCCAAACTGACAATGAACTGAGGAGAGCCCAGCTTGGAACCCAAGGCACTATGCTTCAGGACCCATGGGGGAAGAAACTATTTATATCTTTTAAGACACCCAACATATAGCAATATGTCAAAAGGGAGCTATGCACATAGAAACAAGACAGAGGGGTAGCATAGTAGATAGTGTTGAACTTGGAGTTAGGAAGAACTACATCTGAATGCTACTTCAGACTCTTAATAGATGTGTGACCTCTCTCAGACTCAGTTTCCTCATCTGTAAAATGTGAATAATACAACCACCTTTCTCATGGGGGTTGTCGTGAAGATCAAACGAGATGGCATATGTAATATGCTTTGCAAACTTTATTTTTTTTAAATGCTTTATTAACTTCTAATTTACATCGTTCGTTTCCGCCAGATTTTGAGTTACAAATTTTCTCCCCGTTTTTCCCCCACCCATCCCCCCAAAACAGCAGTCCCACAGGATATCCCCACCTCTGATCTGCTCTCTCCCATATTTTCTCCCATACCCATTTCAACTTTTCCAGTAGGGCATGATGGATCTCTATATTTCCCAATTACATGTAAAACAATATTGATAATAGTATATATATATTTAAACATTTGATTTTAAAACTTTGAATTCCAGATTCATTCCCTTCCTCCCTTGTCACCCACCCTTACTGGGAAGATAAGCAGTTCAGTATAGGTTGTACATGTGTGGCTAATGCAAAACAATAACATAGCAGATATATTGTAAAAGACTGACTATATTTCCCTCCCTCCTATCCCACATCCCACTTGTTCTATTCTCTACTTTGATCCTGTCCCTTTTCAAAAGTGGGTGCTTCCAACTTCCCTCCCCCCCAGCCTGCCCTCCCTTCCATCATCCCCCCTCACATCCTCTCCCCCTCCCATTCTCCTGGAGGGTGAGATCCCCTATTTAGTGTGTATTTTCCTCCCTCCTCAAGCCAGATTCAATAGGAATAAGGTTGACCCATTCCCTTTTGCCTTCCTATTCTTCCCCTTCATTGTAACCATTTTCCCTTGCCTCTTCTGTATGAGATAGTTGCCCCACTCTGTTTCTCCCCATCTCCTCTCATTATATCCCTCTCACCTCTTAATTTCACCTTTTAAGTATCATCCCTTCCTGTTAAATTGGTCCCATGCCCTCTATCTATGTATACCTTTAAACATATATACACACATTCACATATGTATTCATATGCCTGCATACCCTCATATAAAGACATATATATATATTTCTAATCCCTTCAACTACTGAGAAAAGTTTCATAAGTTACAATTATTGTTTTTCCATGTAGGAATGTTAATAGTTCAACTTTGGCCAAGTGGCTCAGCAAGCAAGAGCACTGGCCTCAGTGCCGGGACGACCCGGATCAAATCCGGGCCCAGACACCCAGCACCACACCCAGAAACAACAACTGGCCATGCAACCCCGAGCAAGCCACTCAACCCCAATTGCTTAAAAAAAAAAAATAGTTCAACTTTGATAAGTTCCTTATGATTTCTTTTCCCTGTTTACCTTCTCTTGCTTCTCTTGCTTCTTGTATCTGAATGTCAAATTTTCTATTCAGCTCTGGTTTTTTCAGCAAGAATGCTTGAAAGTCCTGTATTCCACTGAATGACCATATTTTCCCCTGAAACAGGATACTCAGTTTTGCTGGGTAGGTGACTCTTGGTTTTAATCCCAGCTCCCTTGACCTCCGGAATATCACATTCCAGGCCCTTCGATCCCTCAGTGTAGAAGCTGCCAGATCCTGGGTTATCCTGATTGTGTTTCCACAATATTCAAATTGTTTCTTCCTGGCTGCTTGTAATATTCTCTCCTTAATCTGGGAATTCCGGAACCTGGCTATAATATTCCTAGGAGTTTTCTTTTTGGGATCTTTTTCAGGAGGTGATCGGTGGATTCTTTCAACCTCTATTTTGCCCTCTCGTTCTAAAACATCAGGGCAGTTTTCTTTGAGAACTTCCTGGAGGATGCTTTCCAGGCTCTTACTTTGGTCATGGCTCTCAGGCAGTCCAATAATTTTTAAATTATCTCTCCTGGATCTATTTTCCAGGTCAGTGGTTTTTCCCATGAGATATTTCACATTGCCTTCTATTCTTTCATTTGTTTGGATCTGTTTAACAGCATCTTGATTTCTCATAAAGTCATTAGCTTCCATTTGCTCCAATCTAATTCTGAAGCAATGATTCTCCTCAGTGAGCTTTTGAGATTCTTTTTCCATCTGGCAAATTCGACTTTTTAAGGCATTCTTCTCCTCATTGCCTTTCTGAGCCTCCTTTGCCATTTGAGTCAGTCTGTTTTTTAAGGTATTATTTTCTTCAGTCAGGCTGTTGACTCTCATTTCATAATTTTCTTGCATTGTTCTCATTTCTCTTCCCAATTTTTCCTCCACTTCTCTTATCTGCTTCTTAAGGTCCTCTATGGCCTGTAACCAGCTTGTATTTTCCTTTGAAGCTTTTGGTGTAGGAGTTCTGACTTCACTGATTTCCTCCTGTTCCATGTCTTGCTCCTTCGTATCCCCAAAATAGGAGTGTAATGTTGGAATCTTCTGTCTGCTTTGTTTCCTTTGCCTGCTCATTTTGCCACTCAATGATTTGACTTTTGGGCTTTTTGCCACAGTAGGACTCTGCCCCCAGACAGGGGAGTCTTCTTCCCAAACACTGGGGTTTTCTCAGCTGCCGGAGGTATTAGATGGGTGCCCTCTCTGAGGTCTCCACACGCTCTGGCAAGCTGGACACACACCCCAGGACCTCCACCCTAGACTGCAATCCAGATCCAAGCAGGTTAAAGCAAGAGCGATGACCCCTCAGACTGGTGCTTGGTCCCCCTACACTCTGCAGGCCAGGAGCTGAGTGGCGCTGGCAGGCTGTGCCGGTGTCTCAGCGGTTTCTCGCCCCAGGGGTAAAAGCCACGCACTCCCACTTACTGGGTCCCAAAGTCCAGAATGCACTGGCCTCTCACCTTGTCCTTCGCATCTATGTGTTAATAAATCTGGAAACGGCCACAGCTGCTGCTGATCTGGAGTCCCTCTGGCTGGCGGCTGGTCAGGCCCGCCCTGGGGCTAAAGCCTCGGAGTGGGGCTGGGCTCGGCTCCCAGAGCGCTGGGCTGGCCGATTCCTGCCGGCCTGCCGGGCTGTTCTCAGCGGGAGGTTAGCTTCTCTGTGTCATTTTGTGGGTTCTGCAGCTCCAAAGTTTGTTTAGAGTCCCCTTTTTACATGGATTGGGGAGGGTGGAAGCTGGAGCTGCGGGAGGGTCATGCTTCTACTCCGTCATCTTGGCTCCTCCCCCCGCTTTGCAAACTTTAAACTGCTATATAAATGCTCATTCTTGTTATTATTATTATAATTATTTAAAATGCTATTCATCACAAAGCATCACTGACTCACAGGATCACAGATTTACAGCTGGAAGGGACCCCGGATACCATATGATTTAACCCCCTCATTTTATAGATGAAGAATGGAGGCCTATAGAGGCTTAGTGACTAGCCCAGGATCATGAAGGCAGTAAGGCAGTAGAGTTGGAATTGAAACCCATGTGCTCTGACTCCAAATACAGCATTCTTTCCACTATACCATATTGCCTCTCTGATTAATTGCTTTTTACATCTGAATTATGACTGAATTAAAGTTTACTGTTACAAAAAAGTCAAAGTATTATTTTCACTTTTCCCCCTAGGCAGCTAGTTGGTACACTGGACCTGGAACCAGGAAGACCTGAATTCAAATTCTGCCTCAGACATTTACTAGCTGTGTGACTCTAGGCAAGTCACTTAACTTCTGTTTGCCTCAGTTTCCTCAATCATAAAACTAGGATGATAATGACAGCACCTACCTCCAGTGTTGTTGTGAGGACCAAGTATTTGGCACAGTGTCTGACACACAGTAGGGGTTTAACAAATGCTTGTTTCTTTCTTGGTTTTTCAAAGCAACTGCTTCAGTATCCAGTATATTGTCAAACATTAACAACTTATTGGAGTAAAGTTTTTTTTTTTTCTCACAAGGAAAACCTTGACAAAGTAGAATTCAGATCTCTGAAGCAGAAATGTTGAATAAAACCCATTACAAGAGAATCCAGAAGTTTCATATAGTCTGTGTGCGTCTATATACCTTTCTATATTTTAATGAAAATATTTCTTACTTTCATTTTTTTTCAAGTTGCTGGGTTAATTCAATTGACTCTGAGTCACTTACATTTAAGTTTTTAAGTGACCTATGCTTTATCTAGCTTTTGATAGACTTTCTATAGTCTATCAAACTCTCCCCCCAATTTTGGCAATTCTTGCCTGCCATTATGCAAATGGGCCACTTTTCATATATTATACATTTTTAACTTATGACTTTGACCTTTGCTCTAGCTACGGCTTTAGGTCGCAAAAACAATGAAAAAGTAACAGTAAAATGCAGTGCTGTAGTGCGTGTCATTTCCAGCACAGGATCATAGTCCTTGGGCCGGATCCTACAAGCACACTGAAGCCCTCCATCTCTTCCAAAGCTACTCAGTCGTACCCTCAGGCTCAATGCAAGTGTTCCCCTCTCCACAGGGCCTTCTCTAATTGCATCCTACACTAGCATTCCACTTCTCTGAACCCTTATAGCATGTATGTTCTGCATCACTCACTGAACTTTAACCATACACAAACAAACAGTTAAGCAACAACATGTGTCTTTTATACCCAGTTAGACTGCAAATTGCTACAGAGCAAAGATTGTATCTACTGCTTAGGACCGGAAGGAGGGGCAGATGAGGTAGGTAGATACTTGCAGTACTTGCAACATACCTAGAGAAGTGAGGTGGAGGAGGCAGTGGAAGGTAGCAAAGTATTTGACTTAATATGACTTTTTCTAAATACACATTTTTAATTCCAGAAAATGTCATTCTCTATGCTCTGGAGGTATTAATTCTGTGTTATATCAAGGTGCATGTGTACCTTGAGCAGAGGCTCAAAATAACACACAGAAGGCTACGCTTTGTAAACCTCCTTCATAGTATAAGAATGCCTCACCGTAAGTGCTTGATAAGTATTTGTTGAATGAATAGATCAGTTTTATGGCATTACCACAAGCTGGTGTTCACTTGTGAAAGTATGGCCATCTGAAAAACATGCATTTCCAACAGCCTTCGACAACAAAGAGGGTAATTATGTGCTGGTGAAGCTTTTGGACATTCTAACAGCCAGTATCACAATGGAATCAGCTAAAACAGAGTACATGAGAATGACAAGTGGGGTGAACAACAGGTGGGGGTGTTTTCTAGGCTGCCACCTCTCATTTTAGGGTGGAACATACCACTTTAGCCTATTGGGAAAATCACAGAGGATTCCTGCAGGCAAGCATAGGAAATGATGAGTGACTGGTTTGTTGGGAACTGCTATTCAGGAACTTGAAAGTCCCACGTGAAGCCCATGGAAAAGTATTCAAAATGCACATCTCTGAAGTTAATTATGTTTCTCTTTAAAAGTCTAGAGTGAAAAGGAGGAAGTGGGGGTGGGAGGGAAGCTCATTTTCTTTAGTATGAAATCCTATGTTTCTCTGGCTTTGGGCCCAGTCTGAATTGTTATAATTATCTATTATGGAGAAATTGATATAGTCCAATGTCCTTGATGACCGTTTTTAATGGGTAATCTCAGTTTGAAGTCTACTGACTGACTATGTAGTGCCAAAGCTGTCCCTGCTGGGGTCATAGGGTGAGCTGGGAAGTGTCCTGACATTGCCTTTACTCTCAGCATTCTGGGAAAAGAGACTCCAGCCCTGATGTCCTTTAGAGGGCTGATGTAAAGCAGGAAAACGACTAGATTAATGTAAGCAGGCTGTGCCAGAAGGCAGTGAAAAGTATTTTGAAAAGAATAATATTCAATATGGCGTTACCCTCTGAAGACCAATTCAAATACTTAAATCTAAGAACTGCTGTATTTTCTTTTCATAGTTTGTTGAATGCCAATAACATTAAGAAATGAAAAAATTATTAGTTTCTTTTTTTAAAAGAAAGGTAAAATATAAGACCAAGAACCATTCCCTAAAGGACACAAGTGGTCAAAAATGACACAGTTCTCAAAAGAACAGCAAACTAACAGCCAAGTAAAAGATTGCTTTAATAACTAATAATCAAAGAAATGCAAAGCAAAATATCTTTGACATATACAACAGCTCATACCCAGCAAGTTGGCAAACATGACAAAAAATGGAAATACTATTGCAGAGACTGAGGAAAGAAAGACACATTGATATACTGTTAGTGTAGCTATGACTTACTCCAGTCATTAAGGATGCAATTTTAGATGAGGCTTTAAAAATGATTAAAATATCTGTCCTTTGAGCCAGAGATCCCACTGCCAAGCACATACCCCAAGAAGGTCTGTGACAGAAATTAAAGTCTCATATACACAAAAACATTTGGAGCATTACTGTCTGTGGTAGTTAAGAAGTCGAAGAAAAACAAAGTAAGTGACCACTGTTGAGAATGGCGGTACAGGGGGTATGTGAATGTAATGGAATATTATTGTATTGTAAGAAAGGATTTCTCATCGACTCATTGTGTGATTTAGTGCACATCATTTAAGCTTTCTGGCTTCTGCCTTCCTCTCTCCCAAAGTTACCAGTGAGAGCATTCGGTCTCAAACCTTCACATCTTCTCAAACCTTGTTCTTCTTGACTACACCTGATGCTGCTTACTCAGTCTTATGGTTTTTATGACTATTGCCTTCTCTTCCTTCTCCTATCTCTCTCAATACTCTTTTTCGACCTCCTTTGCTGATTCATTTCCCATCTTCCATATCATTTCTCTTAACTGTGAGTCCTTTCTATATTCTCAGTGACTCTGTCAAAGGGACTGGACTAGATGGCATCCAAGGCCCCTTCCAAGCTTTAAAATTTATGATCTACAACCTATGCAGATGATACCCAAATTTACATAATCTGCTTTATGCTCTCTACCTAGCTCCAGTCATCAACTGCCTAATGGACACCTCAAACCGGATGTCCCAAATGTGTCTTACACTCCACACATCCAGAACAGAATTCATCTTTTCTTCTCAACTCACTCCTTTTCCCAACTTCCCTATTTCTATTGAAGGTATGACCATCATTGCATTTATTCAAGTTCTTAACTTTAGGGACAATCCCTGTTTCCTAGCTCTTACTTCATTACACATACCCAATCAGTTGACAGATGTGTTATTTTCAACTCTACATCTTCTGCATACATCCCTTTTTCTCAACAGCCCCTACCCTAGTTCAGATTCTTATCATCTCCTGACTGGACTACTGAAATAGCCTGCTAAATGGCCTCCCTGCCCTGTCTTTACTCTCTCCAATTTCTCTTCTACACAATTACCAAAGTGATTTATTTCGAGCAAGGCTCTGACTGTGTCACTTCCCTCCATATTCAATAAACTCCTGTGAATGAGACATATTTTTCTAACATGGCCAATGAGAGAATTAATTTTGCCTGACCATGTAAATTTCTTACAAAGTATTTGTTGTTCTCTTTTTTTCCCTAATGAGCTGAGGGGTAAGAGAGAAAATAGATTTGTTAATTAAAAAAATAATAAAATTAAATAATTAAAAACTCCAGTGGCTCTTTCTTGCCTCTAGTATAAAATATAAACAATTCTATCACGTAGAGCTCTTCAAAACCTGATTTAATTTTCTAACTTTGTTATACATTACTTCCCTTCCAGCATTCTACAATCTCACCAAAATGACTTCTTTGTGGATCCTCACATATGACTCTGCATTTCCCTTCCCTCCACCTTTGCATTGGTTGTTCTCAATGCCTGGAATGTAACCCATTCCTTGACTCTTTATATTAGAATTCTTTATTTCCTTTGAAACTCAGTTCAAGTAACAGTTTTCACCACGAAGTCTCAAGGACAAAATGAAATAGGGCAGAGACTAATAGTTTTGTCAATGCTGATCATAGAAAACATTCTTTTTCAATAACCCAAAAGATGACTCTACACATGGATATCCAGATGATCAATACTGAAATCAGATTGATTACATGCTTTGCAGCCAAAGATGGAGAAGCTCTAGACAGTCATTTAAAGCAAGACCTAGAGCTGTGGCTCAGATCATAAGCTTCTTATTGCAAAATTCAGACTTGAACTGAAGAAAGTAGGAACCATCTGATCACATAGGGATAGTGATTTCTTATGCATATGAGGTAGAAGTAGTGAATGGATTTAAGGGATTAGACCTGATAGATGGAATGTCTGAGGAACTATGGACAGAGGTTCAAAATACT
Source organism: Petaurus breviceps papuanus (assembly GCF_028583685.1). Lineage (NCBI taxonomy): Eukaryota > Metazoa > Chordata > Mammalia > Diprotodontia > Petauridae > Petaurus > Petaurus breviceps. The sequence goes on from NW_027185761.1 coordinate 23,333,537, forward strand.
GTGAATCGGAAGCAGCAACAAAAAACATTCCAAAGAAAAATAAGAGCAAGAAAAGCAAAGTGGCTGTCTGCTGAGGCTTTCCACATAGCCGAGGAAAGAAGGAAAAGGAAAGGGAAAGGAGAAAGGGAAAGATATACCCAACTGAATGCAGAATTCCAGAGAATAGCAAGGAGAAATAGGAAGTTCTTTTAAATGAACAATGCAAAGAAAGAGAAGGAAACAATAGAATAAGAAATATGAGATCTTTTCAAGGAAATTAGAGATATCAAGGGAATATTTCAAGCAAAAATGGGCAGGATAAAAGAAAAATGATAGGGACTTAAGAGAAGTAGAAGAGATTAAGAAGAGGTGGCAAGAACACCCAAAAGAACTATACAAGAAGGATTATCATTGATAACCACAATGGTGTGGTTGCTGATCTAAAACCAGAAATCTTGGAGAATCAAGTCAACTGGGTCTTATGAAGCATTGCTAACAGTAAGGCATTTAATGAAGGTGATGGTGCTATTTAAAATCCTAAAAGATAAAGCTGTTGGGGTGGCTAGGTGCATGGTACACTGAATATGGCAGCTACCTTGGAGTAAGGAGGACCTGGGTTCAAATCCAGACTCTGACACTTAACACTTACTAGCTGTGTGACCTTGGGCAAGTCACTTAATCCCAATTGTCCTGCCTTCCCCCCCTCAAAAAAAAAGATGAAGCTGTTAAAGTGCTGCACTCAATATACCAGCAAATTTGGAAAACTTAACAGTGACCACTGGATTGGAAAAGATCATTTTACATCCCAATTCTAAAGAAGTGCAACGCTCAAAAGAAGGGAATGTTGAAATTACCAAATAATTGTCACATGCCAGCAAGGTTAAGCTTAAGATTCTGCAAACTAAAGGACCCATATGTACAAAAATATTTATGGCAGCTCTTTTTGTGGTGGCAAAGAACTGGAAATCCAGGGGGTGCTCATCAACTGGGGAATGGCTAAACAAGCTGTGGTATATGAATGTAATGTAATACTATTGTGCTATAAGAAATGAGGTGCAGATGGACTTCATAATAACCTGGAAAGGCTTATATGAACTGATGCTGAGTGAGGGGATCAGAGCCAGGAGAACACTGTACACAATTACAGGCACATTGTATCTGTGATGACTAACTTTGATAGATTTGTCTCTTCTCAGCAATGCAATGTTGTAAGACAACTCCAAAATACTCATGATGGAAAAGGCTATACACATCCAGAGAAAGAATTATAGAGTATGACGAAGATTGAAGCAAATTATTTGATCTCTCTCCCTTTTTTGTTGGGTTTGGTTTTGCTTCTTCTTTCTCGTGGTTCATTCCATTGGTTATAATTCTTCTTTACAACTTGACTATTGTGAAAATACGTTTAATGTGAAGGTATATGTAGAACCTATATTGGATTGCATGCTATCTTGGGGGGAGGGGGAGAAAATCTGGAATTAAAAAACTTGAGGAACTCAATGTTGTAAACTAAAAATAAATAAATTTAAAAGGAAAAAAAAGATTCTGAAAACTAGGTTTCAGTTGTATGTGAACTGAGAATTACTAGAAGAGTTAGGCTGGTTTTCAAAGAGGAAGTAGAAACCAAATTGCCAACATTTGATGGATTATGGAGAAAGGGAGTTCCAGAAAAGCATTTACTTCTGCTTCATTGAATACACTCAAGCTTTTGACTGTGTGGATCAGAAAATGAAGCAAGTCCTCAAAGAGATGAGAATTAGATCCTCTTAACTTGTCTCTTGAGGAACCTGTATGGGGGTCAAGAAGCAAGACTTATAACCTGAACAAAGAACAATTCATTGGGAATTAAGATGGGGAAAGAAGTACAAGGTTGTCGATTGTCACTTTATTTATCTAATGTATACGCAGAGTAAATTATGTGAAATACCACGTTGGACAAATTAAAGTCCAGAATGAAGGTTGCCAGGAGAAATATCAACCATCTCAGATGTGTAGATGATACTGCTCTGATGGCAGAAAGTGAAGAATTAAGAAGGCTTTTGAAGAAGGTGAAAGAACAGAGTGTAAAAGTTGGCTTAAAGCTTAACATCAAAAATACTAAGATTGAAAGCAGTGTCAGCTTTTATATTCTTGGACTCAAAGTTCACTGCAGATGGTAACTGCAACCATGATATTAAAAGACACTTGCTCCTTGGAAGGAAAGCTATGGTAAATCTGGACAGCAGATTAAAAAGCAGAGATATCACCTTGCTGACAAAAGTCTATGTAACTGAAGCTATGGTTTTTTCTGTAGCAAAGTATGGCTGTGAGAGTTGGACCATAAGGAAAGCTGAGCACTGCAGAACTGACACTTTCAAATTGTGGTGCTGGAGAAGATTCTTGAGAGTCCCTTGGACAGCAAGGAGATCAAATCAGCCAATGATTAAATTAATTCAGATTGTTCACTGGAAGGGCAAATACTGAAGCTGATGCTTAAATACTTTAGCCAAACAATAAGAAAACAGGATTCATTGAAAAAGACTCTGATGTTGGGAAAGACTGAAGGCAAAAGGAGAAAAGGAAGGCAGAGGATGAGATAGGTAGTGTCATGGAAGTGACAAACATAAGCTTGAACATTTTTTTTTTTAAAGCAATCGGGGTTAAGTAACTTGCTCAAGGTTACATGGCCAGTTATTTCTGGGTGTGGTGCTGAGTATCTGAGCCCAGATTTGATCCAGGTCATCCCGACACTGGAGCTGGTGCTCTTACTCGCTGAGCCACCTGGCTGCCCCTAAGCAATTGGGGTTAAGTAACTTGCTCAAGGTTACACGGCCAGGTGTTTCTGGGTGGGTGCTAAGTGTCTGAGCTCGGGATTCGATCTCCAGGTCTTCTCAACACTGGAGCCGGTGCTCTTACTCGCTGTGCTACCTGGCCGCCCCAGCTTGAACATATTTTGAGAGATAGTGGAGAATATAAGGGCTTCGTGTGCTGTGGGCCATGAGATCATGAAGAGTCGGCCATGACTGAGTGAGTGAGCAACATGAAGTCTCCCCTAATCCCACTGTCCCCACCAGCTGGTTCCCCGCACCCTGCCCCAGTTACCTTGTATTTATTTTGTATATGTTTTATATGTACTTATAGGCATGTGCTGTCTTCCCCATTAGAATTTTCGTAAGCTCCTTGAGGCCAAGACTTATTTAATTTTTGTCTTTGTATTTCTAGTGCCTAGTAAAGCCCTGTCTGGAGTAGGACCTTTTACTTTCCCCCTTTTCTAAGAGTGTTTGTTGGCATTTAATTAACGCTTATGGATTGATTTTTAAAATGTGGCAATTGGTCTAAATAATTGCAATATTCAAGTTACACAAGGACTTCATGGTAGAGGAAGGAAGCAATGAATCAGGGGTCAGGGGACCTAGGTCTGATAAAACTTTACAGCTTACTAGCTATTCAACCAACATTCAATAAACCATGTGATCTCTCTGAATATCAGTTTCTCTATCTGTAAAATGGGGATAATAATATTTATATTAAGTCTCAGGGTTGTTGGGAAGAAAATACTTTGTAACAAGACAAAGAAGTGAGAATTATTATTATTACTGCCATTAAAGTCTTCTTTTGATGTACCATTATTGGTTGGAAGTGAGACTGTATTATTTTTTCATATTAAGTTTTATTTTTCAATTATCAGATATCTTTTTTCCCCTTCCACCTCTTCCTCCACTGGAAAAAAAGAGTGCAAAACAAAACCTCTGCAATAAATAAACATATTCAAATAAAGCAAATTCTCACGTTGGCCATGGCCAAAAACACATGATTCGGGATGCCTATCAGTCCATTATTTTGCTGACAGGAGGTGGGTAGCACTTTTTACCAGTAGTCCCTTTAAATCATGACTGATTACTATGATCAGAGTTCTTAAATCTTTCAAAATTCTCCATTTTTACATTACTGGATAAACTGTTCTCCCTTCAATCCACATCAGTTCATACAAATTTTCATATATTTCTCTAAAACCATCTTTTTCATTCACCATTTCTTATAGCAATTGTGTATTCCATGACATTCATATGCCATAATTTATTCAGCCATTCCTCAATTAATAGACACCCCCAGAATTTCCAGTTCTTTGCTATCACAAAAAAGAACTTATATCAGTATTTTTGTGGATAAAGTCCTTTTCCTCTTTTTTTTTATTTCTTTGGGTATAGGCTTAGTAATGGTATTGTTGGTAAGCCTGGATTATGGAATATAGGGGCAGTTAGGTGGTACGGTAGATAGGGTGCTGGGCCTGAAATCAGGAGTCCTGAGTTCAAATACAGCCTCAGATACTTACTAGCTGTATGACTCCGGGCAAGTTATTTAACCCTGTTTGCCTCAGTTTCCTCCTTTGTAAAATGAGCTGGAGAAGGAAATGGCAAACTACTCCAGTACATCTGCCAAGATAACCCCAAATGGGGTCACAGAGAGTCAACAACAAACTGCATTATTGAAGTTGATGCCAGTAGAGCACAACATATCAGTAATGACACCCATCTTGAAATGCTTTCAGTACTACCTACAGACCAAATGACTGGAGTCTGAGAACCTGCTTATCCAAGCTAGAAATACTTATCACCAGACATTGCTGTGAATTTTTGGCCACAGAAACTCTCGAAGACCATCCTTCTACTATGTTCTGGAACAGTCTCCACAATGATGAGTCATAGAGCCTTGAGATGTGATGAGACTGAGATTCTCTGAGACCAGAGAGTAAACAAGGATAGCCACTGTGCTGAGTGGCTTCTCTTTCTCCATGTAAGGGGGGAGACAGTGCTTGGTGCTCTTCCCCAAATAATACATCTGCCAGCTGTGGCTGGCATTTCTCATTGGTTGGTGAGGAAGGTTATGTGGCAGTTTGTAAATGTCCCTCAGCAGTTTCAGAAAAGGGAGAGATAGTCAAGTATGGAAGTATGCCTCTGGTCCCTGGCACTGAGGAAGCTGAGGTTGGAGGATCGCCTGAGTTTGGGAGTTCTGTGCTGCATCCCTTCAGCGGAAGTAGATCAGATGTCTGCACTAAGTCTGGCACCAAGTGTTGAACCCCGGGTGCAGGGGGCCATTGGGCTGCCTAAGGAGGGGGTGAGCCAGACAGCATTGCAGGCAGAGCAGTCAGGGCTTCTGTGCTCATTAGCAGTGGTGCTGGGTCCGTGAGCAGCTGCTGTACTTCTAGCCTGGGAGAAATAGGACAATCCTGTCCAACAAAATAAAAATAAAAGACGGGTTTGGAAAGTCAAAGGAGGAAGAGAAAGGTCTTTTACAGACCTGGTAAAGAAAAGAACTCCCATGAGAGAAGGATAAAAAGGGATCATGGAGTAAGAAGTTATACTGGGTTCAAAGAAAATGAACTTAGAAAGCGTCACTTATAAAAACAACCTCAGGTAAAACCTATTTTTATCAAATGTCCAAGATTACTATCAAAATCCTTGTGCTGAATCACAAGACCTTGCACATAATCCCCTAAAGAATGTGACACTGGCTGTCTAATTTATGGGGGAGATATTTAAAATACACTTCAAAGTTAACTCAAGTGAAGGGCGATGCTGGTAATGACGTGATCCAAACGGTACAAACAGGTGGACCACACTTTATGAAACAGATGGAGTCCTAAAAAGTTGGCTTTAAAATGAATTACAATTAATTGAATCATATTTTCCTGGTGACTCACATTATTACATTGTCAATATTGTCTCATGGGAAATATTATGGCCTCAAAATCTACTTTTCCTATTACAAAGTTTTAAAAATCATTGGCAGGTCCCTTAGTCTCTTTTACCACTCAATTTCCTCAACTATAAACTAGAGAAATAGCTTTATCACAAGTTTGGTGGCCCTCCAATGATATGTGGATAAATGCTTTACCATCAAATATCATAATGGAAAGAAAATTTGAATTCCTAATGAACAGTAGATGATCAATTGACCAATCAATAATATGTGAAAGTATACTTACTATATAGAAGGGACAGTGCCCCAGTACAGTATAAGCTCCCTGAGAGCAGGGACAATCTCATTTTTGTCTCTGGATTCCCAGCATCTGTCCCAGTTCCTTGAACATAGTAGGCATCTAGTAAATTGTTTTCTCTAAACAGGACCCTCTTCCAAACTTCTCTGGTTTTTGTTGTTGTTGTTGATGAGGATTCCACCATCCTATTGAGCCAGGTTTGTAATCTGAGTCATCTTCCTCTATTCCCTTACCCTAAGAATTCAATCAATTGTTTGCCAAGTTCTGCTCATTCTACTCATACAACCATTCTCACATTCATGCCCCACCTTCCCCAACACAGCCCCCACCCTAATTCAGGCCGTCACCATCCCTTGCCTGGACTTTTAGAACAAATCCTTAATTAGTGTTCCTGCTTCCAGTGTTTTCCCACTCTGAGCCACCCTTCATATAACTGCCAAAATAATCTTAGAACCTAATTCTGACCACGTTCTTCTTGTACTCATGAACTTTCAGCAGCTCCCCAATGCTCCTAAAATAAATAAAATACAAACTCCTTAGCTCAACATTTAAAGCCCTTTACAATCTGGCCTAGCTTTTCAGACTTAAGGCACATCGATTCTATTTGCATATTCCATGCTCCAGACAAACTGGCCAACTTGCTGCTCCCCAAAGCTAGCATTTTGTTTCCCATCTTGGTGCCTTCCCCCAAGCTGTCCTCTATGCCTGGAATGCTCTGCCTCCTCATGTCCCATCTCTTAGCTCCCCTGGCTTCTTCCAACACTCAGCTCAAATCCTCCCTTCTTCAGGAGGCCTTTCTTAGTCCTCCAGGCTGTCAGAGCCTTCCCTTCAGAATCACCTTTCATCTATTCTGTGTATATCTTGTATCTTCCTAGCTATTTACATGTTGTCTTCCCCACTAGAATGGAAAGTTCTTGAGGGCCTGGACAGTGGGGTTTGTTTTCTTTTTGTTTTTTGGCTTTCTTTGAACTCACAGTGACTGGCACAGAGTAAGAACTCAACTAATGCTTGCAGACTGGCTTAAATCTTAAATGCACAGCATCCAAGTTAAGGATCACACAGGAATTAAGTAGAGGAAATGAGGGGAATCCTACTCTGAATCCCTTAGCACCCAAACTGAATCTCTTGTGCTTAGCACACAGGCGTGGCACAGAGTAACTGCTTAACAAGTGCTTATCGAAGAACTGAATGACATAGCTATGTAAAGTAGCACAATAGAATGTTAGTGGAAATGTCTCTTAAACACAATTATGAAATTATAATGGAGAAAAAACAGGGTATAGTAGGAAAAACACTGGACGGGGACGTTAAAAGACCTGAGTCCTGACTCTAACACTACCTAGTTAATTTGATTGTGGGGAAATCAGCATCTCTGGGCTTCCATTTCCTTATCTGTGTAACAGGGATAATAATTCTTATCCTACACAACTGTGAGGAAATCATCTTATGAATTGTAAATCATCTTATAAACTTATTAAAAAAAAACTATACAAGGGGCGGCCAGGTAGCACAGCGAGTAAGAGCACCGGCTCCAGTGTTGGGGTGACCTGGGGATCAAATATGGGCTCAGATACTTAGCACCCACCCAGAAATAATTGGCTGTGTAACCTTGAGCAAGTTACTCAACCCCAATTGCTTAAAAAAAAAAAAACTACAGAAATGTGAGTTCCAGAAGCAATAGTAATAGTATTAGAGTTATAAAGTAGTTAGTTAGCACTAGTGGTACAAACTTCAAACTATACAGAATGAAAATACAATGATCTCTCAAAATATGGAGACCTGGGGGAAGAAATCAAAACTACATGGAAATGAGATGAAAGATATATCATTCAGTCTTCTATGTGTATCCTGAGGACGTTTTCAGTGTGTCTACAGGAGATGAACTTATACACTTACATTTCGATATTTTGATTCAACTACAAAAACTTTCATCAACTTGTCCAACAGACCCCCAAGTAGTCAACAAAGAACAATGCTAGGAGAGCGACTTGTTCCTGAATCATTTCCAACAGAACCCCATTGCACAGATGAGGATGACGATGATGAGGGTGCTAATGGTACTAACATCAATAATAGCTCTCCCTTGCTTTGAGGAGCCTTCACGAGGCTTCAGCTCCATCTGTCTCTGCTCAAAGTTCCCATTTTGTTATGAATCAGACTCAGGGCCCAGGGTTGCCCAACTGTACTGTTCTGTGGGATTTGCCTCCACAATCATTTTACTAAAAAAAAAAATGCAACTAATTCATCCTTTGTTGATCTACTCCATGGCTGGGAAATGGTAAGGATGAAGAAGTTTGTTTTCCCAACACCTCTAGTGTCTTCAGATTGTCTCTATTTTTCCAGTCTCAAAATCTGCCACAAGAAAAGAGCTAATAAACACTGACAACTCCAGCCAGCTGTCAAAGTGATATTCCCAAGGTGGTCCAACTTCCTGCTTCATATATACTATCTATGGAGGGTATCTGCATTTTAGCTGTAGGGACACAGTGTTAGACTAAAAGGAATGATTCTCTAAAAATGGAACTTTTGTCAGTAGTCAAGAGGGGAGACCAACTCCAAGAAGATGTGATGCTATTAGGAACACACTGAGCATGAATGTGGGAAAAAGCCAGAAAGACCTCTCCACACCAAACGAGACTGCTCAAATACCCAAGAAGGTCTCTGTTACTCAGTCAAAATAAGAATGAAGTCAAGGTAACACCTCTACTTCACTGAGAAAGTGTCCCCTAAACCAGAGAGAATAATTTCATGAGTAACATGAGAATCCCTAGGTCAAGTATTATGAGATGCCCTACTTACACATTAGCAAATTACTATGAAACAAACTTACAAATTAAAACCAAAAAACCAACTCACGAATCATGCATTTTTATCTCTAGTTGAAACTGAAAATATAATCAGAAAATTTTTTTCAAAGTCCAAATGCTCATGTTTCCATACAGGCTCACTATTATTTCCTTTCTGCTCAACTCAATTCAATGAACATTTATTAAGCACCTCCTATATGCAAAGAACTGTTTCTGGAGGACAATTTCCCAAGTGATGATAACTCAGTGGATATCATTCCTAGTAGTGGGCCAATATGCACAAATCACTCAAACCTGATGGGAGAGTCAAAATCCTGTGACATGAAGACTTTTTTACATGGGAGAAAATAGAATTACTGAGGCAATAGTATCAAGCAGAAAACAGTATTGGGGAGAAAGTCCCCACAGGTTTGTACTGAGGACCAAACGAGATAATGTCTGCAAAGAGCTCTGTAGACATTAAAGGGTTATAGACACATACGCAATGATAATTAAAATGATGATGATAAATATAAGAACTGTAAGGTGAAGTATTAAGGATCTCTGTTGAGTTTTCTGGGAATTCATTCATCTACAATTGCCTGAACAAAATGCCATGAACATTTTTCCATGTTCAGAGAAGAGGATTCAAGTTGCTATGACCTAGTGATTCATAGAGGCTACCTCTGTCTTGTGAGCAGCAAAAGGTCACTTTGCTAAGAAGCAGCTCTAATGTTCAACAGCTCTAGCCTCAAGTCCAGGGTTCTAGGTTACACTCCTAGGTTGTATTGTATCACTAGCCTCTGAATGGTATAACATTTGCAAAACTTCTCTGGTATTTTTCCTATACTGGTAACTTTTTATATTTATGTTCAAATACTCTGCCAGCTTTTTGAGAGTGGGATTCATATCCCCATAGTGCTGTATATGAGAACATTCAATACTCATTATTTTTTAAAATGACTCAGAATTTTAACAGTTGGAGGATGCCACGGAGTTCATTTAAGCCAAGCTGTATCTGAATTGAAATATGCTCTAAATTTCCCAAGGTACACATTCAGGTTCCAGTCTGGGGCAGGCCTCCAAAAGAGACATGAACCTACTGAGACATTCCCAAAAGGTTCAGAGGGAACCTGAAGTGGTCCTGTGATCCTGGGGCTCCCATGATGTTCTAAACTAACTGAAGTTGGAAGCAGCCTTCTTGGAGTGGGTACAGATAGGCTATGGTCCTGCCCTGGATCTTTAGGGTCATCCCAAAGGCCTTACAGTTGTTGGCAGGTTTAGGTGAGGGGACGCCACCATCTAATAATCAGGAAAAATGTTTCACTGACAAATTATTAGCATGAGAAAAGAGAAGGGACTGAAGGAATTGACAAGGACATCCAAGGAGTGTGGTGCCCACCTGATTACATTATGGTGGTACCTTTCCCAGAAATAAGCAAGCTCACACACTGGGGCTGGCTGTCTATTGTGAGTGACTGTCTTTCCCATCCTTATAAATCACTGAAGGTAGAATGATATAGTGAAAAAACATTTGGATGAGGAGTCATAAAATCTGAATTCTAGTTGTGACTCTATCATTGTCCATATGACCAAGGTCAAACCATTTGATCTGTGCCTCACTTTTCTCATCTATAGAAGGAGGATAATCATGTCTGCTCAATCTATCTCACAGAGATGTTCTGAGGATCTGTAATGGGAATGTAAATTTTTAAGATCTTCCCTGCCCCTAGGCTAAAGTGCACCTGGAGCCTGGGGTGGGAGGCTTGTTTTACAGTAGATACTTTTTGATTGGCCAGTGGGTCAATAAGGTTATTACATTCTCTGAGCCAGGAGAAAGCTATATAAGCCCTGATGTGTAGCTTTGTTTTGGGGCTCACTTTGAGAAGTGTTCTGTGATTTGATCAGATGAAACTCTGGGAAGCCGTTGTTGAGAGTCCCCCGGCTTTGAAAAACCCAGATGTTGATTTGGTTTGGATGTAATGGTTGGACAGTTTGGAAACTGTCTACTTGATCTGTTTCTCTGTCTTGATAATTCTGTCTGTACATTCTGAAGTTCGGGGTGCTGACCTTTTTCCCCTGAACTAGGTGAACGATACATGTTTGACTGATTAAAGTAAGCTTGTTAACCCATTTTGAGTTGCTTTCCTTTAACCAAGCAGATCTAAGAACCTGGGCTGGCAGCCACCCTGGGGACGCTTGGGGTGCTTGCTGCTACAGGATCATACAAAGTAATATGCTGAAAAGCAAAATGTAAGATGGAATTATTTTCTTCTGTCTGCTTTTATCTCTCTTGGAATGCAAATGGAAAAACACTTCCTCCCTGGGATGGTGGGGTCCTCCAGTTGCTTTTGGATGATAATATGCTAAAAGCATCATAATCAATCCCATGTGATTACCCACAAAGGAAAAAAACAAATGGTAAAGAAGTCTGCTTACTGCCCATACCACATTGGACAGGTGAATGGACAATCTATAGAATTGCTCCATCAATACATATACCTTGGACAGGTGAAACCCTTACTTGACACAGATATACATAAAAATGCAAGCTGCCATCCTGTCCAGGGCTAAAAAAAGAGAGATAGAGAGAAAATAATGATACAGGCTTAAGTATGCTTATAGGCAATAGAGAAAGAGAGAGTAATAAGGAAGGATTTAAGATGGGAGTGGGATCAATAGATGGAGAAGATGGGAGCTTGATGGGATTGACTGCAAAGGTAAAGAAAGGGTCTAGGCTTGGCAAGAAGAAAGGCTACCACTTCCTCACCCCCGGGAGGTTAATGTGGATAAGAGTTTGGAGAGGGGTGGCTAGGTGGTGTAGCAAATAAAGCACTGGCCCTGGAGTCAGGAGGACCTGAGTTCAAATGTGGCCTCAGACACTTAACACTTACTAGCCGTGTGACCTTGGGCAAGTCACTTACCCCCAGTTGCCCTCCCTTCCCCACCAAAAAAAAAAAGTTTTGAGGGACGGATTTGAGGAAGCAGGAGTGTTCACAACAGAGAGCCTCTATTAAAAAAAACTGTTTTCTTGTGCTTCTTTTCCTTTTACATCAAAGTCAACTTCCCCATAAAAATTCTCTCTTGTAACAAAGAAACAGAGTGGAGCAAAACCAATGGATACATTGACCATGGTGTTTTCCTTTACACTGCTGAGGTCACCAATGTCATTGTTCCCTTGGTTTTTCTTGTTTTATTCTGCACACAAGACTTCCCAAGCATCACTGAGATTTTCACCTTCATCAGTACTTGCAGATTAAGAACATACCATTCATAGGCCACCATTTTCCCCAACCATTCTTCAGTCAATAAGCACCTGTCTTTTTAGCAGTTCTCTGCTACCACAAAAAGTACTGCTCTCCATATTTTGGTACCTATGGGACATCTCCCTCTTTCTTTGACTTCCTTGGGGTGTGATGGCTTCTATTTTTTCAATAAAGTAGGAATCAGAGACTGCTAAGGACTGCAGGGGGATCACTGGGGAGCTCAGGAGAGAAGAGGAAATCTGCAATGTTTCACTGAGTGGCATGGAATATCAGGTCTATCTCTCCTCTTTTCAATGAAAAACTCTCAGAAAGAATTGTCCATACTCACCATTGCCATTTCTTCACTTCCCATTTAGCTGAATGCAAGTGCTCCCTCCAAAGGTACCAACAGTCTCTGCTAATCTGAGGGCCTCTTTGGAATCCTTATAGTGTTCTCCATTTCTACAGCTTTTAACATCATTGAACTTCTCTTCCCCCTTCAGTTTCCATGATGCTACTCTCTCCTGGCTCTCTGTGTTAATGGTCCTTTTAGGTTCATTGCTAAAGCATCATCTACCTCCTGTCCCTTGAGGATGGGTATTTCCCTAGGGCTGATCTGGGCCCCTTCTCTTTCTATACTCTCTCTTGGTGATTTCAATTCTCACAGGTTAAATTCTGAAGATGACTTTCTAATCTATATATCTAGCACTAATCTATTTCTTGTCAGTGATCTGCTGGACACCTCTATCTGAATGCCTTAAAAAGAGCTACCCCACCCCCACCCCCAAAACTTGCCACTCCTTCAAATTCTCTATTTCTGCTGAGGGCCCAACTATCTTCAAAGCCTCCAGGTTTGTAACCTTGTAGCTGTCTTTGAGTCTTCCCTCTCCCTCAGTCTCTGCCCTCAAGTATATTAGATTCTAATGGGGAAGATAGCAGGTGCATATTTAAATATAAATATAATATATACAAAATGAGTACAAAGTAATTGGAGGAAGGAGTGCATTGGGAGTTGTAGAAGGTGGCTTCTGAGAAGCAGCAACAAAGAAGAATTCCACCACAGGCATTCCAATTCATTGCTACATCTCATCAATTGTAACTTCACATTTCTCCCATAATGTCTCATCTCTCTACTTCTACAGCTATCTTCTTCAAAAATCTCCTTCACTCAGTACCTCTTGTCTGAGTTAACAGAAAATAATCTGATTGGTCACCATACTCCATCTTTTTCCTCTTTTCTACCCATCTGCCAAATCCATCTTCACAGGACATGTCTGGTCAGTGTCACTCCTGTGACCCAAAGTCTTTAGGGGGCCTCTCTAATCCACAGAGTAAAAGACAAATGCTGAAAATACCTCATGATTAGGCTCCAGCCTATCTCTGCAGGTTTATTACATTTTACTATCTCCACACACTCTATATGACAGCCAAACTGACCTCCTGGTCACTCCTAAACTCAGTATTCCCATCGTCTGCCTTGGTGGATATGCACAGACTGGTCCCCATGCCTCAGATGTACTCCTTTATAGTCACTTCTTAGAATTCTCCAAGGCTTAATTCAGGGGCCATTTTATTCATGGGCTATCAATGCTACCCCTCTGCCCCACATCGTTACTGTTTTTTCCCACCTCAATTTCCTCTCATTTTGCTTATGTATGGAATTGATTCCCTCCAGGAGTAGAATGTAAGCTAAATGAGGCTGTTTTCATCTGGATGCCCAGTGCTGAGCACATAGTAAGTACTTAGTAGGTTTGTTAAATTGAAACACTACAGTTAATACAAAGAGTCCTTTTATCCTGGCTTTTCAAGTATCTGCAGTGCCAGGATTGAACTTGACAATCCACAGGCATCTGAGATGGTTCTTAATTGCATTGTATGTGTGTGTGTGTGTGTGTGTGTGTGTGTGTGTGTTTATTTCTCTCTCAAAGCCCTTTCTTTTGCCACAAAACAGAACAAAGGCCAATGCAGGGGAGGGATATTCAATTATCTTCATACTATGCTCCAGGTGCCCATTTTCCTCAGTTTTGATATCATTGAAGACACAACTCTATGGGTACAGAAAATGTGTCTGTTGTTATTTCTTTGTGGTTTGACCCCAGGATAACAAAATGAATAGAAAAAGAACCAAAAAAAAACCTCAACTATTTCTATTGAATCTTGACAGAGTAAGCTCTGTTTTTTGTTATCCTCCTGGATTTCCCATTGCTCTACTTCAGCCTGAGAGATTTCAAAGTATCTGCTCACCTCTCCAAAGCAACATCATTTGGGTCCGGTGACTCAGTGCCACAAATCTGGAACAGAAAAGTTTCCAGGATCCTCACTACACTGCCCAGTGTAACTGCATAAGGTCAAATGACTCTGTAAACCAATGTGCTGTTCCTTAATGACCAGCTTTTATCAATTGCCAGTACTGAAATAGAAAGAGACCCAGCAATTCGTTGAATGTACTTATAACCCAGCAACACAAAGAGCTACCTAAGAAATGGGAAAAGATCCTAAAATGTCTAATATCATCCATTCAAATGCAATGAGACCTAAGTCCTAACATTCCACCTAGTTCTATCAATTGTCTTAGAGTGGGGTGCTAATTATCTCTCCCTATTAGGGCCCTCTGTTTTATTTCTATATGTAATTGTAAGGATCAAATCAATCAACACTGTACCCCACTTACAGTAATTACTTCAATCAGCTGAGCAAACTTCTATTAAAATAATCAAAGATTACTAAGTTTGAAAAGTCTTTAATGAATTAGGAAAGAGTGAAAAGCATTGGAGGAAATGAAAAGATGCTACAGATGAAGGTACTGAGATTGGCTGAAGAGACTCAGTCATACCCTGTGGGTCTTGAATAAAATAGCAAGCCAGCTTGCACCCAAGTATCTGAGTATAGGCCAGCTCAGTAGTAGATGGAATTTCAGTCAAGTCCCTAGGAAAGAACTGCTTTGGGTGGGGGAAGGGTCTGTGTGACCCTCTGTTCCTTCTCCCACTTTGACTAGATGATGACTTTGTAAACTGAAAGGGCAGAAGATTTTGGTCTTCCCATTTGGACTCTATAAAGAAATCAGCAGAAAGCTACCTATGGAGAACATTGAGAGTCCAATGAAGGAAAGAAATGTATTCTCTTTCTTTTTTAAAAAATTAATTAATTTTTGGTTTTCAACATTCGCTTTTATGAGATTTTTGAGTTCTAAATATTTTCCCCCTCCCTCTTCTCTCCACTCCCCAAGATGGCATGTAATCTGATATAGGCTATACATGTACAATCATATTAAACATACAGAAATGTATTTTCAATAAAAGGTCTTGCAAGAGCTCCGAGTTATCCCCTTTGCCACATTTATTTTAAGTTTGAGCCTACTTTCCCCTTGATTCTGTATATACTTATGAGTGTAGCCCTAGTTAGGGGTAGGGGTACTTCATTCCAACTATTCTTATCATGCTGCCTTACAATTTAAATACCCTTTTCTAAAAGTTGATTAAATCTAGCTGGCTAATTAATATTAACTGATAATCAGTGGAGGAAAAGATACCTTTGAGGGCTTGTAAGCTATGTTACTGGAGACAAATCCTCCTACCCTTAAGGGTTACGTCTAGCACTTTGAGTGGAGAAGTAAAAGGCTAAAAGTAAAAGGGACCCAGTGAGAAGGGTAATTTGGGTAATGAGTTCAGAGACCTTGTCTGTTACATCTATATGTCTACATCTATGTCTACGTGTATATACACACATATATGAAAAAATAAAATTATAGAATCTCAGAGTTATAAGAGATCTTGCAGGTAACCTAGTCCAACGCCTTCATATTTATACACAAGAAAACTGAGACTTGACCTAAAGAAGGGAGTGATTTGTCTAAGGTCATGTCTAAGTTCTAGTAGTAGAACTGGGACCACAGCCCAGGTCTCCTGACTCTTAGTCCAATGCTTAAGACCATTACAATGTAGTGCTTAAGTCATTCCTCAGAAAAAGTAAAAGGTCCCTACCCCATGGCCCCTGGCCAATAAATACATCTGAGTAAACAGCTTTCCATTCTTACTGCCCTGTATAGCTCACTGATCTGAAGTTTCATTTCAGGGCTCTTATGCAAAAAGGTCTGTTTATAGATAGGGCACTGGAGTTCCAATTTTTTTTGGTGGCACAAAGGAGAAGGAATTGTACACAAGAGGAAAGACTTGAGAATTAGAAAGTATCTTATGTAAATATTTTATTGTTTTCCTGCCTTGTTGCACTAAGTTCCTTTAGACAAGTGCTTTAAATCAATGTGTTTTCCTATTACAGAGCCAATAAAAATAAGCATTTCTTCACAGGCTTTCCAGACTTCAAAATTCTATTTAATTACCGTGGTGCAGCAGAAAGAACACATACAGCTC
Source organism: Petaurus breviceps papuanus (assembly GCF_028583685.1). NCBI lineage: Eukaryota > Metazoa > Chordata > Mammalia > Diprotodontia > Petauridae > Petaurus > Petaurus breviceps. The sequence continues at coordinate 23,349,891 of NW_027185761.1, forward strand.
TCTGACCAGAGGACCTGAATTCATATTCCAGCTATACCATTTTCTACATACAAGCTTGGGAGGTTAACTTTTAACATCTCTGATAAAAAAAAATTAGGGCTTGGACTAGATGATTTCTAAAGTCTCTTATAATTCAACTCTGATGATGCTAGGATTTTGTGTGGCCCTTCTGGTCCCTTCTGCAGCTATGATTGCTTTGGAGATATATGCTCCACATTTTAGCATGTATTTTTTACATTGCTGGGGGTCAGGAGACTTAACTAGCCATGTGACTTTGGATGTATATGACATTATTTTGAGGGGTCTTACTTTCCTCCATTGTAAAATGAAGCCTTGGACTAGATCATATGATCTCTAAGTCTCCTTCCAGCTCTGACATTACAGATTCTAAGACCCTTTATTGTGCTGACATTCTATTTTCTGCAAGATTCCTTCCAGCTCTGAGACTCTAAGTTCTTGGGTTTCTTTCAACTCTAGCACTTTCTGATTTTGCCCCACTCCTTCCTCTGCACTCCTTACCTCAATTAAACTAGGAATAAGCTCAATACAAGAACAAGAACTTCACTTTCCTTTATAATAAATTCTACACAGGACTAAGGTTACTAAATCTAGTTAGTATTAAGCACATCCTATTGGATAATACAGGTCCCATAACATTTCATTTGTTGGACTGTGCCCAGAATGAAGGTAGTTTTCTACACAAATAACTTTTCCAGGTAAATAAAACTTTATACTAATAATCTGTTACTTGTCTTATTCCTCTACCAGACAGCAAGCTCCCAGAAGGCAGGAACAATATCTTATACGTATCGACCCTAATGGAAAGCACAGGGATGGCTTGGTACACAGTAGGTGCTTACTCAAAGTTTGTTGAACCATATCATAGTAAATGCCCAAATGTTTAAAAACGTTAATCTTTTCAAATGGAAATCTTTCTAAGAAATATTTTGCACTTCCCTGCCCTCTTTTTTTGTACTTCAAGATTATTAATTTTGGGGGTGGCTAGGTGGCATAGTGAATAGAGTACCAGTCCCGGAGTCAGGAGGATCTGAGTTCAAATCCAGCCTCAGACATTTAACACTTCCTAGCTGTGTGACCTTGGGCAAGTCACTTAACCCCAATTGCCCTGCCTTCCCTCCTCCAAAAAGCAAAAAAAAAAAAGATTATTAATTTTATTAAGTATATACAGGGTGTTTCAAAAGTCTTAATGCAGTTTTAGGCTTTAATGTCTCATAGGCATCTCAAACTCAACATGACCAAAACAGAACTCGTTACTGTCCCCAGAACTTCACCTCACTCCTCTTCTGAACTTCCTTATTTCTACTGAGGTAATCATTTTTCTTCCAGGCACCAGATTCACAACCTTGGTATCTTCCTCTATCATGCCCAGGGTCCAGTCAGTTGCCAAGTCTTGTTGATATTGAGAGTCTAAGAACTGGAGTTTCAATCTTAGCTCTGCCATTAACTACCTATATTACCCTAAGGAAGTCATTTAGCCTCCCTAGGCATTAGTTTCCTCATCTGTAAAATGAGGAGGTTGGAATTAATGACCTCTCAAGTTTCTTTCACTTCCTGATGTACAATCCTGTGAACATCTCTCCCAAGGTTGCCCTTCTCCCCACTCACACAGTTACCAGTCTAGTTCAGAATCTCCCTTCCCTTCCCTTGCCTTTTCCTTATCTTTCTCTTCCTTGGTATTTCCTTCCCTCCCCCTCCCCTTTCCTTCCTTTCCCTCCTCTTCTTTCTCTTCCCTTGTGTTCCCTTCCCTTCTCCTCTCTCCCCTTCCCTTCCCTTCCTTCCCTTTCCTTGCTTTCCATTCAATCCCCTTCTTCCCTTCTTTCCTGAACTATGGCAATTTCCTAATTGGTATTCCTGTTTACAGTCTCTAATCCATCCTCTACATATGCCTTAACCACAGTTCTGACCATTTATCTACCCTCTTCAATAAGTTCTAGTGACTTCCTATTGCCAGTTTGGCATTTAAAGCCCTTCACCCTGCCTCTGACACACCTTTCCAGGCTTATTGTATATTACAAACCTTCATAACATTCTATATGCCAGCCAAATTCACCCACTTGTTCTCTATACATGACATCCAGAGAATCCCTAGCTTTCTTCAAAGCTGAGTTCAGATGCCACCTCTTACATGAAGCTTATCCTGATGCCCTAGCTGCTAGCGTCCCTCCCTCAAAACTGTGTGTATTCTGTATTAACTCAGATGTGTATACACTTGTTTCCCATTCCCCTCTTAAACAAAGAATACCTAATTTAATTAAATGAGTCAGGGTCATCACAGTAAGCATTAATTATTGTATAGGGAGGGCCATAATACAATGATGTTCTCACTTTCTACTGAGGTGTGTGGAAGGTTTTTTGCCTCTACGATAAATGTATAACTTGTTGTGCTTTATTTGGGTTTCTGAGTCTTTTTTTTTTTTTTATGGTTCTCTTGTCTCTTGCCATTGGTGGACACGACATGTTGTTTTCAGTGTGACTGCATCTAGCAACATTCCTAATTTACTGCTTCTAACTTTTTGAAGACTGGGAAACTAGCTCTCCTAATTTATTAGAACTTTATAAATTATTAGTAATTAGGCCAAGAGCATAAAAAGCTGTCTTATGAGTAAAATAGAGCACTTTAATGCATCTGTGTTGAAGATGATGACTTTGTTGCATCTATTTCAGTATCTTAGAGACCATTTTTGTTTCTTTCTGGTTGCTAGATGAGGGACCTTGGGATTTGTGTATATTCTCTCAACCAACTTTTACTGAGCAACGATTATGTCAGCAGATATTGTAAGCGGCATCTGAATGACTGAGCTATGACCGTACTTTAGAAAAGACACCTAGACAGATGAAA
>NW_027185761.1:23352760-23435859 GCF_028583685.1 Petaurus breviceps papuanus
TAAGTAACTTGCTCAAGGTTACATGGCCAGCTATTTTGTGTGGGTGTTAAGTATCTGAGACCAGAACTGATCCCGGGTCTCCCAACTCCGGGGCTGGTGCTCTTACTCACTGTGCCACCTGGCTGCCCCCCCCTTTTTTTGCTTTTTGGAGGGCAATTGGGGTTAAGTAACTTGCCCAATGTCACACGGCTAGTTTGTGTGTGTGTGTGTGTGTGTGTGTGTGTGTGTGTGTGTGTGTGTTAAGTGTCTGAGGCCAGATCCAAACTCAGGTCCTCCTGACTCTGGGGCCAACGCTCTACTCACTGTGCCACCTAGCCACGCCCCCCCCCAATTATATTTTTAAAAATTTTAACATTCATTTAAAAAACTTGAGTTCCAAATTTTCTCTCCCTCCCACCCCTCAAACAGACAAGCAGTATATCAATCATAGATGTGAAATCATGAGAAACATATTTCCATTTTAGTCACATTGCAATAAACACACATAAAACCAAGAAAAATTAAGAAAGTTTAAAAAGTCTGCACTCAAAATCCATCAATTTGCTCTCAGGAGGTAGATAACATTTTTCATCATGAGTCCTTTGGAAGTGTCTTAGATTTTTGTCTGGGGCAAAATTCTGAAATCAAAATAAGTTTTAAAAGTAATCGTGCCTCCCCTCCCTTTTCTGACCCATTTTCTCTTCCTATATCTAGGTTCATTATGCTCTAAGATGCTTAGTGCTGGTAACTCCTGAGATTCCTACTATGAAAACAGCCAGAAGGCCATGGGCACAAAAAGCCCTGGTCTTCACGTCAAGAGATTAACATTAACCATCTGTGTGACCTTGGGCAAGTCACTGAATGTCCACAAAATTAGGGAACTGGACTAAACCACTTATAAGGTTATTTCTAATTCTAACATTCAGAGGGTCTATGATGAATCACTAACACTTCAGGGTGAATTTGTTAACCGTCCTAAGAGTATTTTGTACTTTTAAAAAAGAACCTACTAGAAAGGAACTCAAAGTAATGAATCTCTAATGGTTGAATTTCAGAAACTGTAATGGGAAGTGTAGATACTATTTCTGGACCTTCCTGGGGCCCCTCAAATTAGACCACACAGACCATCACCTATTCCACAAGCCCTGCTATTTGTACAATACAGAAGGCCCTAGATGACTCAGAATTCTTATTTCCTGACTCCAGCTTTAGCCGGGGGCAGTGGGAAGTGGTAGAGAGGCAGTAGGTGATTCTTTCCGGTGCAAAGGTAAACAAGCTATTTATCAAGGCTCTTCCAAAGAAAATCTCTCCCTGAGGTCTGAGTCATAGTGAAAACAGGAAACCAACTCCTCTTTCTCCTCTGCTGGCCATCCCACATGCCCAATGTAGTCAACATAACTCTGAAAACACCCTTAAATTCCCCCTGGAGCCAATGCCAAAGTGGTGCTACGTGCAAGGGGCTGTCATAGCAGGGAACATTGCGAATGCACAAGAGTGCTGCTGGGTCTTGAAAAGATTAATGTCAGAGGCAGGGAACTTTTAAGTGAGAGTGCCACAAACAAGCCATGGGAGAGGGGATTTCCTAAGCAGTACCCTTGAGGCATCTGATTTAATTTATTCAATTATGGCATAATTGTGAAACTGAACACAGTACATGGCATTTTGAGTCTACCCTTTCTCTCTTCCTCCTCCTCCTCCCCGCCCCCCCATGGCCAGCGTATTTCTATTTTTTTTTATGTTGGGGATAGACATTGTTAAAAGATGTTTCATCTCTACCCTTAATATATAAACTATTATATTCAGTTTTTACAACATAGGCCTGACATAGAACCACAGAATCGCATGCTGGAAGGCATCTTAGAAGTCATTCAGTTCATGTCATTACTTAATTTCCAAATCCTCTTACAACATCCCCAATGGAGGGCCACCCTGGCCCTGTTCGGACTGTTCCAGTGATGGGAAACAATCTAATTTGGTAAATGATCTATCATAATGGGGGTGGCAAGCTGGCTACTACAATGATGATTTGTGTAAAAGAAATTGCATAATAGATATCAAGGACATCTACAACCAGAAAAGGAGGTGGGGGTGGTATAGTAAAAAGGAAGGGATAAGAGAGAAACAGTCTAGGTGCCGTGCTTCTATCCACAAAGTATTAAAAGACCTAGAAGAAGGTCGCTGGCTCACTGGGGAGATAGGCCCTCTAGAGAGGATTTATACAGCAACATGGGCGAGACCTATTCAGGATGACAAGGCACAGGTGGATTATGATTCGCACCAGAGAGAGGAATACCCACATAAGATAGGATCATGGGTCCAGTGATGTATCACCATGTACCCATGAAAATAAGAGGTTCTAACAAGCTTCTGTACTACCATCAAGGTGGCTCATTCCTTCAACGTGTAGTTATTGAACACCTACTAGAGGGCAATGCACTGTCCTAGGTGCTGAAGGGAAATAGAGAAATTTAAGATGTGGCCAATGCCCTGTAAGGGCTCTATCAATCAATAAGCATTTACTAAGTGCCTACTATGTGCTAGGTGCTAGAGCTATAAAGACAAAAATAGAATAGTCCTTTCTCCTCAAGGAGCTTCTATTCTGCTGGGGGAAATCACAGGTACACATTTCAGTATCTATTAAAAAAATACTCAAAATAAATACAGAAAGTAATTTTGGAAGTTGGCATCAGCAGCTGGGAGGCTCAGGAAAGGCTTCCTGAAAAAGGTGGCACCCAAGCCATTGAGGGAAACTGAGAGGCAGGAACAAGGAGGTGTGGGGGCAGGGGGACTGTCTGCACAAAGAGCAGGAGAGGAGAAATGAAGCAACGCCACTTTGGCTAAACCAAAGAGCGAGTGAAAAGGAGTAACAGATAACAAGCTGGATGGATAGGCTGGAGCCAGGCAGCAAATGGCTGAGAAGACCAAACAGAGAAGTTAATATTTGAACCTGGAGATAAAAAGAAGACACTGAAGCTTATGTAGCTCACATTCTACTTGAGGACACCTGCACAAAGTACCGCCCTACCTACTGAAGAGTCATATAATAGGTTGTTTAATAAATAAATAAGCAAAAAGGTAAGAAAGGGCATAGAATAGCAAAATAGGTAACTGCTAAAGCAGCTCAAGGAAAGAAGAGTAGAATTTAGATAGGATTCATTAGACAAAGACCTCGTGAAGGATGGAGGATTTGATCTGGATTTTGAAGGATGGGAAGAAGTGGAAGTTTGGAGGAGAGTAGGCAGGCTTTCTAGGCAGAGGGAACAGCATGAGCAAAGGCATGGTATCAGGAATCATAGATTGTCCATGATGTAAGGTAATTATAGTTCAAGTTCTTCACTTTATAGATCAGAAAAATGAAGCCCAGCAAGGCCAACTGACATGGCATAGTTGTTGTTGAGGATGTTTGTAAGGCATCAGGGTAGGCACAGATTGATAGGAACATAAAAACATAGGAATATAGGATTTAGAACTTCAAGAAGATTGTAATCCAATGCTGTCACTTTTACAAATGCTTTTTATTTTCTTCTCTTTAAAGGAAGTTTTTATTGATCTTTTGATTTTTTACATCACTGTATTTTCCCCCAACTCGTTTTCAGAGAGTGTTCTTGTATAATTTTTTTAAAGACAAAAAGAAAAAGGGGGTGGGGGAATCAACATAACTGATTTATACATTAAAAAAATCTGAAAATATGTAGCTGTCACCTCTGCAAAGGGGTCAGGAGTCTTCTCATATTTCTTCTTTCAAATCATGCTTGTTCTTTATAGTTTTCCAATGTTTATTTTTTTTCTTTTTTCTTTTTTGTGGTTGTTCTTTCCATTTACATTATTTTTTAGTCTTTGCATATTGAGTTTTATCTGGTTCTACTTACTTCACTTTGCATCAGTTTACATAGATATTTCCATATTTCTCTGGATTTATAGTAGTCATCATTTCTTATAGCACAATAACATTCCATTCCATTCATATACCAAAATTTATTTAGCCATTCTGTAATCAATGAGTATCTATTTTGTTTCTAATTCTTTGCTATCACAAAAAGCACTGCGACAAATGTTCTGGTGTATATGGGGGACTTTCTTCTTATTAATGGCCTCCTTAGGGTATAAGCTCAGTTGGAGAATCTCTGGAGCAAATGGCATGGACATTCTAGTTATTTTATTTGCATAATTGCAAATCACTTTCCAGAAGGGCTGAGCTGATTCACAGCTCCAACAACAATGCATTGGTGTGTCTATCTTCCCACAACCCCTCCTACAACACTAACTATTCCCTTCTTTTGTCTTCTTAGCCAATTTACAGTATATGAAGGGCAACCTCAGGACTATTTTGGTTTGCATTTGTCTTATTATTAGTGAGTATTCTTTCAAATGTATGTTATGGTCTGAGATTCTTCTTTTGAGAACTGTTCATATCCTTTGACCACTATAGATATGTGTGCGTGTGAGTGTGTGTGTGTGTGTGTATATAGATACAGATACACACATATATACATCTATATACACATATGTGTATATGTATATAGATGTGTGTGTATATGTATGCATATACATGTTAATTGTTTATGTATCTTAGATACCAAAACCCTTATCTGAGAAATTTGATAAAAAGATTTTTCCCCATTGGACCACTTTCTTTCTTCTTCTAGTTACATTAATTTGGTTTGTGTGGAAGTTTCATGTAATCAAAGTTCTCTACTTTATCCCTTGTAATTACTTCTCTCTCATATTTGGCTAAGAATGCATCTCTTACCCTTAGCTCCAAGAGGCATGTGACTTGCTTCTCTTCAAAATTTTTTTATGGTATAATCTCTAATATTAAGGTCACCTATCTATTTAGAATGTATTATGTATGGAATATGATATAAAGTGCTGGTCTAAGTCTAATTTCTGCCAGACTACTTTTCAGATTTCCTAGCGGGTTTTAGACAGCTAGAGTTTTTTCCTGAGTGATTTATATTTTCTAGTTTATCAAATACTGGGCTACTGAGTTCCATTGTTTCTGATTCTCCCTTGTCTAGTTGGTTCCATTGGTCTACCTTTCTATTTTTTAACCAGTACCAGATGGTTCTGATGACAGCTACTTCATGATAAAATCTTGAGGTCTGGAAGTAGTATCTCTCTTTCATCCCTACCTCTTTTCATTATTTCCCTTAATATTCTAATCTAGATCATTTATTTTTCTCAATTTTATTATTATTATCTCAAGTTCTATGAAGTATCACTTTGATAGTTTGGTATAGTATTAAAAATGTAAGTAAACCTCGGTAGTACCAACAATTTCTATGTGATTAATTATAAATAATATTAATAATATAAATATAATATATAATATAAATAAAATAATAAAATAAAATTATAGATTTAAACTAAGAAAGGCTATCTGGTTCAATGCCCTCATTTCATAAATGAGGAAATTAAGGCTCAGGGAGCTTAAGTGACCTTCTCAAGGCCACATGGATAGTTACAAGGGTCAGAGGTCAGAGGTAGGATTTGAGTTCTGGTTCTTAAGTTATCAAAGCTGGAGTCTTAATCATCTGACTCCAAATTTGGGATCTGTTCTAAAGACCAGGTACCAGATTAAGAAGGGCCTTGGAGTCAGGAGGACCCGAGTTCAAATCCGGCCTCAGACCCTTGACACTTACTAGCCATGTGATCTTGGGCAAGTCACTTAAGCCCCTCAAAAAAAAATTCTTGGGGCAGCTAGGTGGCACAGTGAGTAAGAGCGCTGGCTCCGGAGTCGGGAGGACCCGGAATCGGTTCCAGCCTCAGATACTTAACACCCACACAAAATAACTGGCCATGTAACCTTGGGCAAGTTACTTAACCCCAACTACTTAAAGAAAAAAAAGAAGGGCTTTAGATGAGGAGCTTGAGCATTATTCTGGAATACTCTAGGAGGCTATGGAGCAGGAAAATGACATGATGCCACCAGGACTTTAGGAAGATATATCCAACAGAAGTATAAAGGATAGCTAGGAGCAAAGAGAAGATATGTCAGAGGGACCAGTAATATCCTGGGTTAAATCATCTCACTCTAAACCACAGCTATCCAACGGAAAGTCTAATATAATAGCTTCCCTATATATAGCAGCTCTAAAGTCCTGATCTATGACAACACAATAATAAATGGGTCTCACACAATGACAAGAATGTTTTCTCACTGAGAAATTTTGAGGATTGTTATTAAAGAAATTACCTTTAATTGGGTTAAACTGAAATCAGTTTGTTAGGAAATTGTGCTTGAAGATCATGGCTTAACAACCAAGGATAGGTCTTGGAAAAAAAAAATAATCATAGGAGCTCACCTTCCCATAGGGCTTTAGGACTGAGAAAACACCGTCCTCACAACTGTAAGGCAGGTTGTGCAGGTCAGACTATCTCTACTTTAACTATAATGGAACAGAGAAGTTCAGAGGTGTTTGGTGACTGACCCAAAGTGATCCAGCCCCCAAAGCTCAGAGCCACAATCTCAACTCACAGTCTTTTGCTCTGATTCCAGTGCTATTTGAACTCTACTTATATCAATAAGCAAATGTTATTGGCTTCTTAGAAGAATGAGAGGCACTAACGCTGAAGGAAGGACCAATGAAGGCTGGAGTCTACCAGACTCAATAAGTCTACCCTGTGTGTGCATGCACTGAGATGTGCCATTAAGACTGAGGTTTTAATAATTAATTTCAAGCTGTCTTTAACACATGTATGAAAAACTGATTTGGGCTTTTGTAAGATATCATTACTCTGACTCTGATCACATACAGCAGACGTTAGGCCCAGCACAGACCTTTGGGAAACTAAGATGAAAGCTCTTGCTTGACAACAGTACACAAGCCAAAATTTTAAATAAAAATTAAGCAACTGGTCTCGTGTCCTTAGCATCTCAAGAGAAAACCATTTCTGTATCATATGCCTTCAAACCACATAAGCATTTTTTTAAATGACAGGGTAAAAAATATGGAAAGGAAACCACTATTAAACTTTTATAAAGAGAAAGAGATCACCTCTTAAAACCAGAAAGTATTTATAACATGTGAAATGGAAACTACAGGCCAAAGAAGATGGCAGAAAATGTGCTAAGGGTTTTTTTTTTCTGTTGTTGTTGATTTTTGGTTTGTTTTATTTTAAATCCAAACATTATTCTGGGTGACTTTTCCTGTGCTGCTTCAGAGGAAATGGATGTGGCAGAGTCAGAGGGGAAGGAAAGCCTGCTTCTGCCCAGCAAACACTCTTGATATGCCATTCCAAATAGGATGACACCAGGGACAAAGAGGCGAAAAGCACTGGCCTTAGGGTTAGGAACCCCAGGTTCAAATTTTGGTTTTGAGTATTTTTACCAGTAGGAGGCAGCTAGGTGATGTGGTGGCTAGGGTGCTGGGTCTGCAGTCAGGAAGATCAGAGTTCAAATCCAGTCTCAGACACTTCCTAGCTGTGTGACCCTGGGTAAGTCACTTAACCAGTTTGTCTTATTCCACTGGAGAAGGAAATGGCAAACCAACCCAGTATCATTTTCCAAGAAAACCCCATGGACATCATTGGTGTGCTATGGTCCATGGGGTCACGGATAATCAGACACAACTGGAAAACTGAACAATAACAACAAATCACAGTAACACCCAGAACCTAATGTGACTCTGATTCCTTATCTTAAAAATGGATACTATTACTTATGTGGCAGCTAGGTGGTGCAGTGAATAGGTCACTGGGCCGACTCATCTTTCTGAGTTCAAATCTGGCCTCAGACACCTCCTAGCTGTGTGACCCTGGGCAAGTCACTTAACCCTGTTCACCTCAGTTTCCTCATCTGTAACATGAGCTAGAGGAAATGGCAAACCACTCTAGTATCTTAGCCAAGAAAACCCCAAATGGGGTCACGACTGAACAACAATAATGACCTGATAAGTACTTATGCACTTTTGCAAACCTTGAAGTATGACAGCAATGTGTGAATATTTTCAGTGGAAAAGGACATTTTGCTTGTTGCTAGAAGCTTCCATGGCTCCTAGTGAATAAAGATGCCCTAAGAAGCTTTTGGGAACCAATGGTGTCAGAAAAACTGCAGCGCCACTGAGGACGCCCAGAGAAGACCCAAGCCTCCCACTATAAAATTCACTTAGAAAATCAGCTCTGGGCTCTTCTTTGTGCTGCCGTGGGGAAGCCAAAGCAGGAGCCAACATTTTCCCACTGCTTTCAAACTTGCTGATGATTCCTTCCCTCAAGTTCACAGAAAACAAATCTTCACCTCCCACCCCAAACCTTCTAAGCTGGTGACTAGAGGAGCTCGTGGGTTGGCCATAAGGAGAGGCAGCATAGTCCAGTGGAGAGACTTGGAGAGAATGCTATATCCTGTTTGAGTTGGCTTTGGGAATGCCAAACCCTTTCAGTGTGAAATGCAGTTTGAGTTCATTTGAGTGATAACATCTTCATAACAATGACCTTCCTTTTCACAAAGCTGATCTATTTTCCATACTTATTAAATGACTGTCATCAAGCCATTTGTACTTTCATTTCCTCATCTGTGAAATGGGTTAAAAAAAATCCCCGTTAGGGGTGGCTAGATGGCGCAGTGAGTAAAGTGCCGGCCCTGGAGTCAGGAGGACCTGAGTTCGGATCCAGCATCAGAAACAACACAAAAAAACTAGCCATGTAACCTTGGGCAAGTTACTTAACCCCAATTGCCCTCCAAAAGGCAAAAAAAAAAAAAAATCCCTGTTTCACAGGACTGCTGTGATGGAAAACTCCTTGAAATAAAAGTGCCGAAGGATAATTATTGTCATAAAATAAATCCTTAGGATGCAAATAGTTACTGACTATTTAGTTACAAATATTTACAAAACAAATAGTTACAAAATATTGGCAAAGAGTTACTGACTAGTAGTACTGTACTAGCAGTACAAGTAGTACTAATAGTACTGAATCCTAGTGCTAAGCCACCTCAAAGAAGGTGAAGAGGGGAAATCTTAGGAAGCCTAAAGGGGAGAAGAATATAAGATCAGAGCAATGATTTCTAAGCCCAGGATTAGGAAAAATGGCAAGGCAGGAACTTCTTCTACAGGAAAAATTAAGGTGATGAATAAATTGATGTCAATCTTTAAACACTGGCTTTAAGAGACATCTAAAGCCTGAAGTTCTCTGCACACGAGGTCAATTTCATCTGATTCTTTGGTTACTGAGAATGTTAATAGAACTCAGATGATTTGGCGGGACATTATCTTACAGTGCTTCCCTCTGCCAGCAGAGACAGGCTTATAGGGATGTGCGCAGAAGAAAAGAGAGCTGCAAGGTCATCAAGCAGGGCGTTTCTTTTACCTCTCTCCCTCCTCAATGCTTTCTATGCAGGGTAGGGCAGAAAGACACACACACACACACACACACACACACACACTAAGTATCTCATTATATTGCCTGACTTGGAGGTTTCATCGAAGGCATGCCATGGTTTTCTCCCCTCCATTTTTAAGCCTTTATTAATGCTGTTCTTCTGACCTGGAATGACTTCCCTTTTAGGATTTACAGCTGGAAGCAATCATCTGATCAGAGAGCTGGGTGCAGCAGACAGACTGCCAGACCTGTAATCTGGAAGACTTGAGTTCAAATCCACCTCAGACATTCACTAGCTATGTGACCTTGGGCAAATCACTTCACCTCTCCATTGGTTTCCTCATCCATAGAATGAGGGCAATACACCTACTCATGGGGTTGTTGTGAAGATGAAATGAGGTATCTGTAAAGCACTATCTGTATAAATACTAGCCATCAACTGGTCTAACCCCTTCTTCATTTTGCACATGAGAAAACTTTGCCCAAGGTCAAACAGGTAGTAACAGAGGATGGATTTGAATCCAGCTCCTTGGACTGTAGGAACCAATGCTAACTCTCTTCCATGAAACCTTCCCCATACTCCAGCCTAAAAAAATCCATCCTCTGACCCCACTCTCCTGAACTAGATTCTAAGCCCCTTCAGGAGAGGTGGTGTCTCATAGGTCTTCATATGTTTTTGCAGACACTGTAACACAGCTCACACATACCGACAGTTTGTTTTGTCGTTGTACCCACAGTCTTTAGCACAGTGCCTTATACATAGCAGGAACTTACTAAATACTTACTGGGTTAGAAGGAAATGTGATTTTATCAATGTAGCTACTCCCTTCACTCATGTCAATTCCTACCCCCTGCCCACCAACCTTACTTGGTCATCTGCAAAAATTGCTCTAGCAAAAATAAACTGTCACCTAGTGGTAACCAATCCCTCTAATGATGAGCTTCCCCATTAGCTAGAGACCCATCCTCAGACAACAGCCTAGCCGGTAGTCCATGGCTGGGTCTGTACTCAAAATTATTCCCATTTCCTAGGGTCTGCCAGAACTTGCTCTCTATGGGAATAATCTTAGAGAGCTCAGGGTCACTTATCAGGATCATTCTAAAAAAACATCAGGAAGAGAACATTAATGGAATCAGTCCATATATTAGGTGGTTTACAAATACTAATATTCTTTCACAATTCTTTCATAAGACCTGGCTTATTTCTTTCTTGCTGGCCTCATTTTGCCCTTCTTTCCCCCAAAATCAGTCTATGTAGCTTGAGAAGTTACCCCTTCGTGGCCTTCACAAAGTTCTCTCGGAAACACCATATTTTTAATGCAGCCTGAAGAGAAGCCAGAGTAACAATAACTCTGTCATTAGATATAAATTACTGTTTGTCAATTATATCCTACCATAGAGTGCAGGGAAATGAAGGCCTGCATCTAGACTGGACATGGAACTAGTTTGTAGAAAACACACCATGCACTCTGCATTAAAGCAGATTACATGTATGAATCCTTGGATTTCCTGTTTGGCACCAAAGTCAATACAATAATAGCTTCATGTGGATATTTTTACTGTAAGATAAACAGACAAAGACTCTGTTTTTAAATGTTTAGGATTTAAGCACAGCGCTCAGAAACACAATGGAGATTTCTATATACCTTCCTGTAAAATAATGCCATTATCAGGCAACAATCTAGGAACAATGACAATGAATAGGAGCACACCGTGTTTTAGAATTCAAAAGTAACTCCAAACAGTGATATAGAGTTTTAAAAAAAATTATAACTGACCCAAAAGGGCCATTTGGTACATCTGAGGAAAGCCAAACTCACTCATTAGGGAGTTGTTTTTTTTTTAAAGCCGTTTTCTTGTCCTCAATCTATACTTTACTACAACCTGAGGTTCAAGTTGCCACCACTCTGGCATTACTCTAAATCAAGAGTTTTCCTTTCTCTCCACTCTCACAGAGTCCAGCTGTCCAGGCCAACTCTGGCCACCACCTTTCAGTCTTGATGTATGTGTGGCAGACAGATGTTTATAAATAGATGGTCACTATTTCAGAAAGAATAGGGAGTTTCAGAAACGAACCAACTTTTCCACTGACACTGGTCACCCTGGAAGGAAAATAAGCCAATGACCAGGTATGATGAGTTGGTTAGATCTGACGGAAAGGCATCTGAAGAGCAAATCAGGCGCGGCAGTAGGGATGGAACCGCAGAGAAGCAACGGGAAGGCCCCTTCTCGTGTACTGGAGGCCTGTTGATATCATGGTGGAAATTGAGGGTGAATCCCACCTCTGGTCCTTCCTCCATACATGGGCCATGAGCAAGCCACTTATCCTCCTGGGTTTCATTTTACTTTACTCATTCGTATAATGAGAAATTTAGACAGGAATGGCTTCCGAGGCTCCTTCTGGCTCTAGCTCTGAGTTAGAACATTCAGATATTTTCAAGTAAAGGAGCAGATAACTGCAGACAGGGAGTATAACTACTAAATAAAGGGGCAGTATGACTTGGCCTGTCTTGGGCTTTCCCTATGCCTGGTTTCTTCCTCTTTCAAAGACTTCTGACTCTTGTTCTTCTTTCCTTCATAAGTTGAAAGTTCATGATATGAATACATTGATGTTATGTGAAGGAAAAATGACTGGCCTCTGGGCCCCACGGCCCCACTCCAGCTGCAGCTGTGGAAACATAGCTCTCAGTGTCTCATGTTGGTTCAGTTTATCATTCTTTCAAATATCCTCTAACACTCCGACCTAAGTATCTTATTCCTCAGACTCACCACCTTCCTCCGACTTGTATTAAAGTCTGTTCCACTTGTAATCATTGACCCCTTTAACTTTAGTGTCTAACTGATCACAAAGAAAAATGCATAAATGTATACGAATGCATATATGTATACACAAATGGACGTGTGCAGATTTATTCAGTCATTTCTACCACAAACCTGTTTACTTCAAGTTGGTTTTGCTAGCATACACAGAGTCATAGATACACAGAGTTATCAAGGATCTTAGAAATCATCCACTCTGCACCCTTTCATTTTATAAATGTGGAAACTGAGGCCTAGAAAGACTAAGCGATCTGTCCAAGGACACACAAGTGAAGAACATCAGAGGTGGCACTGGCTGCCAGGACCTTTCGGCCTGAAATGTTAGATATCAGCAATTCAGCACAAAGGTTGTCTTACATCGTTGTTATTTAATACATCCTACGTTAGACCACAGTAATAAATTAGTCTCACTCAGTCCCTACTAGGCCCATGGTATTATAGAAACGGTATCAGGGTTAATGCCCTAAAGCAAGGGAAGCAATTACAAAATTTATTTCTATTTCTACCAAATGGAATATTGACGTGTTAGTTTTAAGACTCAGGGCCTTAATTACTAGTGTGACTTTGCTTCAGCCTAAGGGCCCTGCGATGAACAAAATATGTCCAATGTAAATTTCTGTGGGAAATGAATTTCTATTGTCAACAGTATCTGTTTAACTAAGATCTCTTGCATTCAGTAGGCTCATTAGATTTGGTAGAAAAATTAAAATATTGGTTGAAGGTTAAGGAGCTAGATTTTCACTAAATGGACAGTGACTTGGTGTTCTCACTGAAGAAGCTTCTGTAATAGATTTGTATAACTTGGCAAAGACCCTGCAATGGAAATTTACTGGGGAGCCTGGATTTGAAGCCTTGGTAAGCAGAGCCTTTAGAGATGTTCCGAAGAGGCCAAGCCCAAGAAGAAAGGGAGTGTTTCCCTACTAGCTTTCTGGGCAAGGCCAGATCAGGTCAGATGTCCTCCTTGGGATATTTCTTGTGGCGATGTCAGGAGCTGGGGGAAGCAGAAATTATACCCCTCAGTACTCCCTGGGTTACCAATCTGGGAAATGCATCCAAGGGGCCTCAGTAGAAGGGATGAGATTTTTACTCCTCTCAGGGGAACATAAAATACCTGACTGCACTTTAGAAAACTGGCCTGACGGCCATGCCTGCAACAATGATGAATGGCACCCAAGCTCTGCCTCTGATTTCTTTGGCTGACCTTCCTCACCTGGAGAAGACATGTTGTCTCTATTATTTAACATGTATTTTAATGGTTTGTCAAACAGCTTTGACCCGCCTTCCTTTAAGAACCATGTCTGACACATTTCACTTTGGGTTTCACACCAAGAACCCAAGACTCCCATTCTAGAAGACATCTTTGTTGAAAAGATGTTGATGTTCTGACTTGTGCTTAGAAAAAAGTTGCTCTTCTGTCCAGGAGAGAGGACTGATAAATGCCTAGGCTTTGGGAATTGGCTTTGTGGTCCTTGGATTTCATACTGGCATATTGGGTTCCATATATGAAGCTGGGCTATCATATAGCGGCCTGCTTTTCCAAGAACAGCTTTGTAAAGCTAAAATACTTCATGGACACAAACTTTTACTTCTTGCAATTCATACAAATACTGTAATCTCTTGCAACATTTACTTCATTTAAAATACACTTTGCTAAAAAGGAAAGATTAGTTCTTAACCTGCCCAGTTCACTTTAAAAAGAACAGGCCTTTTTTTTTTTTTTTTTTGGGTCTCAGTGTTTGGTTTGTAATGTGCCAAAAGGTTATTTCGCATATGTGAAAAGAAAGCTGGCACCAGGTCCATATGAAATAAACTCCTGGCAAAGGCCAAGCTGAAGCTTGCCATTGAGAAGATTAGATTCTCAAGAAAGTCCTTCTACAGTTTCCAAAATCCACAGGCTTATAAAGTATAAACATATACATATTCAAATGTGAAAAAGAAGATATATTTTTAGTATTCAGTAGTGTTCTCCTTACAGTCATTTGGAGTATCATGAAAAACTTCGATATCTAAGTGACATATGCTCGTATCAAATCACTTGTACATTCTGGTTAATGATGAAAAAAGGGAAATTATGAATTACTTTATTTTTATTCAAGTGAGAATTTGAAGATCATGGTTGTCTTTCTTATTTGCTTAATAAATGGTATGATTCCAAATTTCCCCCACCAGCAAGGCTAATTATTAGCTCATGTTTGGTGTGTGTGTGGCTTTTCTTCCAATATTTCGACCCATGTTTTGTTTCACTTTTCAGGGACATCTTAGTTATCTACGACAGATTGTCTTGCCTTTTCCCTCATAAATTCAAATATGCACACCAAACCAAACCAAAAGGGAAATGGAAATGTACCATCCAAAGCTGTGGTGAGTGGTTTGATGTTATAAAGCAAGAGGTTCAAACTAGGCTCCCTTTAATCTCTCAAGGCATCTCTTTGGGGGTCCCTGAAGGACAGAGTAGACATGGTGGGCATGTTAACGCTAAATCAGGGGCCAGAGTCTGGGGGCAGCACTTACACCCCACTGAAGGGCTGGCAGCCTTCTAAAGTATGAAAATTGCTGCTGGGAGGCATGTCATTTTGGAGTAAATTCTTACAAAGCTAGGATATTTCTGGAAGAACAGCAGGGACCTACTACAGAAAAAGAAACTAAAGGGCATTTTGCAAGTAGCCTGATTTCAGATTTGTATATTCATGGGTTATTATTAATTTGGAAATTAACATTCCTTCTAGAGCACCTGGCCCTGCTGCTTTGATTTATCGGCATGTTTATGCTTGCAAATGATCAAGCTGTTTTCTCTTTATTTCAAATTGGTTTTGTAGCATTTTATGTTTTAATTAATGTACTATAGGAGAGACTTTTTACTGAAATGTAAAAATCAGAAGTTGGAAAAATACCCACATGCTTTTAGTATGATCTTAATAAATTCAATGGACTCAGTCAACACTTCTAGGCACAAGACATGTAACTTATTACTGAATCTATCTACTGATTGCAAAGTCTGAGGTCCTAGGGCCTTAGCTCACACCCCTCTCTAGTTCCATTTCTGATCCACCTTATGGGACAAAGGAGGCCAAGCACCAAACAGAAGAAGAAAAGCTTCCGTTCACAGAGAGGCGTGGTTCTTATTTGTCCGTATCCTCAACTCTTGTGGTCCTGCCTTCTCCCCTTCACCCTCAGCCAAAGTAGAAATTCTGAAAGATCCCGGCAGGTCCAAACATGTTCCCTTTTAATTACATTACCTACCAAATTGCTGCAATAACTGATTGCCAGTTAAATAATTATAATCAAGTGCCCATTGTGTATAACAATCATTTAATGGCTGTTATCCTAAAATGCTGTAATAAAGGGAGCTTTAATGAAGAAAGCTGGAAGCTTGCCAAGGTTTTATGGCACAATGTTTAAAGAGAAAGAGAACCATAATCTGTATTTAAGATTAAGACAGGCCTTTAATCCAGATGCTCAAAATTAAACAAGGGAGTGTAGTCATGTTTTGATCAAAAATTATTGCAAGCATAAAAGAAAGTAAAGTAAATGTTCTTTTTTAAAAAACTACAGTAAATTATATTAAGTAAGTGTTTGTACCCATTTGCTTTGGAAAAATGAAAAGAAGAACATCTGATTTTCATTTTGGACAAAAATACAGGGCTAAAATAAAGTATATTGGAATAGCATTTCATTTGAATTGTAAAATCTCATTGAAAATAAAGCTAGTTACCATTCACAATCATTTTATTACCAGGAGTTATTTTCTTTCATTGGGCCTCTTTTTTTTTTTTTCCTTCTCAGTTTGGTAGGTCTGGCCTATCTTTGGGAAGTGCAATTAAAATCTCACACAAAGTCCTAATTGAAATGATTGTGATGATCTCAGCTCTAGTGAACAGTAGTTCTCATCAGGAAAAAAAAAAATAAACCATCACATAAAGCTGAGATCAACTGGCAGTCACTGACAGTGTTTATGCAAGGAGAATTTGGCTAGCCAATTAAGACTGGAATTCCTAGAACTTGTAGCAGTTTTCTATGAACTGATGCACAAATTCGCCAAAGACACACAGGAACCTCCAAGTTTCGCTAAAGTGAAGGTCAGAAAAAAAATTAAGAGGACCAACCCTTTTCACGGGAAAGAAACACTATTCCCATGGGCTGGATCAACATTTGGGTTAACCATCAGTCCCTCTTGTTCCTATAGAGTGAGGTCCACAGGTGGTGGTAAAGGCCACTGGGAATCTTGCAGTGCAATGTAAATGCTCATACTATTGCAGCTTTGTTAGACTCTCCATTTACAACCAAGGACCTTGGAGAAACTCTTAGAAAGTTAAGTTGTGATGGGTCAAAAGGTTATCAGGGAAACCCAAGTTACATGAAAGGTTTTCTTTCAACCCAGGTTTGATTCTTATTTCAAGAAACTCTTCAAGTCAGAGGTAGATTTAAGGTCTTATATACAGTTCAGGATTGACTCTCCACAGGTGTCTCCTACTCACATCCCCTTCTCTCCACCAACTCTCCCAGAATACTACCGAATCTTCCCAAGTATCTTAAAAAGCATATCCCAACTCAAGCCCCACACTTACCATGCCATAGCCAAAGGCCAAAGAAGCTATCTCAAGTCCATGTCCAAGAAAAGGCACAGGGAGGGAGTCCTTTCTACTAGGTTGGTCTGTTAAAGTGGTAGGACTCACCCACAATGATTTTTTAAAAATATGTCTTTGGAAGCAGAAATAGTGAAATATTTATGAAAAAGGAATACATGCAACGTTTTCTAGCTATAGTTTCTTAGTTCAACAGAATAAAGCAGCACAAAGAAGTTCTCAGACTTTGGTTTCCAACACATGTTCATTTGGTCCCTGCTAACTGAAATTAATTTTCAAAAAATGATGGGCATTTATATTTAATAATATAGATATTTTATAATAGATATAATAATAATAGAGTGACTACAACACAAAATAAAACTTCCAGTTTTCCCATCAAGTCTTGTCAAAAAGGGAGCCACTCTTCAAATAGTTTGTGTTCTTGGGTTTATCACACACTAGGCTCGAGTTCAACCTTTTGTTTCTTGCTTATCTAATCTGATTCATGAATTTACTTTTCTATTTTGTAGTTTTGATGGTAATTGCTTTATGATATAGTTTGAAATCTGGAAGTGCTACTATACATTCATTTTTACATTAAAAAATTACTTTCCTTGATGTTCTAACTCTTTTGATCCTCCAAACGAATTTTGCCATTATTGTGACTAATTATATAAGCTCTCCCTTTGGTAGTTTGATTAGTATTGCACACAAACTGTAAATCATTTTACGTAGTATCCCCATTTTTATTATAATGGTGTAGCTCAACAATGAATAGCTCAATAATTATTTAAGACTTCCTTTATTTCTGTGGTATTCTGTAATTGCATTTGTATAAATCTTGAGTGTCTTTGTAGATTGACTCCCAAATATTTTATGCATTGTAACGATACTTTGAATGGGATCTAGTTTTCTATTCTTCTGCCCGGCCTATGTTATTGCCACATGGAAATGCTGATAATTTTTGTGGATTAGTTTGTATCTTGCTACTATAATGACTCTCCCTTTTTTCCCTTTCTCCTCTCTTCACATTACTCAGATCTCTCTTCCTCTGTTATTCCCTTCTTCACTCCCATCTCACAAGAAATGGCCTCCTCTACATGCACCCCTGATGCCAGCGAGCTTCATTCTCTCCAGCAGATTCTTCTCCCAGTCATTCCCACACTGGTATTATCTTCAATCCTTCCCTCTCTACTGGCTGCTTCCCTAATCCCTACAAACATGCATCTATTTGTCTCCCCCATTTCCTCCTAAACCCTTACTTGAGACATCCATTTTTGCTACCTAACTCCCATGTTTCTTCTGCCCTTTGAGAATAAACTCTTCAAGTCTACCACAAGTATTTCCACCTTTTCTTCTCTCACTCTCCTTTTAACACTTACAGTCTGGCATATAGCTAATGCTTAATTAATTCTTGGTGAGTGACTATTAATTGTTTCAATTAGTTTCTTTACCACTTTTCTGGGATTTCTAAGTTGACCATCACATTGTCTATAAAGAGGGGTAATTTAATTTCCTCTTTACTGATGTTTATGCTTTTAGAAGATAAAGCAGATGATTAATTACATGAAATTTGAAAGCTTTAGTATGAGCAAAATGAATGTAGCTAGGTTAAAAAGGGACATCTTGGAGGGAAAAACTGCTTCATGGGAATTAATGCAAATATACAAAACAAGAGCCATTCCCCAATCATAAATAGGCAGAAACAGTTTTCAAAAGAAATTCAAACTGTTAACAACCACATGAGAGCAAAACAAATGAGAAAAAGAGAACTGTGAATTGATCCAGCCATTCTGGAAAACAATTTGGAATGATGCAAGGGGTGGGGGGGAGTGACTACAATACCCATACTTTCTCATCCAGTGATACCACTATTAGACATACACCTCAAGGCCATCAAGGGCAAAAAGAAACGTCCTACAATAACCAAAATACCGAGAGCAGCACTTCTTGTGGTAACAAAGAGGTTCACACTCATTAACTATGCAATAGGCTAAAAAAGAGTAGAGGAGAGATTAATGGAGGACTAGATGCAAATGAGATAAATACCCACTGACTGCTTGGATGAAGAGGATTGGTGGTAATGTCATTTTGCTCCACAAAACAACAAGTATGAGGGATATGGAGAAACACTGAAAGATTTTCATAAACTGATGAAGGTCAGTAAGCAGAACTAGAAAACGCGTATACACAATAACTACAACGATGTGAACAAAGAGAGAAACAACATGAACCAGGCTGCTATTTAACCTAAAAACCAACTTTGGCCCCAGAGAAGATTTGAGAAAATACACTTCTCTCCTTTAGTTGGAGATTAACTATTTTTCCCCCTTTGTTACAAGAGAAGGCTCACTAAGAAAGGAAGGAGGAAATACATACTTAGAAATAACTTAGGGGCGGCCAGTTAGCACAGAGAGTAAGAGCACCAGCCCTAGTGTTGGGATGACCTGGGGATCGAATCCAGGCTCAGACACTTAGCATCCACCCAGAAACACCTGGGTGTGTAACCTTGAGCGGGTTACTTAACCCCAATTGCTTTAAAAAAGAAAAAAAAGAAATAACTTAAATGTAAAAACAAAAGGAGTATCAATGAAACTTTAAGAAAAAGAAAACCAAATTGACTACTACTAAATTGCAACATGGACTCAGATTGCTAACTTGGGCATTTTACAGGATAAGTTCAACAGATCCTTTCCATCTCTGGAAGCTTATTTTTTTCTAGAGGTAAGAAATACACCTCTGTGTCTTTGTTCAAGTCATTCCCTGTGCTTGGAAAGTCTTTCCTCTAATACTGACTGTTGGAATCCTATCTATCCTTCAAGGTCTAACTCAAATGTCACCTCTATGAAATCTTGCCTGTTGCCTCCTGCCATGGGAAATAATCTTTCCTTCCTCAAATCTTAAAAAATACTGTGTACCCCCTTATGTACCTATGAATTATTTTCTACTGGAGTTATTTGTGTATAGTATTTCCTATTAATTTGTAAATTTAAGGTGGACAATGACCATATCTTATTTATTTCTTTATCCCCCTAGGACACTACACTTAGGAGATAAATAGCCAATTAACATCCATAACAGATATCCATGAGAATATATAGAGGGCCAAAAAGGCAAAAAAAAAGTGCAGAAACAAAGTAACAATTGGTACATAACAAAGCAAATATGGGAAATAAACTATTCATTATTCCATATTCACAAAACACTAGGAGTAGAGCTGGATGGGTGATTAGAGGAGAGATTAATGCAGGACATGATAGTGGAAAAAATGCCATCTGACTATTTGGATAGAAAGGATTGTTGGAGATAGTGGGAGACCTGAAGGTGGATTAATAATAATAATAGTTCAAATAAATACAGCACATTAAGGTTTTCTCATTTGATCTTTGCAACAATCCACTGAGACAAATGCTACTACCATCCCCATTTTACAGGTGAGGGAACCAAGGCTAAGAATAATGAAGTTACTTGCCAAGGGTCATATAGCTAACTGGTGTTTGATGTCTTCCTGACTCCAACTTTAGATTAGATGGTATCTAAGATCCTTTCAGCTCTACATCTATTTTCCTGCAGAGATGGATAAAACGGTGGGGTCTGTGGGCCCTAAAACCACCCTACTTATAAAGGTCACTCCCTTTTAGAATCATTCTCTTAGGCTATAGCACTGTTTTCATAAAGCCAAAGCTGAAATACAAGTATATTCTCCAAGAGGGGAAGGTGAGTTAAAGTTCATCTTCACCTATTACCCCATTCCCACTAGGTAGTTAAACATATCATCATTTAACTGTCATTTGGAAAATGAAAGGCAGGGACTTGTGGAATGGGGAAGAAGAAATAAGTTTTTATATGGAAGGTGGGACATCTCTATGGCTGAAAAAGACAGGGCTAAAGCAAGGAGTACCACTAGAGGAGGAATAGCCTGGGCAACTGGGGGTAGTAAAAGTCACTGGGTACCAGAGGAGTAGGATGGTTGGGAGCAAGGCTTGATCCTGGGTATCCAGCCCCCCACTGACAAAGTTTTGACTGTGGTTAAGACATTCCTCTAATCATAAAAACTTACATCAACATTTATCAAGAGGTGCCAACTTGGGGCAGCTAGGTGGCACAGTGAATAGAGCACCGGCCCTGGAATCAGGAGGACCTGAGTTCAAATCTGGCCTCAGACACTTGACACACTTACTCTGTGTGACTTTGGGCAAGTCACTTAACCCCAATTGCCCTCCAAAAAGCCAAAAAAAAAAAAGAGGTGCCAACTGGAAGTAGTAATACCAAACAAAATTTAGAATACTTTGTTTTTCCCAGTGAAAAGGAGATCCCTTCACCCAAAGATAACTCAACCAAGTAGGAGGAACATAAAGTACCGTAGGATACCCACTCACCTTTGGTACCCATGTTTCTCAAATTGGCATCTGTCTATGCTGCATTCTATTCCCATGAAGTCAAACACTTGGGGAACACTAAGAGAAACGCCTCACATATTTCAATCTCAAGTAATCAGTGGGCACTTACTTCATGGTAGCTGTTGATTAATGGTACTGGATAGTGAGAAGACTGTCTCATCCATGATCAGCTCATCAATGCTGAGGGAGGTATGGGACCAATGCTCAGAGTTTCCCATAAACAATTAGCTTATCTGTAAAATGGTGGCCTTCTGAGGAACAACTGAATAGAGTATTCATGAAGACTACAAAAGCTTCCACATTCCCTTCAAGGTCCGGTTCTGGGGCCACCTCCTTCAAGAGGTCTTTCCCAACTTCCTCCATTGTGCCCCCTTCCCAAAGTCCTTTATATTTATCTCGTATTTTTCATCTTGTATCCTCAATCCTATCTACCCTCCAGTGCAACGGTAGCTTCTTGAAGCCAGGAATTATCTTGGTTCTGTATTTGTAACCCTTGTGCCTTGTATAATCTTCTCTTATTCTCTTCCAAACCCTCTATAATCTGGTTGCCAATCTGATCCACCAGCTAAAAGGGCTTTCTCCTAAGTTAATGAAAACTCATCTCACTTTGCAGCATATGACACTGTTGATTACCCTCTCCTCTTGGATAATCTCTCAAGACCCTGCTCTCTCCCTACCTGTCCAACTGCTCCCTAGTCTCTGTTGCTGAATCACCATACAGACAACACCCACTACCTAGAGTATAGCTAAGGTTCTTTCCCTGGCCCTCTTCTTGGTTCTACCTGTATTCTTTCCCTTGATGACCACATTAGCTCCCAAGGGTTTGATTATCATCTCTATGCAGGTGACTCCCAAATTTATATAGCATGTCTGACTCTATAACCTCCATTTGGGGTTTTCCTGGCAAAGTTACTGGAGTGGTTTGCCATTTTCTTCTCTGACTCATTTTACAGATGAGTAAGCTGAGGCTGACAGAACTGAAATGGTTTGCCCAAGTTCACACAGCTAATAAGTATCTGAGGTCACTTTTGAACTCAGGTCTTCCTGACTCCAGGCCCAGCATTCCATCCGTTGTTCCACCTAGCTGCCCATATATATCTACAACGTTTATTAAGTCCCTAGTATGTGCCAGGCATTGTGCTCAGTGCTGAGATTACAAGTACAAAGAATGAAATAATTCCTACTCAAAATAAGCTGATATAATACTAGGGGAGAGAATACACAAAGTATATACAAAAAAATGCACACACCACAAATATGTAGTTAATAAGTACATTTATCTCTCTATATTTATTCATTAAATACAAGGTAGTTTGAGAGGGAGGGCACTAGCAGTTGGAGTAAGGGTCAGAAGATATATCACCTGCCAAAGATGGTGCCTGAGTCGAATGGAATAGAAAAAATGGAATCCATGAGGCAGAAGTAAGGAAGAGTAACCCAGGCATGGGAGACTGCTGGGACAAAGACAGACTCCTGGAAGATAAGGGTGTTGTGAATGAGGAACTGAGAGGCCAGTTGGGCTGGATGAACTGAGAGGGAGGGAGAGAGGAAGTGTGTATGTGTGGGAAGGTTAGGGGGCATCAGGAGGGAAGGAAAGGCCTGGAATAGCTTAGGCCTAAATAATGGTATGGGTCCAGCTGATGTCTAATAGTCTGTAGGGTTGTGGGACTCCTTCCAGTTTTTCAATGACTCATGAGTAGGAACAAAGAAGGCAGACGGTAGGAGTAACCCCAGGTTAAGGTTTGTACAGAGAAGAGAAGAAACAGGATAAGCAGACATGAGAATCTAGAGCAGAGGAAAAGGTACAACTGCGATAGCTAACCCCTGGATTCAAGTTGGGAAGAGTAGAATGAAATCAAAGTAAGGATAATGGTCCAAGAACAGAGAACGTGCATAAGAAGGAAGGAACGATAGGAGCCAATGGTCAGATGGGAGAATGTCAAATTCTAATTGAGAACTGTGGGTAATGGTGTGTTTGAGATGGAGCGAAGGAGGCTGAGAGAACATCTCCATGGCCGTTAAACCATCCTAGGATGATAAAAGGACTTAGGGAGGAGACGAAGCTGACCCATGTACTGAACTTCTTGAGAAAGAAAGGGAATGATGTGAGGTACAGACACTGTAATTTGGATAAAGTGGAAGATTTTGTTTGTGTGAACTTCAAAAGCAAAGAAGTTACTGAATGAATATATTCAGCCCCAGTCTCTGCAGAGTTCAAATCTCACATGTTCAAAACAGAAACCTTGGGGGATCTTTTCCCTAAGCCCATCCCTCTTCTAAATACTCATATTACTATAGATGACATTACCAGCAAAAAGTCATCAAGGTTTACAGCCTCAGTGTCATTCTGGATTCCTCATTCTCATGCAATCCACATATCCAATCAGTTGATAAATCTTATCATTTCTATCTCCATATCTCTCCTATATATATATATATATATATACATCCACTTCTCTCCATTCATACAGCCAAAAACCCAGGTTAGGCCTCCATTAGCTCTTGCTTTGATTATTAGAATAGCTTCCTGATTGTTACTTTCTCAAGTATTCCTTTACTTCGGTCCTTCCTCCAAAGATGCCAAAGTGATTTTCCCCAGGTGTAAGTCTGGCCTTTTCAGCCCCCATTCAACAGATTCCAGGGGCTCCTGATTGCCTCCAGCATCTATTATAAACTCTGCTTGGCATTTAAAGTTCTTCACAAACTGGCCTCTGTGTACATTTCCTGGTATCTGGAAAGCTCTTCAGTGGACTCTCTGGTCCATCCCCATTAGCCTATATACTAATATTCACAGACTATACTCTATTTCTCATCTCCATGCTTTTGTTTTAACTGGCCCCTGACTAAACCCCCTCCCCCTCCAGTGCCTGGAATGCTTCCCCTCCTTATCTCTGCCTCTTGGAATCCCTAGTTTCCTTCAGGTACTGCCTGCCTAGAGGAAGTATTTGACTTTTGTCTGTGCATCCCCGGCACCTAGCAGAGCATCTGTCAGTATTTTCAGAAGTTCTTGTTGACTGAATGATTCCCAATCCAAAGGAACGACTCTTCAATGGTGGAATTTCAGAGGGGAAGATCAGGGAGAAAGATATTTTGGGGGCAGGTGGCTCTGCTAGAAGATACATGTAATTTGCTACTTACCCTGCCTACATGTAGGGCTGGCCTTGCAGCCAAGCACTGCACTATTGGGATAGAATTGGCATTCATGAGGATGGAATGATTCAGGCCCAACTTAAATCACTTAACTCTTTTAGCCCTCATAAATACAGTAGTAGGTTGTACAGTCCTTCAGAAAGTAGTGATAATGTGCAGAAGCAGGAGCACAATTTATACAGCAATAGTGGTATTGGAAAGAACAAACAGCTTTGAAATATTTAAGAACTTTGATCAGTGCAATGACCAACCAAAACTCCAGAGGACTGACAATGAAACACACTACCCACTCTAGACAGAGAAGGGAGAGATTCAAGATGTAAAGGGAAGCTGGTTGTTGTTGTCGTTGTTGGTTGGGACAGGGTCAGTGTGGGAATTGGTTTTGTTCGACTATGCAATTTGTTACAAGAGCTTTATTTTTCCTTCTTTTTTAGTTGGGGAGGGGGAAGAGAGAGAAGGTGGATTTTAGTTCTCCGAAAAAATAAAATTAAAAAATTAATATGTGATGTTTCATAAAAAAATGCTTTGCTAAAAATCTAGGAAAATTTTATTTACAGCATGCCCATGATCTACTAGCTTAGAGGGACATGCATGGTGAATTCCCTTTCAAAAGAGGAAATAAGGTTAATATGACACGACCTGCTCCTAACGAAGCCATAACAGCGCTTTGTAATCACAAATTCCTTTTCTAGATCTTCACTAACCATCTCTTTAATGATCTGTGGTACTGGGCTGGAGTGTACAGATTTTGCCCACTTCTCTTAAAAAAAAAAGTCAGCGCTCCAGCCATCATCCATGTCCTACCTCATCTCACCGCTATCCTCCACCAACCCTCAATATCACTGACAGTGGCTCAGGAATTACATGTGCTGGTCTCTGTCTATTTGAGTGAATGATGTGCCCTATATTATGGTCACAGAAATAAGAGAGATGATCTAATCCAAACTGCTCCTACAAAGAAGGAAGCAGGTTCACAAAGGTAAAGTAATTTCCCCTGGATCACAGAAGGAGCTTGTGGCAGAATTGGTTCTCTTAACTTCTGGTTCACTTTCCACTCAACTATGTGTGTGTCTTATTCCCCACCCCAAAGAGACTAATTTTTAAGATTTTTTTTTGGCATTCCCACCTTCACCAAGCACAAAACTGCTAAATCCATGATGCTTGTCAAACGGCTAATTGGTAAGGTAGGTCAGGAGCATGAGGAAAGCTAACATGACACCAATACAGACAACACCTCTGACAGAGGCCATGTGCAGCCAGCCTGACACTCTGTTGACAGTATTTCATGCTTGTATGAAATACACAGACATTCTCACACCCAAACAGGCCTTTAGGTTTGCCAGTAACTTCCAATGCTTCTCACTGTGTAGATCTCTTTATATGTGCCTGAGCTCTAAAAATAAACACAGCTGTCATGAAAAAGCAGAAGCAATTCATCGGATAGTTAAAACGTGAAGATTAACACAGGCTTGCTGGCTCAAGACCTTCAAGAAATTAGTCCAGGATGAAACAAAATAGGACTAAGATGGGTTATGAATTTGAGTACATTTAAATATGCAAAGCACAGCCCTGGTCCTTCCTCGTGCTCCTGCTGCTCACAATGGTTAGATGGGCCATAGCAACAACTCTGTGGCTTGAAGAAGCCCTCAGGGCACAGGTCAGTAGGGCTGTGTTGTCCATGGAGTTTCCATCAGAAATCTGCTCCCAAGCCATTGCTTGCTGACGGTATGTCATGGTGTGATTACTTGCAGCCTCGTTTAATTGTACCCAATCTTGAGAAAACATTAGACAGGAAGAAAGAGGCAGACAGCAGGAATCTAACAAGATTGGGCAGATACACACTCCTTCAATGTTTCTATCTTTTACCCACACAATGATTTATGTCAGAACTACAAATCTGCAGAGTTTACAAAGATCTAAAAACAAATAAATCAGGTCTCCTTGCAAAGAAAATTTTCCGAATGTGAGCATGGAGTTCTTTAGGAGCACATTCATTTTATATCTCAATGGCGGGAAAATGCCAACAGTGTAGAACCCTCTGTACTCCAAATATTTAACAGTGAGCCTGCATATGCTGGATGATGTCAAGTGTCATGGACTTTGATTGGTACCTTGAAGTTTGGGAGGGCTACAGAAACATAATTTATTAGTCCCTAAATAATTGTAGCAACACTTTTTGTGGCAGGAAAAGAACTGGGAAAAAAGTTGGTGCCCATCAATTGGGGAAGTGGTTAAAAAACTGTTGTATGTAAATATAATGGAATATGACTATATTGTAAGAAATAAGGAATATGAAGAATTCAGAGAAGCATGGGAAGAGATGGATGAACTGATGCAGAATGAAGTAAGCAGAACCAAGAAAACAAAATGCACAATAACTTACAATGAATGAGAAGAACAAAAAAAAATCTTAATGCAATTATGATGGTCAAGCTTGGCCTCAGAAAAAAGAACATGCATTTCCTATCTACTTTGCAGAGATGAGGGACTATGGATGTAGAACATTGCATATACTCTCAGAATCAATAGGTGTGGTCATTAGTTTTGCTGAACTGCTTTTTTTTCTTGTTTTTATTCTTTGTTAAAAAGGATGGATCCCTGGATAGAGGAGGGATATATTTGGAAATGAAGGTGATGCAAAAATCACATTTTTTTAGTTAAATGCCTTTAAGATAAAAAATAAAAAGAAAAGTGATGTGTTTTAATTCCAACAAAGTAGTAGTGACACTGTCCACTGTACAATCTAATTTCTGTAGCCATTTCCTATTGCCTTCATTTACAGAGCTGTAGCTAATATATTCATTGTGCTTTTGGAGCTGCCTGACAGGCTGTTCTGGGCCACAGAACCCACATATCAGGAGGCTGGTCTAAGTTCAAAAGTCTGTCCCAAGCCAAACCCCTGGTTCAGCCCTAAGACCTTTGCTGCTGTCCTCTGTTTCAAGTGATCACCAGAGCTTAGGAACTGCTTATTGGATCTGAGCGCTCTTGGAAGCTCACTGTCTGGTCACCGGTCACTAATCTTTCTGCAGAGTACAAACGGCTTCAAATAACAGTTGCTTGTTTAAAAAGAAATTAGGATTTCCAAGTGATCTGGAAGTTATGCCTTCCAAAGGATCCTTGCTCAGTGGCATGTAGTTCTCTAGTCATTGTTTTCTGTTAACACAGAGGCTTTTTGGATTTCAAATATAAATTTGTACTAAATCCAAATGGTTAAAAATAATTTGCTAGGAACCTTCCTAGGCAAGATGAAACCTAAGAGCTTTTTGAGTCTTGTCCAGCCATACCTCAAAGATAAATGGACTTGAAAGTCATGTTCTTTGCAAGCTGAAATCCTGAGTCATACTACTGACCTCAGATCTCCTCCTGTCAAGGGCCAAATCTTGCCATTAAAAGATTACTAAGCAACAGTTCCCTTTTTGGTAAATAAAAATGTAACAGTAAGAACAGAGGTATTTGCAGACTCAAACATTCCTGAGTAATCAAATATTGTCAATTTCTCATTTAGTTGCTATGCTATAAATTTAGCAGCGGTACTCAAAGAAAGATTTGTTAAAAATCTTATGTAGTAAAACAGCAAATGGTACAGGACTGTAGATATAGAAAATGGAAGGGGCCTTAGAGACCAGTGAGCTCCACACTTTCATTTTACAAATGAGGTAACTAAGGCAGACAGAGGTTAAGTGACTTGCTTAGGGTCACACAGCTGCTAGCTATTTGAGAGGCAAAATCTGAACCTGGGTCTTACTGACTCCAAGTCCAGTGCCCTGTCCACTACACCATGCTGCCACTAAATACAACATACAAAAAGGAGAAAATTTCAGTAGAGAAACATGAAAGTCTGCAAAGATGGATGTGTAGCATTTCTTATCAAAAATGAGAAAAACATTCCTTCACTCACTAAAACTCAAAAAATTATTGTTATTATTAAGTAAAATTGAAGTTCGTTTCTTAAGTTTGCAGTCAGTTTACCCTTCTTTGTGAGGACATACTTTTACAACAGATATTTCATTGCAGTATATTTTAAGTCTTGCCTGATGCATAGTAGTACTACCTCAATGATTTTACTACATTGAAATAAATTTCTATAAATAAGCTCACTTCAGTTTATAATTCACCTCAAATCAGCAAACACCTGCCCCAAGCCAGGCGAGCATCAGAGTTTACAAAAACACTACAATGTAAAGAACTGAGGCGGGAATGTCCCAACCTCAGATGCTAAAATGGGAATCCAACAAGCCACCATTCTGATTCCTCAAGAAGTTGAATTTGTCTTTTTTCTCAGGAAACAGGCAGTCATTTAAGGAACTCAGAAAAGTGAACGGAAGTGAGTAGCTGCGATGGTTTTCTGCCAAACAAATGCTCTGGGCTTTCTCAATGCAACTTGAACACAATACCCAATTCATCCTCAGCAGCTAAGCATCCTGGACTTTGCCGAGGAGTTTTCCCAGCTTCCCCCATGGAGTTTCCAAAGTTAAGTGAGAAAAGCATTTTTATATTTTACCCAGAACAACAACAACAAAAAAGGTCATAAATCCTTCAAGACCCTGGCAAGATTTTTAATCCACGGTAATCATGCTTCCTCGTAGAGCCAGTCTTGTGATGTCTGGAGTATGTCTTGCTATAGTAACAATAGTCTGAATGCTCCGGGTTTTTCCTTACATGCCCGGAATATTAATTAGCGTTTCACATTAAGGTTCTCCATCCAAACCAGATTCACAGATAAGGATTCAGACCCACCAGACATAAACAGAAAAGAATTTTATAGCCCTTTGTATAGCATGTGATTATATAAGATGTGCCTGCCTCAAGAATACTCACTCAACAAGCAAAATTACAATAACAACAACAAAACTCACACAAAAGTCTCCTAAGTCACTGGTGGAGTGACTCTCTATACCCAGAGAGGAAGTCCCTGACTCTAGAATACATGGTTCATGGCAGGTGAATAGAATTGCAGACACAACAGAGGAGTCACTCAAAACAGGTTTAGTTTCATTATAGGGTTCCTGAGAAGTTAGGGGTTTTCCCAATAATAAAGAAATTCTCCAAATCCTCAGATTTTTCTTGTAAACCAGCAAAATATCCCCATGGAGAGAAAAAAAAAAAGGGTTCATGGTTCATCTTACTTTGCTCCAGAAATTTCTGAAGATATTCAAATAGATCAATGCTAGTGAACTTTTCCAGTGATTTTGTGGATGTGTGAATTCTCCTGTTTCCTGTTTAGAAATGAAAAATCCTTTTTCTACCCTAAGGTCAGGCACAGATTGCTTGAACCCACTCTGATGCTCACCTGGCTTGGGGCAGGTGTTTGCTGATTTGAGGTGAGTTATAAACTGAAGTGAGCTTATTTATAGAAATTTATTTCAATGTAGTAAAATCATTGAGGTAGTACTACTATGCATCAGGCAAGACTTAAGATATACTGCAATGAAATATCTGTTGTAAAAGCATTTCCTCACAAAGAAGGGTAAATTGACTGCAAACTTAAGAAACGAACTTCAATTTTACTTAATAATAACAATAATTTTTTGAGTTTTTAATAACTCTAAGAAGCAAGTATTATTAGCCCCATTTTACAGGTAAGGAGATCAGTGTAGAGAGTGGTCAATGATTTGCTCAGGGACATACAGAGAAGGTAAAAGACAGAACTGGAGCTCAACCTTCAAGACCAATAAGGCTCTTTTCATCACACCTCACCCCCTCTGATACACATGACATGCATGCCCTGAACAAGACCTTAATAGTGTCCTAATTTATGAAAGTTTCTGCAAGATGGATGCCCCAAGTCCTTGCTACAAGTGGTATTTTACCTTTTTCCTGCCTGGGAAACAATGAAAC
This sequence comes from Petaurus breviceps papuanus, assembly GCF_028583685.1. Taxonomy (NCBI): domain Eukaryota; kingdom Metazoa; phylum Chordata; class Mammalia; order Diprotodontia; family Petauridae; genus Petaurus; species Petaurus breviceps. The sequence goes on from NW_027185761.1 coordinate 23,382,828, forward strand.
AATAAATTAATTCACTTAGCCAGCACTTCTGACATCTACTATGTCTGTTTATAGACTGTTCTGAACACTCTCATGGGAGACCAATGCCCGGCATGGGCCACAAGGCTGGGGGGACTTTCACGTGGCATTTCCTGTTCAGAACAGAAAGCCCAGCTTTCTACTTCATGTCTGTAATTACCCACAGTTTTCATCTTCCTGGGTATCAAAAGCTAAGCCATGTCTTTCACTTCAAAGGGGCAGCTGATCGTACCCAGTGATTTACTGAATGCTTTAAAGCCATTCACTGGCATCAAACTCAATATGCTCCAAACAAAACTCTCTCACATCAGCTCCTCTCCTTTGCAGCCTTCTCTCTCACCATGGAGACCACCCCCATATCCCTGGCGCTAGGTTCAGCACCTTAGTGTCAGGCCCCACTGCTCACTCTCATCTACCCCATTCACCCAACCTTGTTTCTAACTTTAGAACCTCTCTCATATAGCTCTCTCGAGTCCTATAGCCATCATCCTAGTCCACACCTTCATTACCTCTCACCTAAACTGATGCAAGACATTTCTAAATGACCTCCCCATGCCAATCTATCCTCCACTCAGCGGCCAAGGGAACTTTTCTTCTGACCATGTCAACCCCTCTTCCCTCTCCAATGACCCCCAGTAGCTCCCAATCACTTCTGGGATCAAATACAGATTGCTCTGGTGCTTAGCACTCTTTATAACCGGATCGCGTCCTACCTTCTCAACCTTCTTACATCTTACTATCCCCTCCATGCACTCCACGACCCAAGTACAATGAACTACTTGCAGTTTTTCTAACCTACTTTTCCATCTGCCTGTGAAATGCTGACCTTTGCACTGGATTCGTCCATGTCTAAAGTACTTTGCCCCCTTACCTCCACTGCTTAGTCTCCCTAATTCCCTTCAAGGTTTAAATCCCTGCTGGTATAGGAAGACTTTCCCAGGACAGACTGCCTTCATCTACTCTGAATCTTCTATGTACCCAGTTATTTACATGTTATCTCCACCACGAGAGGGCCAGGATGACTTTTGGCCTTCCTCTGTATTCCTAGTACTTAGTACAGTACCCGGCAAACAGTAAGTACATAATACGTGCCTGCTGACTGACTCAAGCTCTTTCCTGAAGGTTTAATCACTGGGGAGAAAGAGGCACTGAGAACTCTGCTATTTCCCACTCATGGCATATTCAGAGATCTTTTCTCAAAATGGCACACCAGCAGTGTACACCATCACCTGAGGAGACAAATACTGGGTGATAAGCTTTTTCCAGATTCTAAGGTCAATACCACCAGGACTATAGGTCACTGTGTATCACTTGAGGCTAGGGAAAATCAACAGCTCTTTCTTAAATAACAATTTATAAAAACAAGTAGAGAAATTAGGAAAAGATGACATCAAAGCAGGACAAAATTCTGACAAAAGGTCAGAATTTTACAGGTTCCAGTCACTCTATGTAACACATATAAGAATCTTTTCTTTTGAAGCATATCTACGAAATGCCACTTTATCTTGCCTGATTACCAATCCTGGGATCAAACCAAATCAATGTGCCTTGACTGAGTGCCTTTGAAGAGCACACACACACACACACACACACACACACACACATATATATATATATATATATATGAAATGAAGGAGTAAAAATGTTTAAGATAGGACACCTGTTCTCAAAGAGCTCACACTCATGTTGGGAAGGCATGGCATAAATCTTTGGTAAGTAAATAATTGTATAAGATTGAAATAAAAGTTTGAGACAAAAACAGAAGGAATGGAACTGATAGTAAATCCTGGATTAGATGATTCTCAGGTCGCCATACACCTCTCTCAGCGGAATGTTAGCGTTTAGAGGGTGAGAACTGTTCATGTTTATAAGCTCCAGTATTTGCATTAGGGACTTACACACAGTCAGCATTTACAAATGTCTAAGGAATTGAATCGGTAAAACTGATATGCTTTTTAAGAAACAAACTGTAAAGAATAGAACTTCATAGTTTCAATAGTAGTTATTTTTCACTTATTTGGGGATTGGAATACTCGTTTTTGCTGATGGAAGTTACTGTGCTTAGAATAACAAAGATTTCCTCTTTTATGGAATGTCAGGATTTTACCAGATGAATAAATGAAACAAATCGAAAAGCACCGGCTTTTTACAAATGCAAGGGCCCAAGGAAATACCAACATCTTCTTCACGTGTTGTTTCTGGGGCCAGCAATTTGTTCTTGCACTCAAGAATTGTTCCATATATTCTGTCAAGCAGCACTGTTGTGAGTGGTAATTTTTTTATTAACTTAGCTCATTTTCCTTGTTAGACATAATTTATATCTCAATTCATAATATTACTATACTTGCATGTAATAAAAGTTGGATTCTTCTAATCCAGGCTTTCAACAGGTCAGACTGTCTTTCTGAGCATAATTCTGAATTATGGCTTTGCAGCAATTTCAAAACATACACAACTATACAAAGGAAGCCTTGAACTGATCAGGTCAGTCAAGAGTAACTAAAGGAAAAAGACAACTGAAGGGGGCCAGACTCAAGCAATAACAGCAAAAATGATCATTTACATAGATCTTTCTCCAACTATGCCTCATCTTTGATAGTTCATGTTCACAACGCTCTTACAGGCAAGATTAAGGCTGTGATCTCTAGAAAGCCCCTGAAAGAAATAGGCAAGGAAGGGCAATTAATTAACTACTCTACAATTGGTATTAAAATTCAGAAATCAGAGGTTCAGAGACATCTTTTCTCTTACCTTCCCTGGATGAAAGGCAGGAAGGACATGTTTTGAAAAGTCTTCAAGAAATAAGGCTTTCTTATAGCTAAGGACACTTGCTAGTCTCAGATGTGACTTTTCCATAAATGCAAGTGATTTCCCCTATTATTAATACAGGCTACATCTTTTTTTTTTTTTTTTAAGATTTAGCTTTAAAAAAAAAACTTTCCTGTGGTTGTTACTGTTTAGCTGTGTCTGACTCTTCATGATCCCATTTGGGGCATCCCTGGTGAAGATGGTGGAATGTTTTGCCACTTCCTTCTCTAGCTCATTTCAAAGATGAGGAAACCGAGGCAAATAGGGTCAAGTGACCTGCCCAGGGCCACAAAGCCCATAAATATCTGAGGCCAGAGCTGATGTCATGAAGAAGAGTCTTCCTGATTCCAAGCATAGTGCACAGTCCACTACACCACTCACCTTTCTTTGTTGTTTAAATATTTATGTTGCCATTGTTCAGTCCTGATCAATTTTTCATGACTCCTTTTGGGGTTTTCTTGGCAAAGATAAATGGAGTGGTTTGTGTAATGGGAATGCAAATTTGGAAGATCTTCCCTGCCCCTAGGCTAAAGTGCACCTGAAGCCTGGGATGGGAGGCTTGTTTTTCAGTAGATACTTTTTGATTGGCCAGTGGGTCAATAAGGTTGTTACATTCTCTGAGCCAGGAGAAGGCTATATAAGCCCTGATGTGAGGCTTTGTTTTGGGGCTCACTTTGAGAAGTGTTCTGTGATTTGATGTGGATTCTGGGAAGCCGTTGTCCAGAGGCCCCCCCCCCCTTTGAAAAACCCAGATGTTGATTGGGTATGGATGTAATGGCTGGACAGTTTGGAAAGCTGTCTACTTGATCTGTTTCTGTCTTGATAATTCTGCCTGTATACTTTGAAGTTCGGGGTGCTGACCTTTTTCCCCTGAACAAGGTAAACGATATATGTCTGACTGATTAAAGTAAGCTTGTTAACCCATTTTGAGTTGCTTTCCTTTATCAAAGCAGATCCAAGAACCTGTATTGCTAGCAGCCACCCTGGGAACGCTGGGGTGCTTGCTGCTACAGTTTGTCATTTCCTTCTCCAGCTCATTTTACAGATGAGGAAACTGAGGCAAAGTTAAGTGACATAGCCATGGACACACAGCCAGTAAGTTTCTGAGGCTGGATTTGAATTCAGAAAGATGAGTCTTCTTGGTTCCAGGCCCAATACCTACCCAGCTGCCCATTAAAAAAATTTTTTTATCATCCTGAGAAGGAAGGAAGGGAAAGAAAAAAAAAAACATTTATCAGGTTCTTACTATTTGCTAAATGCTATATAAAGCACCAGGAATGCAACTACTAGAGTTTTTTGTCTCTGTCCTCAAGCAGGTGTCTCATGACAATAAAAATAAAAACATTTACACAGTCCTCTGAAGCTTTCAAAGCACTTTGCAGACATTATCTTCTACAAGTATGACAACAACCTTATAAGGCAGATAATGCAGGTTTTTATTATTCCCATTTTCCAGATTAGGAAACTGAGGTTAAGAGGTTAATAGACTCGCCAATGGTCACAGTGTGAGAGGCAGGATGCAAAATTAAAGAGTCCATATCAGCTTTGAAGAAAACATTCCCACAGAAAGATGACAGATTCTCCCTATGATATGAATAACATAAACAGTTAAAGTTTAAACTTTCAAAACTGCACAAGAACTTTATGAAGACTGCTTAATAAAGGCTCTTTGGGGAGCTCATAACTAAGGTAGATGGATTTCATCTGGATAAAATGATTCTAGAGTCATCTGATCTTTCCTTTTCTTTCTTATTTTTTTTTCAAAGTGAGTTACCAGCTGGCTTCAACTGATGTCAGGTCTCTCTGCCACTGCTTGCGGCTTGGACACTGGAACCTCCCTCCACTTCCTCATCACAGACTGAACACTTGGTTCTCATAGATCTTGATAAGCATGTGGACTCAGGCAGAATCAGTCATGCTCTGCCAACCCAGTGAAGGGCCTCCTGACTGCCAACTCACAATGCATGTGCAACAGTGTCTGTTTTCACAAGTGCTACTTGAGTGTTTGTGCGCAGAATGACTCATGGGAGAATTAAGTGAATTTACCCCCCCTTGAAGACAAAGAGTTTGGAACTTCACTGAACTAAGAACAGTTCCCCTGAATAGGGGGAATAGACAGACTCCTTTTGCCTCCCCAGACCTTTTGAGCTCTTCTCCTTCTTGTTAAACAAAGGGGAATGTTACTATTCTTAGACTGGGGGAAAAACATTCACTAGAGAAACAAGCAGTAGACTCTTTTTCCTCAGGTTATAAAGATGGATTGAATCAGATGGAATGAAAAATGGTAAAGAGGAAATAAAACCAAACAAGAAAAGGAAAAAGATCAAGTAGATTGCTTCAATCTGGATACAAACTCAGTTCTTTCTCTGAATGTAGACATCTCTCTCCATCATGAGTCTTTTGGGACTGACTTATATCACTGCATTGCTGAGAAGAGTCCAGTCTATCAAAGTTGGTCATCACACATATGTTGTGTCTGTAACTGTGTATAAATTTCTCCTAGTTCTACTCTCCTCACTCAGCATCAGTTCATATAAGCCTCTCCAGGTAAATATGAAGTCCATCTGCTCCTCGTTTCTTATATATGATATATATGACACAATAGTATTCCAAAACATGCATATATCACAACTTGTTCAGTTATTCCCCAATTGATGGGCACCCCCTTAATTTCCAATTCTTTGCTACCACAAAATGAGCTGCTATAAATATTTTTGTACATATGGGTCTATCTCCTACTTCTATGATCTCTTTGGGATATAACCCTAGAATTGGTAACACTGGGTCAAAGGGTATGAAATTATTTATAGACCTTTGGGCATAATTCCAGATTGCTCTCCAGAAAGGTTGGATTGGTTCACAACTCCACCAGCAATGCATTAGCATTCCAATTTGCCCACATCCTCTCCAGCATTTGTCATTTTCCTGTTTTGTCATCTTAGCCAATCTGACTGGTGAGATGTGGTACCTCAGAGTTGTTTTGATTTGCATTTCTCTAATCAATAGTGATTTAGAGCATTTCTTCATGTGCTTATAGATATCTTTAATTTCTTTCTCCGAAAACTGCCCGTTCATATCCTTTGACAATTTATCAATTGGGGAATGACTTGTATTCTTATAGATTTGACTCAATTCTCTGTATATTTTAGAAATGAGTCCTTTATCAGAGACATAGGTTGTAAAAATTCTTTCCCAATTTCCCACCTCCCTCTTAATCTTGGTTACATTGGCTTTGTTTGTACAGAAGCTTTTCAATTTAATGTAATCAAATTATCCATTTTGCATTTTATAATGCTCTCTAATTCTTCAGTCATAAAGTTTCTCCCTCTCCACAAATCTGACAGGTAAACTATTTCTTGTTTTCCGAGATTGCTTACAGTATCAACCTTTATACCTAGATCATGCACCCATTTAGACTTGATTTTGGTATATGGTGTTAGATAATGGTCTATGCCCAGTTTCTGCCATACTATATTCCAGTTTTCCCAGCAGTTTTTGTCAAATAGTGAGTTCTTATCCCCAAAACTGGGGTCTCTGGGTTTATCAAATAATAGATTACTATAGTCATTGACTGCTGAATCTCATGTGCCTAATTTATTCCATTGATCCACTACTCTATTCCTCAGCTAGTACCAAGTAGTTTTGATGACAAGCAGTAGACTTCTACTAGAACTGCTCTTTGGACTACCCAGAAATTTCCTCTGCTTGCTCTTGGGGAGAAAAAATGTCAGACATCAGTGGATACAACTTTCCTCTCTTCAATGGCCAGCTAACTGAAATACTCAGTGTCCAACACAGGCCTCTTTTTTTAAAGTATGCTCTGTGGTATGTCATTAACATGAACATCTCTTAGCTTTATCAGCTTCAAAATGAAGACACTTATTTCCCTGCCTGGTCCAGAGAGCTGTTTTTAAGGATAGAATCTGAGAACATATGTGAAAGAGCTTTCTACATTTTCCCCTGAAATATGATACTCAGTTTTGCTGGGCAGGTGATTCTCCTTTGACCTCCAGAATATCATATTCCAAGCCCTTTGAACTCTCAATGTAGAAGCTGCCAGATCCTGTGTTATCCTCATTTTGTTTCCACAATATTAAAATTGTTTCTTCTTGGCTGCTTGTAATATTTTCTCCTTGATCTGTGAACTCTGGAACCTGGCTATAATATTCCTAGGAGTTTTCTTTTTGAGATCTTTTTCAAGAGGTGATTGGTGGATTCTTTCAATCTCTATTTTGCCTTCTGATTCTAAAATAACAGGGCAATTTTCCTTAAGAATTTCTTGAAGGATGATTACTTTTTTTGAAAATGGCTTTCAGGTAGTCCAATAATTTTTAAATGATCTCTCCTGGATCTATTTTCCAGGTCAGTGGTTTTCCCAATGAGATATTTCACATTGCTTTCTATTTTTTCATTTGTTTGGATCTGTTTAATAGTATCTTGATTTCTCATAAAATTACTAGCTTCCATTTGCTCCAATCTAATTCTGAAGGAAAGATTCTCTTTGTTGATCTTTTGAGATTCTTTTTCCATCTGGCAAATTCATCTTTTTAAGGCATTCTTCTCCTCATTGGCTTTTTGAGCCTCTTTTGCCATTTGAGTTAGTCTATTTTTAAGGTGTTATTTTCTTCAGTCAGGTTGTTGACTCTTTTTTCATGATTTTCTTGCATCATTCTCATTTCTCTTCCCAATTTTTCCTCCACTTCTCATACTTGGTTTTCAAAATCCTTCTTAAGCTTTTCTATGGCCTGTAACCAGTTTATACTTTTCTTGGAAGCTTTTGGTGCAGGAGTTCTGACTTTCTTTTCTTCCTCCTATTCCATGTTTTGATCCTTTTTGTCCCCAAAAAAGGAATCCAAAGTCAGATTGCTGTGCTTGCTTTGCTTCCTTTGCTTGCTCATGTTGCCACTCAATTACTTGACTTTTGAGCTTTTTGCCACAGTAGAACTCTGCTTTCAGAGAGGAGAGCTTTGTCCCAAATTGCTGGGGTTTTCACAGCTGCCAGAGCTATTAGTTGGATGCCCTCTCTGAAGTCTCCACAGGCTCTAGCACCTGGTCACCCACCTCAGGACCTTCACCCTAGACAGCAATCCAGATCCAAGCAGGTTAAAACAATAGCAATTATCCCTCAGAATGGTTGCTTGGTCCCCCTACAATCTTCAGGCCAGGAGCTCTGAAGCAGGCACGTGACGGCGGCTGCACAGCTGCCGACCTTAGCTGCTTCTCCCTCAGGGGGAAGAGGCTGGACCACTCTCCCAGACCCATATTACCAAAGTCTACTGACCTCTCACTTTGTCTTTGGCATTTATGGGTTGATAATTCTGGAAACTGCCACAGCTGCTGGTAACCCACTCTCCTGAAGTCCCTCCAGGACTGCCCTGGGGCTAAAACCACAGCTCACACGGGGCTGGGCTTTGCTCCCAGCACACTGCAATGGACCCTTCCTGCCGGCCTGCCAAGCTGTCTTCAGCAGGAGGTTTGTTTCTCTCTGTCACTTTGTGGGTTCTGTAGCCCTAAAGTTTGTTTAGAGTAATTTTTTATAGGTATTTGAGGTGGTTATGGGGGGAGCACAGGGAGTTTTCCTGCTTCTATACTGCCATCTTGGCTCCCTGTAAGGGCTTTCTAAAACATAAGGAGATCTCCCACAACTTATTTCAGCTGTCCTCATGTGGGCCTTCTAAAATTGGGTCATCCTTTCCTGAGGTTTGATGAACAGAAATGGATCAAATATTCCAGATGTATGGTTCATGGGGTCATATATTCAGAGTCTGAAGGGACCTGAGAGGTCATCTAGTCCAGCTCCTTCGACTTCTAAAAGTAAAAAAGGAAGCTCCAAGAGTTCCAGGGGCTTCCTCACAGTCACAGATTGTAACCAGTGGGGCCAGAATTCAAATGTAGCTCCTCTGACTCCAAATCTGCCTCCATGAATACATTGTATTTTGTACAGTAATAAGATGCTGGGCATTTTGTTTCCAAGATATTCCTTAGTTCTCAATGACAGCTCAGAGACATATATAGGCATATACATACATACATACATACACACACATGTAAAACTTAGATATGTCAGATTCCCATTATTGACTTGCACTTATCACCTGGAACAGCTCAGCATTTGGGCAGGCTGTCCCTCAAACATTCAATGCTCCTTTTCATCTCTGCCTCCTGGCTCCCCTGGCTGGTCCCAGGAGAAATCCTGTCTTCTAAAGAAAGCCTTTCCTCATCCCTCTGAATTCGAGTGCCTTCCCTCTGCTGGTTCTTTCCAATTTGTTGTACGCAGCCTGTCTGTACATAGTTATTTGCACAGTGTCTCCCTGGTTAGATGACCAGCTTCTCCAGGGTAGGGACTGTTGTTTACCTTTCTGTGTGTTCTTGGAGCTTAGCACAGTGCCTGGCCCTGGTAGGGGTCTACTAGGTGTTTAATGGCTGACTGACTCTGCCAGCTCAGAGACTTTGCTGTGTAAACTCTCTTTCCAGCTCATTCCAGTCATCAGTCCCTTGAGGTCCTCCCTCAACAGAGAAGCGTTCATGTATTCTTCATCTTGTTTCTTACCTCTAAGCCAATTTTCTTCTCATGGCAAAAAATGCTCTCCAATCTCCTACAGACTCAACTTCTCTGTTATCCTTGGATGTGAAACTTTGACAAAGGATTTTTGAAAGTTTAAAAGACATTCTCTAGAAGTTCATTAACTACATCATACAAATCTATTAATACAGTAGGAATGATTACCCCTTTTACAGGTTATTCTGCCTTTCCCCCACTAAGTGACATTTGCTTACACAGTTTATTTAGGGCTTTACTGCTTTAAACCAAAGTGCTTTACAAAGCACACATTTCGTCCTGTGAGGATGTACTAAAGGGGTTATTATCCCATTTCACAGATGAGGAGCCTGAGCCTCAGAGAAGCCACATGACTTGACTATACTAGTAAACAGCAAAGTTAAGTTTCAGACCCAGGTCTCTGGAGGTTCCCAAACACAATGCCCTTTCTGTTTCTCCTCCCCAACCTCAATGCCTATGAATAACTTTTGCCTTCTACCCTCAGCAGGTACCACACTGCCTAGAACACAAAAGGTACTTAATAAGTGGTTCTTAGTTGAATTATGGCAATCACACCGGCAATAAAGTAGCCCTCTGGGTTAGTGGCCATCTGTACTATAAAGACAGGTTATACACCATTTGACCTTAGTCTCACAATTTCCTTTGAATTCTTTTGAAACTTCCAAGTGGATGCTCTCCAGTCCTGGTCCCGAACACCTGATTATATCTAGAGAGTGTCAATTAGGCTGAGAATATCCTGTACATTTACCTCTGATTGGTCCAGTACCTCTGTGGTTAGCCCATTTCAAGGGATACTACCCTTCACATCTTCAGTAAAGACAAGGCAAAGGATCGAACAAATCACTTTTTATTCTGAGCACAAGGTCATTCAGTGATTCCAATAAATTTCAGGTAGCCTTTTTGCTCCTGATGCATTTAAAGACCTTTGCAAAGTACATTTAAGAATCTTTTTTAGACTATTTAATTTCTAGTCTATACCTGACCTGCCTCACTTTGTAGACTTCTCTGTTCTTATTCAGGAAATCTTTTCATTAAAAAAGAAAGATGCCTGCAGGGCTTGGGAATGGGGGTTAAGAGGCTATGCAGGTCTGAAAAACTACTAACCCTGGCGCGTGTTTTTTCTAGGCTTCTATCCTGGTGTTTTAAAACAATTTCCAGGCTTCCTGTGTGTTACTGACATTTTTATTTCATTTTTAATTTCTTTCCATTTTTTTCTCAGTGATTGGCCACATTTTGTCATAGTTCTTTTGAAAATGCAGTGAGACTGAACTTCTCTTACCCTGCCCCCACCTTCATTGTTAAAACTTAAAAGTGTGCTTTGGAAAACTCTTCATTGTTAAAGCAAAACTCTACAAGAGCTTAGGAAGGAGTCTGGATGCTGACAAAGAATGCTTGAAGAAGCTTCGAGGGTTTAATTTGCAGTGAAGGAGATTAAAGAGGCCTTATCAAGTGGAAGGAGATTGGTTCCATAATCCTCCAGTGGATAGACCGAGCGCCTTAGGGCAGGACTTACAGGGAGGCAGATTCTGACTAATAAGAAAGAACTTTCTAACAACAGAGAGTGCTGTCCAACCATGAAAAAGCGGCTGCATTGGGCATTCTGAACTTCCTTTCACCAGGTATGTCTGAGCAGAGGACAGAAAGTACATCTGCCAGAGATGGTGATAACAAGAACCGTACACAGTGTGGGAGGTTGGGCAGGATGACCTGGGAGGTCTCTTCCACTTCAAGGATTCTGTGAATCTCTACTTTTGTTGTTTCCATAAACACTTGTGCTGGATGTTTATAACTGAGAGCCCCATAAGAAGGGCCATTAAACTCATGATTCTTGAGAATCAGAATGAAGTCTACCCTGCAACCAGGGCCAATAATCCCTCAGACTGATTACTTAGATCCTTCATGGAAAGTGAGTTTGAACTTCCAAAGTCCAAATGAAATCCACAGTCAAAGGGACAAATATATACAGCCTCCTCTGCTCGGTTCCAGGGCTACCGAGTGTAATTCTGAAGTACTGATATCTCAGACAAATTAAGGTCAACAGGAAGAAAGGTAGAAATTCCCTCAAGAATGCTTTCTCCCAGGAAGTGGTGCTTTGGTAGGCAGAAGACTCACTGCACTCTTCTACCTGGTCTGTATCCAACTTCCCCCTCCAGACCCATCTTCTTCTACCTCCCTATGTAAATATTCTGTTCCTGTGCTCACATACTAGTCTCCTCCCTAGACACCAAGAACTTCTACTTCCTTTTGTTCAGGCTTTCTCCATCCCTCTCGCCAAACATTGTCAATCTAAATTCAACACACATTTTTCAAATTCTAAATCAGTTTCAATCTTGAAGAAGGGACCTGAGAGATCATCTTATCCAATGCCCTCAGTTTACACATAAGGAAACAAAGGCACAAATAAAATAACTTGTCCAAGATCACACTGTTTTAAGTGGCAAAGCCAGACAATATTCTTTCTAGTCTGCAAAGACCTAGAAAATCTTTCCAGACTATTCTTCCTTCAGTGAGTCAGTCAGTGGATAAGCATTTATTAAGTGACTATTGTGTGCCAGGTCCTATGTTAAACAACAGGGATGCAGAGCAAAGCAAAGGACAGTCCCTGCTCTTGAAAAGCTCACAGTATAACATGAATGGAGGTAATCCACAGAGAGAAGTCACTAGCATTAAGAGGCATCAGAAAAGGCTTTTTGCAGAAGATGAGATTTTAGCTGGAACTTGAGAGAAGCCGGGGAAGCCAGAGATCAAGAGGCAGAGAATTCCAGGCACGAGGGCACAGCCAGTCCAATGAAAATGCCCAAAGTTGGGAGGTGGTAGTGTCTTGAGTGAAGAACAGAAAGGAAGCCATTGTGACTGGATCACAGAGTACATAGGGTTAAATGAGGTATAAGAAACCTGGAAAGGTTGAAAGGCAGGCTGTGACGGGTTTTGGACATTGGACAATTTTATATTTGAACCTGGAAGTTTTAGGGAACCAATGGACTTTAAACCAAAGACCTGCCATTTGGGGAGATCAGTCTGACAACTGCCTCGAGAATGGACTGCAGTGGGAAGAGAAACCAACCAAGCAGGCTGTTGTAATAGTCCAGGTGTGTGATGAGAAGGACCTATACTGGGCTAGTGGCATAGTCAGGAGAGAAGAGAGTATGTACAAGAGAGGTTGACAAAGATAAGATCAACAGGACTTGGGACTGGGAGGTGAAAGTGAATGAGGAATTGAAGGTGACACCTAGGTGACTGAGGAGTGTGATACACTTAGTAGTAACAAGAAAATTAGGAAGGGGGATGCTTTGGTGAGAGAAGACAATGAGTTCAACACCGGACATGCTACATTTAAGATGTCCTTGCGATATCCAAGTCAAGACGTCCAAAAAGCAGTTGGAGACGTAAGACTAGAGATCAGGAGAGAAGTTAGGGATGGAAAAGTAAATTTGAGAATCACCTGTATAGACATGATAGCTGAATCCATGGGAACTGATGAGATTGTCAATAATATGAAACAATATGGTGGAAGAAAAGAAGAGGGCCCAGAACAAAGCCCTGATGTATGCCCACAATAAACAAAAGTGAGAGAGTGAAGATGATAAAGGGTCAGTCTGTTGGAGAAGACAGAAAGGAATGGGGTCACTTGTGCATGTTGAGGGCCTTGCCTTAGTAAGGAAAAAGATCAATTCTTTATGTGAGACCAGGGTAAGGGAAGAGATAATGGCAAATGGCATTTGGGTAATAAACCCCTTGAACATGTGCCTATGTCTCTCATTTAGCATTTACTTATTCCTTGGCATTTTCTTATATCTATGTCTTATCTTCCTTCAGAATTTGGCAATATCTTTTCTGAATGTTAGTTTCTTCATCTGTAAAATAAGAAAATACAGGTTGTCTCAAAAGCCTGAGTGCAATTTAAAGCTAGTAAAACACTTGGTACTTGCACTAAGTTCTGCTTAGGGTTGTTACGAAAAAAGTATTTTGAAAACTATAACAATACATGCATACACACACACACATTATACAAGCTGTACGTGCTCAGGGAGATTACCATGCCTAAGTGTGTATGTGTGTGAACGTTTATACCTGTGCACTTACTTCTCTTACTTGTATGTGTGCACCTTATTTCTCGTAGAGTCTCCCCCAGTCCAAAAAAGAGCCTCGCAAATAGCATATGCAGTCAGGATCTGGCTCTCGGTCGAGATCTGCTACTTCCTGTGTGGTTATAAGCAAGGCCTTTAACTTCATGAGGTCTCAGTTTCTTCATCTCAAAAATGAGGGAGGTGGACTAGATGGTCTCTAAGGTTTCTTCCAATTTAAATCTATGTTTCAATCGTGTATTTTGCTGATCAACAGAAAAGCAACTGCTGTGATGAGAAATGTGGTCAGTGACTATGTCCAGATGTGATGGAGACCGGCAGAAGCTTATCGCAAGCTACGGTCACAATAAATTGAGCAGCATCAAATTTGTATTCAGTCCTTCAGTGGAAAAATTGAGGGTCTTCTTTTTCTCTTTTGTAGCTGTCTAAAATGTGGGGGGATTGTCTTGTGGATTTAAAACCCAGGGTCCATAAGAATTTTTCAGTTCTAAGGGGCACTCCTTAGGAGCAGTTGTGGGTGTTTACCAACTAGTCTATAAATGAACCATGACCAAAATGTTCCCCTCATAATCCTGATGAATTAGGTGCTATGCTATTCCCTTTTAGAACCCACAGGGTAAGGAAGGAGGTGAAGGCAGAAGCTTCTAAGGCCACCTCCAGCTCGCTCCTCTGCAAGAACTTCCCTGGATTCCCAGACTACTCCTCCCTTTATAACCAATTCCCTTGGACGGCCTCCTTCCCTTATGGGATGTTTCTTTTTGGCAATCTACTTATTCACTTATCTACTGCCCATTCCTGAGCTAAGGTTCTTGGTTCCACTGATCAAGACTGCATCACTTTAACCCGATTTCACTGGGATAAAAATGATATGTGAGGAAAAGGGGCCCCATGCCCTCCTAGGAAAGGAAGATCATGTACATTAAAGTCTACAATATTCAAGAATACTGAACACCAGGTAGAGGAGATCTACCCACTTAAGTGGTACTTCCAGTCCCATCTGAACAGGCAAACAATTTGCTAAATGCTATGTTGCCTCAAGAGAGTCACAGCACCTTTGCGCAAGGAGCAACGGTGCATGTTTATTGAAATCTACATCTGGCAACAATTTGTTCAGCAGCAACCAACTCCTTTTCTTTCTTTGCCCAGTCAAATAACCCACGGGGGGCCCATATACCCTACAACTGTTCATTTGTGCTGGGTCTGCATTATATAGTTTATTGTGTTCATTATAGGCCTGAGTTTATCAACATGCTTCAGTAGGGGAAACAATTTCTTCTTCTACTCTGGAGAATAAAGGAATGTGTATTCAGGCTTCTACATGGTGTTTGACCAGCATCATTGCAGGGAAAATCAGAGCTGGGTCCATAGGGTGGGTGCGCTCACTCAGATTCTGATACAAAATTCTGGATCAGAAAGAAGAATCTGAAGTGCTCTCCTTCTCCTCCACAGCCCATCAAATTATAACCCAGGTTGGACTTAGACATAAGAACAATGAAGGGGCTAAATCCTGCCCTAGGATATCTGGGTGGGGCCTTTAACTCATGGGGCAGATTCCCTGGGGAATGGCAACTCCCAATTCAAGGGGCTTTGTGGGCTTGCACCCCTCCCCTAGAATTATAGCTCACAACTTCCCCAGAGATGGAGATAACTTTCAAAAGTCAGTTATTAGGCATAAGTAAAAAAAGCACAAATGTGGGGAAGTGGGGGTAACCAGGGCACACAGGGAGGAATGTGTGTGTATGTTGTGTGTGTGTGTGTATGTAGGGAAGTTGTGTCATGGAGGCACAGGCACCGAGGGACAATTCACACTTCTTATATCATTCCCAATGGGCTTAGTCACTGTGTCTGCTTGAAGCTCTTGGCTTCACAGATCATGACTGGATTCTGATCCAGGTAGGATACTGCACAGAAATTGTACAGACTGTCTTCTTCCTTCTCCATGAAACAGGAAGCATCAGGAAACCTCTCTGGAGCAGGGTTTCTTAATACAGACCTCTTGAAGCGGCTGTGAACAGATTTCAGGGGGTCCATGAATTTGGGATAGGAAAAAAAAATAACATGTTTATTTTCACAAACTTCTACCTAAAATTTAGGATTCCCTTCAGTTATAAAAAACAACAACATTATTCTGGGAAGAGGTTCACAGGCTTCATTCGCCAAGATGCCAAATAGGTCCATGACATAAAAAAAGTTTTTAAAAACTTCTCTATCAGACTCAAGTTAGGAAAGGCTACAAGCAGCCAGAAAGAAAGAATTCACGTATGGAAGAGCCACGGTCAGGAGCCCACATGATTGAGTATTCATTATCATAAAGGAGGGAAGAGCTTGGAACTCCATATTCCAGAAGGCAAAAGATTTTGGTTTACAGTCATGAACAATCTACCCAATAAAACTAAGTATAATCCTACGGGGGAAAAATAGATCTTTAATGAATAAGAACACTTGCAGGCATTTATTTTTATTTTTATTTATTTTTGCTTTTTGGAGGGGGGAAGGCAGGGCAATTGGAGTTAAGTTAACTTGCCCAAGGTCACACAACCAGTAAGTGTTAAGTTTCTCAAGCCAAATTTGAACTCAGGTCCTCCTGACTCCAGGGCCTGTGCTCTATTCACTGTACCACCTAGCTACCCTGAATTCTGAGCATTTCTGACTAAAAGACCAGGGCTGTAGAGAATCTCTGAAGTTGAAACAAAGGACTTAAGGAAAACATGAAACTATGAAAAGAAAATAAATAAATGAACAATGACAAAGGACTAAACAAGGATAAACTGTTTATGTTCTAATGCAAGGAGATGAGATGTGTTTCCTTTGAACCCTATCATCATCAGGGGTCATAGAGGGAATCTAAATTTTTTTCGGAAGGGGGAAGGTAGGGCAATTGGGGGTAAGTGACTTGTCCGAGGTCACATGCCTAGTTTTGTGTTATGTGTCTGAGGTCAAATTTGAACTCAGGTCCTCCTGACTCCAGGGCTGATGCTCTATAAGGGAATCTGATTAGACAGAATATATGAGAGTGGTTCTGTTATACCTTAATGATCTTAAAAGAAGAATGGAAATGGAAGGGAAAAAGAATGAATAAGGGAGGGGAAGGGGGAAAGAAAGCTAGGGAAAATTATCTCACGTAATCAGGTATGCAAGAAGATATCTATACATACAAGCAGGAGGGGGTGGGAGGAAGATCTGACATTTAAACTTCACTCTCATTTGAACTGGTCAAAAGAAGGAAGAAAATATGTACACAGTTGGGTACAAAACATTTCACTCAAAAGAGAATAGGAGGTAAAAGGGAGAAAAGTGAAAGAGGAATTTGAAGGAGGGTAGATTAAGAGATGTGTTAGTCCTAAGCAAAACAAACCCCAAGAATGTATGAACATATTTACAGCTCTTTTTGAGGTAGCAAAGTATGGGATTTGAAGGGGGTGACCATGAATTGGGGAGTGGCTGCACAAGTTATGGTACATAAGTGATGAAATATTATTGTTCTGTAAGAAGTTATGAAGGGGATAGTTCCAGAGAAACCTAGGAAAACTTACATAAACTGATGCAGAATGAAGTGAACTAAACCAGGAGCACAATTTATACAAAGACAACAATATGGCAAAACAACACTGAAAGAATTTGGAACTCTGATCAATATAACAACCAACCATAATTCCAGAAGACCAAGAATGAAACATGCTACCCACTGGCTGACAGGTGAAGCACTCAGCATAGAGAGTGTGTGTGTATTATTAACACACGTGTGTATGTATATCCATATGTCTAAGTACACGTGTGTGTGTTACTGTCCATCCTTCATGTCTGAAGAGGACCAAGTGACATCACAGAGGGATGTCTTAACTTGTGCATGAATTGGATTTAAGTGAGGCAGGGCTGTACAAAGTTGTCAGCCTCACTCTCACTTCTGGTGTCACTGAAGT
This sequence comes from Petaurus breviceps papuanus, assembly GCF_028583685.1. NCBI lineage: Eukaryota > Metazoa > Chordata > Mammalia > Diprotodontia > Petauridae > Petaurus > Petaurus breviceps. Next base: position 23,400,218 of record NW_027185761.1, read on the forward strand.
CCAGGGCAGAACAAAAGTCTGGACAATTGGTTGAGCTTAATACAAAGTAAAGAAAGAAACAGAGTCCAAGCCAAAAGGAAGCTTACATCCAACTGAAGGGTTTCAATATAGATTAATAAATACAAAGGATGTAGAAAGTAGCACAAAGCAAGGTGCGTTGGGAGAAAGGCAGCATAAGGAAAACTCTCCTGTGGGAGATAGTGCCTCAACTTAACTTGGATGAAGCTAATGATGACCGTACTTTTCCAGTGCCTGGGGTTACAGTGAGGAAGTGAAGCCCAAAACGAAGTTAATTTGGGAAGAAGGAAGAGAACTTGCAGCAAAGTACAAAGGGATAAAAATGTTCTTTCAACCCAATGCAAATATTTGTTGAGGACCTTTGAATTGTAGGAACACAGGAAAAAGAGCTGGGGGGGGGGGGGGCGGTGCTCCAGGGCCCATCCAGTTCACTCCTCTATATTTGATGGAAGACTAAACTGAGGCCCAAGAGACTTGCTTATTCAGGGTAACACAGATAGTAAATATCAGAGTCAGCATCTAAACCCAGGTCCTTGTCTCAAAGAACTAAGGCTCTTTCCACTACCAGGGGTGGTGGACCCAGGACCTAGAGGGCCACAAGAGATCTCAAGTTCTCCCACCTTTGCTTATACCATACTTTTCCATCTATGTAAATTACTTTTTGAAGGGTTGGGCACCAAGGGAATCAAACGGGTTAATGTGTTTGAAAATAATTTGCACAATGCAAAGTGACATGCGGACATAAAAGAATAGAAAAGTCCATGCTCAGCAGGTCACTGCCTGGCTTCACTCTGCTTCCTTCCCATTTCAGATTCAATGGTGGAGAGTAGTGGTTCCCATTTGAGAGTCTGTGAGTCCCTTGGGGGTTTGCAATAATGGTCCAAGAGGTCTGTGCTAAAAATTCTGAGATCAGAAAATCAGTAAAAGTCATTTGATAAGTCACAATTGTGAAATAATATACAAAGAAAGATGTTTGAGATACCTGCATTAATGGGAATGGAAGGGGGAATATAATGAAGAATACATTAAAATTGGTTGTTCATTTCTTAGAGATAATGAATTTCCACTACTGCGATGCCATAAGTTCTTTCAAATAGCTGATTAAAACCTTCCCTTTTGTCTTGACATTTACAATCAAAACAGGAAAGCTTTGTTGATAAGACTGTTGATTTTTTAAAGCGGAAAGAACAAGATTTGAAAATCCAATAGAAAATCAACTGAAGCTTCATATTTAGTCATTTGTCAAGTGGAAAACAAAATGGTGACACTCATCTGACTGCAGAAAAATTTTGCCATGTGTCAAAACAATTGTATGTTTGCAGATGATTCCATTACAAAATTATAAATTCCATTATAAATTTGCTTCTAACATGATCATGTCTCCTCAAGAAACATATTCTGATTATGTTGAATCAGTTATCATAGGAAAAGATTTAAAAAGTGATATTTATACTTTGCAGTTTGATGAAACAAACGATATGCATAATATAACAACTTCAATTATATTTATAATATATTAGTATGATGGGGGAGCAGAAGAGAAATATGTTTTCTTGTCAGTTAACAGGAAATACAACTAGAGAAGACTTTGAAGGAAAAAAAATCAATTGGTCCACCTATAAAATGTGCACAGATGAAGCAAAATCAATGAAAGGGAACTTTTATGCTTGAATATTAAAAAAAAAATTATTTAGTCCGGACACACCGCAGCACACCCAAACAAGTGCTGACATCAGAGAATGCCAGTCACCGTAACTGCAAAGCATGTTAGAGGACACTGTTGAAATAACAAATTTTATAAAATCAAGTCCTCCTAACTCTCAACTGTTTATTATTTTACACAGAGAGATGTGCCGGGAGCACATCATACTTTTCATCCAGGGATGTCAGGTGACCCTTCCCAAAGTTCCTTGTCTATTTGAATTCAAAGGAGAGTCAGTGATCTTACTGATTGTACTTTTTATCAAAGTGAATGTTCCAGTCATGAGACAAAGATGAGCATATTTAGCAGATATCTTTTAAAAAATTAATGAACTCATCACATTATTACAAAATACAAATACAAACAAAAAATGTTCTAGAAAAAGTAAAAAGTATAATCAAGAAACTAAAATTTTGGAACCACACAACTGAGAACAATACTGAGTGCTCTATGATACCACATAATTTCTTTTTAGAAAAAATGAACTGTTTTGGGGTCAGATTGTCAAAAAAAGACATCAGCTATTGTCTGGTGTTTTAAAAGTGACTTTCAATGAATATTTCCCCAAAATTTCCAATAAATTAAAGTGGATTTGTAATTCATTTGATGCACTCTCTATATCTGGCTGTTTGAACTGACAATGGATGAAAAAGAAAATTTAACTGCCATATCAAGGGACTTTTGGATCATAAATATTCAGAAATGGCCACCTTATACATTTTAGTTAAAAGTAAGGAAAAATTTCCTCAGCAAGAGAGCTTACAAAACCCTCCCACCATTTTCCACTACAAATCTGTGTGAGTGAGCATATTCTTGTTTTAAATAAAAATACAAAAATAAATTTGATATGAAATCAGATTTAAGAATGTGTTTTATCTGGTATTGAGCCAAATATAACAAACCTTTCAAATAAGAAGGTCCAACAATGAAATTAAGTTTATATATGATTTTTATATTATGTTAAACATCTTCTAAGTTACATCTTAATTAAACTATTATTTATATTCAAAAATGTAAATAAAGAAATTTAATGAAGTCTTCCAGATAATAGTGAGTACCTGAGGGTTTGCTAGATTATTTTAAATTCTTACATAATGTTCTATACAAAATGTAATTATTTTTATACTTAGAATTTTATATTTAGAGTTTTCATAATCATAGATAGAATAAAATTTTATATTAAATAATTATATAATGTAAATTATATAAATATATAAGTTATATAATATAAATTATATAATTAGGGACAAAAGTTATCATAGTTACTGCAAGCATTTAATGAATAAATCTAAAAGAGATATTAAGACTGGTATATTAAATTACCCTTTGTTTTTGTGGAGAGAGATTATCGTTAACAATAAGCATTGGCTACTACTGGTACAGTAGGAAGTCCCAGCTCTGTCATTTCCAAGCTCAACTTGTGTGAAATACGGGGAGCCATTCCTTCTGACCTTCAGCGCTTGCATCTGTGAAATGGGGATGATAACACTTCCTCTACCAATCTCAGCCAATGGCTTGGATTGAAGGTGCTTTGTAAACTATAGAGTTCTATCTAAATACAAACCATTCTTATATTGATCAGCTCTCAAGAGGACAAAAACTTTCATTTCAATTGTTTGAACTGGGGTGTTTTTTGTTTTGTTTTCTAGGAGTGGAGATGAAATCCTTCTGGGGGCAGAAAGTATTGCTTAATTGTCCTTCTTTGTCCACACTGGCCAGCACAAGGAGGCATTTAATTAATGCTTGTTGAATTGAACTGACCTGAACTGTCATTTTTGTTCCTTGTCAAGGCATTCTTGAGCTTCTTTAAAATACTTGAAAGCCTAGAGAAATTGTCTGTGGGCGGTTCCAATTGCATTCATCATAGTCAGCTGGCAGTCTGAAAACTCAGGCTTTGACTTCCCTACCCCTACTTCCTTTAAGACTTACTAGCTCTGTGATTGTTAGCAAATAATTTCCTTCTTCTGGGACTCAGTTGTTTCCTCTACAAAATCTATTTCTACCTATTTCACAGGTAGAAATTTTTAACCATAAAGCATGACAAAAATGTGAACTAAAATAATAATAAAATAGGAACACCACCCCTCATTTGACAAGAGAAAAGGAGCTGGACCTGACCACTTCAAAGCTCCTTCTACTTCTAAGAGCTATCATCTATTCCAATTAACCCTGCTGTCCTTGAATCCACACCATGAGCCAGATACGAAGCAGCCAGGAGGCTGCATTTCCAAGTGATGACCTGACAATAAATGGCTTTTAGTTTGGAGCAGGATAATTCCTGTAAAGTTCCTAACACCAGAAGTTAATGTCAGCAGTAGGCCTTCCTAACTGACTGCCTGGACACTTTGAGACAACTGATTCAATCCAGGCCCCAAGTTGCTTTGGACAGTTTGACCTTATCTTTTTCAATGAAGTGCTTGGCCTGGCTTGGCTGGATGGAAGACATGGAAAGGGCTATTAGATAGGGCCGAGGTTTTGCTTCAGCAGGGCTGGGATCCAGCCACTTGTAGCATCCTTTGTACAGTCTCTTTTCAGTTTCTTATTATTTTTCTCTAGTGTGTGTCTGCTTTGTCATGGTAGATTATCAGTATAATAAATATTTTATTACTACTCAAAGTAAATTAGCTACTGAACCAAATTTCTCATGTTTACTCCAAGTTTCTTCTGTGGATTAAAGTATGGAGTTGACTTCCTTTTATAACATTTATAAAAATAGACTATATTTTTACCAAAACAAACAAAAAAGCACCCAGGTGCATTAAAGTTAGACGAAGAGTAGGAAGGGTAACACAAATAAAATATCAGAATTATGTAAGTTTCATAGGTTGGTTACTTTATGTGTTATCTTTATAACTCAATTTGTAAAAATCTTAAGAGTTTTCTACTTGTATACCAATTTAATACCATATATATAATTCTCTGTTTTCAGAGTCATAACGAGGATTTTCTGCAGTATGGTCACAAGAGGGGAAGATGGCTATCCCAGAAGACTGAGAGGTTTCTACACTATTAAAGGAAATGGTTGTTAGGAAAAGGAGGTGAGGAATGGGAACTGAAAGTATGGCCCTAGAAGAGCTATAACTTCCCCTTCCATAGTTATAGCTCTGCTCTGTATGTAGCTCATAGAATGCTGGCATCCTAAAAAGGAACTCCAAGCTATTGGCCACTAGCACAAACTAATTAAAACATGACTTGTTCATTTGGTCAATCAATAAATATTTATTGAAAAAGGAGTCTTGATTCTTCATTTGTCTCATGATACTGTTCTCCTATAACAAATCCTAACAAATTCAATAATCACAGCAGGAAGAGGTCTGCAAAGGAAACCACTGGACCCAGGGAAAGACTGAGCAGGGTCAATGCCTCCACCCAAAACTAAGAAGGAGGCAGAGCCTAGCTGTGACTTAAAAGCCCCAAATCAGGAACTAAGGCTGAAGACATGATTAAACAGAAGATACTAACTAGGGTAAAGAATTCATATAAATACGGAAACATACCCCAAAATAAAAAATATACCAAATATACCCAAAATAAGAAATATACCCCCCCCCAAAAAAAGAAGGAAAGAATAATTACACAACTCTAAGGGGAAAAAATGGATTTTCCACAAGTACTACAAAAATACCTAGAAGAAATGAAGGGATAAAAATTAAACAAAAGCTCTGAAGGAAAGAACTGGAAGAAGAATAAGTAGGCTAAAACAGAAAGTGGTGAATCTTACCAAAGTAACCGAATCCCTGAAAATTAGAAGAGACGAAACAGAAATCAAAGACTCTATATGACAGCAAGTGATAGTTGAACAGAATCAAAAGGTTAAAAAAAGAAGAAATGAGGTGTGTCTAAAAAAGCTGAGCTAAAAAATAGATCAAGGAGGTCTAATTCAAGAATCACTAGATTCTCTAAAAACTGACAAATAAAAGCTTAGATACTACAGTTGATAAATGATAACTCTCTATATCTCTTATAACCAGAAGAAAAGGGAGGAAAGAATTTACCTGTTACCTCTAGAAAGAAAGCTTGATTAAAAAATTGCCAGGAATATCACAGTCAAAATTTTAAAATTTCAGTCAAGATGGCGGAGAAGAAACAGGACCTCTGCGTGGCTCCAGCTTCCACCTTCCCCAATCCATGTAAAAGGGGACTCTGAACAAACTTTGGAGCTGCAGAACCCACAAAATGACAAAGAGAAGCTAACCTCCCACTGCGGACAGCCCGGCAGGCCCGCAGGAATCGGCCAGCTCAGCGTTCTGGGAGCCGAGCACAGGCCCGCATGAGCCAGAGGTTTTAGCCCCAGGGTGGGCATGACCAGCCGCCAGCAGGAGGGACTCCAGATCATCAGCAACTGTGGCCGTTCCCAGATTTATCAACACATAGATGTGAAGGACAAAGTGAGAGGTCAGTGCAGTCTGGACTTTGGGACCAATAGTTGGGAGAGCATTGGTTTTTGCCCCCGGGGTGAGAAGATGCTGAGCCGCCTTGGCTTAGCTGACGCCAAGTTGCAGTTTCACTCCTACGGACTGTAGGGGAACCAAGCGACCAGTCTGAGGGGTAATCACCCTTGCATTAACCTGCTTGGATCTGGATTGCAGTGTAGGGTGGAGGTCCTGGGGTGCATGACCAACTTGCCAGAGCGTGTGGAGGCTTCATAGAGGGCACCCAACTAATACCTCTGGCAGCTGAGAAAACCCCAGCGTTTGGGACGGAAGCTCCCCTGTCTGGTGGCAGAGTCCTACTGTGGCAAAAAGCCCAGGGGTCAAGTGACTGAGAGGCGACATGACCAGGCAAAGGAAGCAAAACAAACAGAAGAATCCAACATTAGACTTCTATTTTGGGGACAAAAAGGAGCAAAGCATGGAACAGGAGGAAGACAGTGAAGTCAGAACTCCTGCACCAAAAGCTTCAAATGAAAATACGAGCTGGTTACAGGCCATAGAGGACCTTAAGAAGCAGATAAGAGAGGTGGAGGAAAAATTGGGAAGAGAAATGAGAACGATGCAAGAAAATTAAGAACTGAGAGTCAACAGCCTGACTGAGGAAAATAACACCTTAAAAAACAGACTAACTCAAATGGCAAAGGAGGCTCAAAAAGGCAATGAGGAGAGAAATGCCTTAAAAAGCCAAATTTGCCAGATGAAAAAAGAATCTCAAAAGCTCAATGAAGAGAATCATTCCCTCAGATTTAGAATGGAGCAAAGGGAAGTTAGTGACTTTATGAGAAATCAAGATGATGTTAAACAGATCCAAACAAATGAAAAAATAGAAGGCAATGTGAAATATCTCATGGGAAAAACCACTGACCTGGAAAATAGATCCAGGAGAGATAATTTAAAAATTATTGGACTACCTGAAAGCCATGATCAAAGAAAGAACCTAGAAATCATTCTCCAAGAAATTCTCAAGGAAAATTGTCCTGATGTCTTAGAACCAGAAGGCAAAATAGAGGTTAAAAGTATCCACCGATCACCTCCTGAAAAAGATCCCAAAAAGAAAACTCCTAGGAATATTACAGCCAGGTTCTGGAATTCCCAGATCAAGGAGAGAATATTATAAGCAGCCAGGAAGAAATAATTTGAATATTGTGGAAATAAAATCAGGATAACACAGGATCTGGCAGCTTCTACACTGAGGGATCGAAGGGTCTGGAATATGATATTCCGGAGGGCAAAGGAGCTGGGATTAAAACCAAGAATCACCTACCCAGCAAAACTGAGTATCCTGTTTCAGGGGAAAATATGGTCATTCAGTGGAATAGAGGACTTTCAAGCATCCTTGATGAAAAAACCAGAGTTGAATAGAAAATTTGACATTCAGATACAAGAAGCAAGAGAAGCTTGAGAAGGTAAACAGGGAAAAGAAATAATAAGCCACTTATCAAAGTTGAACCATTAATATTCCTACATGGAAAAACGATAATGGTAACTGATGAAACTTTTCTCAGTATGAAAATAGTTAAAGGGAATAGAAATATATATGTGTGTGTTTGTGTGTGTGTGTGTGTGTGTGTGTGTGTGTGTGTGTATTGGAGGGTATACGGGTGTATGAATACATATGTGAATGTGGGTATATATGTTTACAGGTGTATATAGATAGAGGGCACAGGACCAATTTAATAGGAAGGGATGATACTTAAAGGAGAAATTAAGAGGGGAGAGAGGAATATAATGAGAGGAGATGGAGAGAGTCAGAATGAGGTAAACTATCTCATATAGAAGAGGCAAAGGAAAATGGTTACAATGGAGGGGAAGAATAGGAAGACAAAAGGGAATGGGTCAACCTTAGTCTCACTGAATTTGGCTGGGGGAGGGAATGAAATACACACTAAATAGGGTATCTCACCCTACAGGAGAGTAGTAGGGAAGGGGATGAGAGGAGGGATGATGGAAGGGAGGGCAGGCTGGGGGGGGAAGGAAGTTGGAAGCACTCACTTCTGAAAAGGGATGGGATCAAAGTAGAGAACAGAATAAGTGGGAGGTGGGATAGGAGGGAGGGAAATATAGTCAGTCTTTGATAATATCTCATAATTGGGTTATGTGAGAAGAAAACTATATAAACAAGGCTTAAAGGGTGAGGGCAGAGTAGCCATCAGATGAAAGTCACTCACATCTGAACCAAAGGAGGTATGGATGTCCAGCAGACATCTTAAATTCAACATGTCCAAAACTGAACCCACTGTCTTTTCCCTTAAAATCTCCTCCTAACATCTGTTACTGTAAAGGGTGACACCATGCTCCCACTCTCTCGGATTCACAACCTAAGAGTGATTGTAGATTCCTCGCTATTTTCTTACCCCTTCATATCCAAGCTGTTGCCAAGGCCTGCTGAATTCATCTTTGAAAAATCTCTTGAATATGCCCCCTCTTCTCTTCTGATACTACCAACCCTTTGGTGCAGGCCCTCACCTCATGCTTGGAGGATCACAACAGCCTGCTGGCAGGACTGTCTACTTCAAGCATCTCCCTAAAGCCCATGTCCAACCATGTTGTGCTTGTTGAGGGGTTGAAGGATTGGAGGAAGCTGCGTCGATGAAGAATAGGGTTTTGAAAATAACAGTTTTAATTTATTATATGCTTTCAAAAAAAAAAACAAGCAGTACTGGACAGAATTTAAAAGTCTCATATACAATCCTCTTTTTTATTCTAGTTTGAGTATGAAAATGTTCATTTGAAGGGCAACTAGGTGGCACAGTGAATAGAGCATCAGCCCTGGAGTCAAGGAGGACCTGAGTTTAAATCCGGCCTCAGACACTTAACACAAAAAAAAAACTAGCCATGTGACGTTGGGGAAGTCACTTAACCGCAACTGCCCTCCAAAAAAAAAAAAAAAAGAAAATGTTCATTTGGGGGCATTTAATAAATTAAAAATAAAAACTATTTAAAAATGTGAACATATTGAATTATATTTCCCTGCCCTTTTCATTTTTTTTTTTAATCCTGGAGTAGCATTGAATTTGGCTTAAGGAGGGAATAACATACACACTCATTTGGGTATCTTACCTTACAGGAAAGTAGGAGGAAAGGGGATATGAGGGGGGATGATAGAAGGGAGGGCAGATTGGGAGAGAGGGTAGTTAGAAGCACACATTTTGAAAAAGGACAGGGTCAAAGCAGAAAATAAAGTGGGGGGTGGGATAGGATAGAGGGAAATACAGTTAGTCTCTCACAATATAACTACTATGGGAACGTTTTGCATAACTACACATGTACAACCGATATTGAATTGCTTATCTTCCCAGTGGGGGTGGGTGAGGAGGGAAGAAGGGAAAGAACCTGGAAATCAAAGTTTTAAAAACAAATGTTAAAAAAAATTGTTTTTTACATGCAACTGGGAAAGAAGATATACAGGCACTGGGGTACAGAAATTCATCTCACCCTTCTAGAAAGTTGGAGGGGGGAAGGAGGAGGTTATAAGAGAGAACAGATTGGGGGAGGGGGTATTCAGTAGGATCGCTATTGTGGGGTGGGGGGCAGGGGAAAGACAAGCAGAATATTTGTAACTCAAAATCTTATGGAAATGAATGTTGAAAACTAAAACTAAATTAAAAAAAAAATCCTGGAGTGGAAAAAGTATAATTAGTTAGGTGCTACTAAACACCTGCTGGCAGTTAGCAGAAATGAGACATGGGCCTCAGAGATCACCCAGTCTAAACTCTTCATTTTACTCATGAAGAAACTGAGGCCCAGGGCAGGAAGCCAAATAAAAGGCCGTATGCGTGAGTTATGCCATGGGCTCAGCCTCAGAAATGTCACACTTATGTTTGTGTCTTGAATTGTTTTAGTCTGTTTCCTTCTCCACTTCCCCTCAAGTCTGCCCCTTGTTTATTTCTAAAAGGCTGAAGTCTCCACAGAGGGTTGAGATACACTGCACTGATTCCCATACTTTTGGAGGTGACCAATCAAATCGGGTAGACTCCTTGGGTCTAGCAAAGCTCAAATGGCCTTGGGTGCACGGCAGACCCCAGTCCTGTGGCTTAGCATTAGCAGAGCACTGTTTCTTGCAAGCTCTTCAGACAACCCACCCTGTGGCTATTATTCTCTGGGCTATGTTTTCACAGCTGCCTTTTTTCCGATTATAAACAGAATAGCTGTTTTGTGTTGTATTTTAGGAGTTCCCTTTTTTTTTTTTAAGTATGAAACTGAATTCATTCCTTGGTTCTGAAATCTTGCATTAAAGTATAATTTAGCACGCTTCTGAATTAGAGAAGAAAAGATGTAAAGTACAAAACGGGTTTATGTTGAATATGGTCAACCAATGAATACTAATGGTTTGCCAGGTTTGAGGAGCTGTGAGAAAGTGTAAAGATGTATATATACATGTTATAAGTGTATACATGCACACATGTATCCAAACATTTATGTGTGCATGTATGTACCTCTATGTTGACACACCAATAAAAACAGGGTCCATGAATTCAAAGATCTTCCAGTCTAGGATAGACAGGTATGTATGTACACATGAAAAGGCAAATAAATGCAAGGACACTAAATGAAGGGTCCATATTTCTTTCCAGTTATATTAGAATATTATGTCTGACCTTTCTCGTTGGATTACCCTTGGCCTTGGAAGCTTGTAGCCAGCCCCTTGACCATAGTGACTTACTACTGTGATGAACTGTCTATAAGACTCATGGTTGTTCTTTGAACAATGACAGTCCTAGTCTTAGTTCCACTTCTTTGAGCAATGTGACATGACGAAGGCAGGTACCTTCCTCTATCTGCTTGGGATCAAGAGTGATCCCTTCTGTACACACAAGGTAAAGGTAAAAGGTTGGAGTAAAATATATCATGCCTCAGCTAAAGTAAAAAAAGCAGGGGTAGCAATCCTTATCTCAGATAAAGCAAATGCAAAAACTGACCTAATTAAAAGAGATAAGGAAGGAAACTATATCCTGTTAAAAGGCACCATCGAGAATGAAGCAATATCACTACTTAACATATATGCACCAAGTGGTGTAGCTTCCAAATTCCTAGAGGTGAAGGTAAAGGAATTAGAGGAAGAAATAGATAGCAAAACTATACTAGTGGGAGACCTTAATCTCCCCCTATCTGAACTTGATAAATCCAACCTCAAAATAAACAAGAAAGAAGTTAAGGAGGTGAACAGGATTTTAGAGAGGATAGGTATGATAGATCTCTGGAGAAAACTGAATGGGGATAAAAAGGAATATACTTTCTTCTCAGCGGTTGATGGCACATACTCAAAAATTGACCATGTTCTAGGGCATAAAAACCTCACAATTCTATGCAGTAAGGCAGAAATAATAAACGCATCGTTCTCAGATCATGATGCAATAAAAATTATATGCAATAAAGGGCCAGGGAAAGACAGACTAAAAACTAACTGGAAATTAAACAATTTAATCCTAAAGAATGAGTGCATCAAACAAGAAATTATAGAAACAATCAGTAATTTCATTCAAGAGAATGATAATAATGAGACAACATACCAAAATCTGTGGGATGCATTAAAGGCAGTTCTTAGGGGGAGTTTTATATCCCTGAGTGCATACGTGATTAAATTAGAGAAAAGGGAGCTCAACAAATTGGGCATGCAATTAAAAAACCTAGAAAAAGAACAAATTCAAAATCCCCAATTAAATACTAAACTAGAAATATTGAAGACTAAAGGAGATATTAATAAACTCAAAATTAAGAAAACTATTGAACTAATAAATAAAACCAAGAGCTGGTTTTAAGAAAAAACCAACAAAATTGATAGACCCTTAGTCAATATGATAAAAAAAAAAAGAAAGAAGAAAACCAAATTATGAGTATCAAAAATGAAAAGGGTAAATCTACCTCCAATGAAGAGGAAATCAAAACAATAATTAGGAATTATTTTTCCCAATTGTATGCACATAAATTTGACAATCTTAGGGAAATGGATGAGTATTTAGAAACATACAAGTTGCCCAGATTAACTAAAGAGGAAGTAAATTACTTAAATAATCCCATCTCAGAAAAAGAAATTGAACAAGCCATCAGTCACCTCCCTAGGAAAAAATCTCCAGGGCCAGATGGATTCACTAGTGAATTCTATCAAATTTAAAGAACAATTGATTCCAATACTCTACAAATTATTTGGGAAAATTAGTGAAGAAGGAGTCCTACCAAATTCTTTTTATGACACAAATATGGTACTGATACCTAAATCAGGAAGAGATAAAACACAGAAAGAAAATTATAGACCAATCTCCCTCATGAATATAGATGCAAAAATTCTAAATAAAATACTAGCCAAAAGACTACAGCAACTTATCTCAAGAATAATACACTTTGATCAGGTAGGATTTATTCCAGGAATGCAAGGATGGTTTAATATTAGGAAAACCATCAGTATAATTGAGCATATCAACAATAAAACTAGCAGAAACCACATGATCATCTCAATAGATGCAGAAAAGGCTTTTGACAAAATACAACATCCATTCCTATTAAAAACATTAGAAAGTATAGGAATAAATGGAGCCTTCCTTAAAATAATAGGTAGCATCTATTTAAAGCCATCAGCAAGTATTATATGTAATGGGGAGAAGCTGGAAGCATTTCCCATAAGATCAGGGGTGAAACAAGGGTGTCCACTATCACCCCTCTTATTCAATCTGGTACTAGAAATGTTAGCAGTAGCAATTAGAGAAGAAAAAGAAATCAAAGGAATCAAGTTAGGCAAAGAAGAGACCAAGCTATCACTCTTCGCAGATGATATACTTAGAGAATCCTAGAGAATCAAGTAAAAAACTGCTTGAGACAATAAATAAATTTGGCAAAGTTGCAGGATATAAAATAAACCCACATAAATCCTCAGCATTCCTATATATTTCCAATGAAATTCAACAGCAAGAAGTAGAAAGAGAAATCCCATTTAAAGTTACTGTAGACATTATAAAATATTTGGGAATCTACCTGCCAAAACAAATCCAGGACCTGTATGTGTAATGTAATGCCAAAAGAAAGGCAACTTCCCAAGGTTCAGAATACCAGCATAGGTGCTCTCCATTTTATTCAGTAACAAACCCAGAACAGAGAAGATCAAAACATGACATCATTCCAAATACAGCATTTACTAAGTGTGATTAAGTAATCTCCAAGTACTACCCCACCCCAGGACCTTCCAATCATTCAATCAATTACAAAGTCTCTGTTCTAAATACTTCACCCCTAGGCTATACCTTAATTAAGTCCACCACAAAGCCCCTCTTCTCAAATGGAGATTAGTTTCCAAACATAAGGTCAAAAGTTCCCCACCCCTGGATCACAATTGAATCTACCCCAGAGTTACATCAAGTTTAAACACAGCACTTAATACCCAAATGGAAGTCTTTTCTTCATCTTGACAGGAGGCAAGTTCTCAGCAATCTTAGTTCCTGGGGAGACAAGGCTTAGCAAGGCCATAAGATACATTGCCAATCCCTTCATGAATTTATCCTCTGTCTGTAGAACAGTCCTAGAACCTCTGAACACATTAGCAAAGCCCTCTCCCAGGATTTCTGTAAACATACAACAAGAAAATCCTTCTTCAGGGCTTCTGAACCAACAGAAAGGCTCCCAGACCCCTGCAACAACAGCACTGTCCTTCACCAGTGGACAGTATTCATTCTGTCTGCAGGACAGTCTCCAGACCCCTGCAACAACAGCACTGTCCCTCACCAGTGGACAGTATTCACTCTCTGTCTGCAGGACAGTCTCAGGGCTTCTTAGCGAACAGCCAGGTTCCAGGACTTTTTCAACAAAAGGACTGTCTTTCACCAGTGGACAAATCTGGCAAAACAACATCAAAACAGACAGACAAAGTACCAGCAAAACAGCCATGTCTCCTCAGTCCTTGGCAGCTCAGGGGGCAGGTCTCAAAAGTCCAGGGCAATTCAAAGCGGCCACCAGCAATTCTCTTAGTCTCTCTCTCTCCACGAGGTGCTGCTTCCAAAAAGATCTTCCGCCTCTCTCTTGTCTCTACAAATCTACGTCACCAGCTCCTCCCAGTTCAGGACTTTCTTTTCACATCAAAAAGTCCATCCCACAGGTGGGATTAACAAGCTCTGGGTTTTAACACAATCAATTTGAAAACCAAGCCAATACAGGGGAATCTTTAATTGCCATTACTATCACAGTATGATCATAACTACAAAACACTTTTCACACAAATAAAGTCAGATCTAACTAATTAGAAAAATATCAATTGCTCAAGGCTGGGTCGAGCTAATATAATAAAAATGACAATTTTACCTAAATTAAATTATATATTTAGTGCCATACCAATTAATTTACCAAAAAAACTACTTTATAGAGTTAGAAAAAATAGTAACAAAATTCATCTGGAAGAATAAACGGTCCAGAATATCAAGGGAATTAATGAAAAAAAAAAATGCTAGGGAAGGTGGACTAGCTTTACCAGATTTCAATCTGTACTATAAAGCAGCAGTCATCAAAACTACCTGGTACTGGCTTAGAAATAGAGAAGTGGATCAATGGTATAGATTAGGCACATGAGATTCAGAAGTCAACGACTACAGTAATGTATTGTTTGATAAACCCCCAGACCCTGGTTTTGGGGATAAGAACTCACTATTTGACAAAAACTGCTGGGAAAACTGGAATATAGTATGGCAGAAACTGGACATAGACCATTATCTAACACCATATACCAAAGTCAAGTCTAAATGCGTTCATGATCTAGGTATAAAGGTTGATACTGTAAGCAGTCTGCTAAAACAAGGAATAGTTTACCTATCAGACTTGTGGAGAGGGAATGACTTTATAACGAAACAGGAATTAGAGAACATTATAAAATGTAAAATGGATAATTTTGACTACATGAAATTGAAAAGTTTGTGTACAAATAAAGCCAATGTAACCAAGATTAAGAGGGAGGTGGGAAATTGGGAAAGAATCTTTACAACCTATGTCTCTGACAAAGGACTCATCTCTAAAATATACAGAGAATTGAGTCAAATTTATAAGAATACAAGTCATTCCCCAATTGATAAATGGTCAAAGGATATGAACAGGCAGTTTTCAGAGAAAGAAATTAAAGCTATCTATAAGCACATGAAGAAATGCTTTAATTCACTATTGATTAGAGAAATGCAAATCAAAACAACTCTGAGGTACCACATCTCACCAGTCAGATTGGCTAAGATGACAAAACAGGAAAATGACAAATGCTGGAGAGGATGTGGGCAAACTGGAACACTAATGCATTGTTGGTGGAGTTGTGAACTGATCCAGCCTTTCTGGAGAGCAATCTGGAATTATGCCCAAAGGGCTATAAATACTTTCATACCCTTTGATCCAGCAATACCACTCCTAGGGTTATATCCCAAAGAGATCATAGAAATGGGAGAAAGACCCATATGTACAAAAATGTTTATAGCAGCTCTTTTTGTTGTGGCAAAGAATTGGAAATTAAGGGGGTGCCCATCAATTGGGGAATGGCTGAACAAGTTGTGGTATATGCATGTTATGGAATACTATTGCGCTATAAGAAAAAGGGAGCAGGCGGTCTTCATATTTACCTGGAGAGGCTTAAAAGAACTGATGCTGAGTGAGAAGAGTAGAACCAGGAGGAATTTGTACACAATTACAGACACAACGTATATGTGATGACCAACTTTGATAGACTGGACTCTTCTCAACAATGCAGGGATATAAGTCAATCCCAAAAGACGCATGATGGAGAGAAAAACGTGCATCCAGAGAAAGAACTAGAAAGAACTAAATTTATATCCCGGTGGAAGCAAAATACCTGATCTTTTTCGTTCTCTTATTTGATTTTATGTCCTCTTTACCATTTTTCATTCCAGCTGGTACAATCCATCCTTATAACCTGACCATTGTATAATGTGAAAGTCTTTACAGATCCTATACTTGATAATAAGCCGCCATGGGGGGGGGAGGGAGGGGGACAAAATGTGAAATTCAAGGAATTGTGGAATTGAATCCTGTAAACTAAAAGGAAATAAACAAATTACTAAATTAAAGTTTAATAAAAAAAAAAAAAAGAAGAAATCACACACACACAAAAAAAGAGTGATCCCTTCTGGCTCCCTGACAAAGCCATCCTGAGGAAAGCTGCCCTGTGCCCCAGAAAGGGCCCTGGATTCAGAGCCCAAAGACCCAAGCCTGAACCCTGGCTTTACTATTTACTCTACATTGCTTTGGGCAAGTCAATTCTGGCCAATAAACATTTATAAAATGCCAAGATGCAAGGTGTCAGGCTAAGGGCTCTAAGGATATAAAGTTGAAAAAAATGGCTCTTTCCACAACATTTACACAAGAGTAAGAGAGTATGAAGGGACAAATGGAGAGATCTAGACAAAGTACTCACCTTGGCACTAACTCTCCAGGCTTCTCAACCATAGGGAGCCAGCTTGAAACCCTGCAATCTTGTTAAGTTAGATCTCCTCTAGCAATTCTCTTATTCTCTAAAGGTCAAATGCTTGAGAAATAGACGAGGACTAAATTAGGTGAGTTCTTGGTTGTAAAGCTAATTACCAAAGTGGACAGAGTTCTGGACTTGAAGTCGGGAAGACCTGAGTTCAATCTGCCTCAGACACTAACTAGCTGTGTAACCTTGCACAAATCACTTAACCTCTCTGTCAAAATTAGAATTTATAAAATTACAGGATTATACTCTATAATGTAAGATTAATCATTAATTTTGCTGCAAAATTTCAGTATAGGTATTTTAAAAAAATTTTTTAATTGAACTTCAGTGCTACCTAGTCCAAGAAATACATGAAGAAGGGTCTCCATTACAACACAGGGCATCAGTCTGTATAAGACCTGAGGCAAAGGGAAAGCCAACACCTCTTCAGACAGACTGCTCCACGTCTGGAATTTTCTAGTTGACAGCAAGTTTGTTACTACAGGAAGCCTCAATTTGCTTCTTTAAAACCTGCTGTCCTCTGGAGCCAAACTGTGTAAATCTAATCCCTGGGGTCCCCGAAAGCCCTGCAAATATGACTGTCAGGTGGCTTTACTCCCTGAACCCCAGCCCAAGTCTTCTCCAGGCTAAACATCCCCACTTCCTTCAACTGATTCTTATGTGGCAGGAGTTCAGGGTCCCCTGCCCTGCCCCCTCCCAACCTTTACACTGCCTGGTCCTCATATCTGGAGCACACCTCCTCCCCATTGAAGCCTCCTGAAACCCTGCCCTTCTATCTGGATGTGGTTCAAGCACCGCCTTGGGCACGAAGCCTTTCCTGATCCCCCAAGGCTTGGTGCCTACCTTCCCCAACTACCAAGTAGTTATTCTGTCTACGTGTGTGTGTTGGTTCCTCTGGTGGAATGCGAGCTCCCTAGGAGCAGGAATTATTTAACTTTTTGTCTTTGTGAGTCAAGAACCCATCACAGGGCCTAATACAAAGTGGGGTGCTGACAGATGTTTGTTGATGGTGGAGGGAAAAAACCTTTGCTCCTTCATGGCAGAGCCCACATAGGGTCTATGTCTGATTCTGTCTGGCATTTTATTAAAAGGAAAGGACCTGTCTTACACAGATCTTTTAATCTTAAACTGTTCATCAAAAGCACAGGGGAAAAAATATGGTTCCAGTTACTCCTATCTACCCCTAGCTCCAAACATCTAAATTGATATTTTTAATCTTTCAATTTAATACCAACCCCTTAAAGATAACATCTTCAAGTTTCTGCACAACAAAAAACAGTGATTTGTGGATAGTTCACGCATGCTCCCTCGTGATTTTTTCTCTTTACTTTATTCTTATTTTTCTATAGCTAGTCACCAGTATGCATATTAATTTGCCTTTGTATAAGGTTCAATACTACTTTGGATTAAGATGTTTATTTGAAAGGAAAACCAAGTTTGAATTATTATTATACCTACCCTACACAGTATTTAGGGGCTAGGAAATGTGAGCTAAACACAGATGAACCTAATAAAAAAAAGAATGTATTAATTACTCTTTCATCCTAAGGAGTCACCAAGTAATTAAACACAGTCATCAAGTTTAAGATAGAAACATGTATAATAGGCCAGTGGCAACAGACTGTGTTTTCATTACAGAAGTCTATGACAAGGTCGCTATATGCAGAGAGATAAATAATGACGTATGCACATGTGACTATACTATTTATGCCTATGTAATAAAATATTGCATAATTTATTAATATAATTTGTATTATGTAATTATGTAACATAAATTATCACATAATTTATAAAAACATTAATAAAATGAACATACACAAACACAACTGGCTGACTGACATTTCTGAGAATCAAGTTACTAACTCTAGAAGAGATAAGGAGGGAACCAACTGGAAGAAAAATGTTTTTAAAATCCTTGGAGAATAGGGGCAAAGATGGAAGAATGAAATGAGGAGTTGGACCTTTTGGTAATATAGAGAAAGGTTGACCAGGCAGATTAAAAAAAAAACAAAACACAGCATTTGAAACCATAACTTGGTTTCCTCTGTAATTCTATCTATTTTATTCTATGCATTTAGAAACATTATTCTAGGAGGAGTTCCATAGGCTGCCAAAGGGGTCCATGACACAAAAGTCTTGGCAACCCTTCTCTAAACAGCACACACACAAGAAGGCATTTGGCTGATGGAACCCCAAAGGGAGGCCCATTCTCTTGCTGTCCAGTTTTCACTGACAGCCCATTCTCATAGACAACGTGAGACCACCACAGAAAGTATAAAACAAAAGAGAGGATGATTATGCCAACACACGCAAAACTTGGGTCCTTCTTCGGGCCATTAGCAGATTTTTCAAATGAATTGGCTCAAAAGTGGCCAATCTTTGTCTTTGAAATGGAAAGATATCATGTGGAACCCGATCTGGTAAGCGCAAGATTTACAGAGGTGTGGGGCGGGGGGGTCACAAGGAAGTTAGACTACAAAACAAGGAAGGTGACTTGCTGGCGTAGTTCTAAGGACAATGATGACAGCAGACCCTCCTCAGGTCCCTGGCACAAAGGTTCTTAAATAAATGCGGGAATTGCCTACATTGAAATTTTCGTTTGTATGTGTAAGCTCTTCTGTGTTTGTAAAAAAAAACAACACAACTTGTTAATTCATAGTCATGTTGCATCCATATGATCTTTTTTATTTTGGCTTGGTTTTCAGATTTTATGTTTCCTCTTCCTTTCTCCCAGTTTCTTATAGGATTTTCAAGTGGTTTATACAGTTGGAAGCCCCTCATCTGGAGAGAGGGTTTCTCTGGCCAAGTTCCCATTAAGGAAAGTCTCTGTCTTCAGATAAGCTCTTGGGCCATAAGTGTTGTTGCCCTAATACTAACTCACGTTATCTGCACAATGCCTCATCTTATACAGATAGGAATCCAGAGAGCAGATACGAGTGACACACTGCACAGGAGGACTCTTAATTGGGACACTGCTGACCATCATTTCAAAGACCAGCCTAAGAACCACATGGCTTCCTTCTTGCCCTTTCTCCTTGATGAAGCAGACAATAGTTAAGGTTCTCTTTTTGAGAGATGTCAAGGCAGAGATGTGCAGGTTAGAAGCGGCCTAGCAGAAGGCGTGGGGAGAAGCAAGTCTGACTCAACAGGCAGACCTGTCAGGTACCAAAGGCATCTTTCTCTGTTAGAAATGGGGCCTAAGTGCTGATGTGGGAGTTTCCCACAGCTTCAACTGGCCTCCAAAGGTATATTTGTCATCAGAGGGTCTTGATGAAGCTGTATATCAATATCTGACTGCTGTTAAAAAACAAAACAAAAAAAATTGTTCCACAGGAACCAAATCAAAACCAGCTGTGAGTGGGAGAGGCCAAAAGCTCAGTGTAATTGCAAAGAGTCCAGCAGAAACACTTGTTAATTGTGTTATTTACTTTGCTGAACAGTAAATTGCCACACCAATTTAGTCCCATCACATGACTATAATGCTTTTCATATGACTTTAATGCTATGAGAGAAATGAGCATTTATTTTCTAGACTCCTGAGGCTAGTGAAAGATAAATCAAATTCTCTATCATCATTCAGGACCACCCTATCAGCCCTGCTCCTCTGGGTGGGGTGGCAGAGTTATGGAGGGCGAGGACCAGGACCAGTACACACGGGCCAAATACGTTCAATCCCCTAAGGCCCCAACACTGTTATCTTAAAGAAGAAAAAAAAAGGGTGCAAAGAATACCAGGGACACTGAAACTCAACTGGGAGGACTGATGACAGTGTTCTGAAAAACAAGGAAATCCCATGTCCACTAGCATATTTAAAAGATAAAAATCAAAGGCTGACATTCCAAGGAAGAAAAGGCAGGTCATTGCTGACTGAAGGGTTCAGGGAAGGCTTCCTGGAAGAGGTGACACTTAAACTGGACTTTAAAAGATGGATATGAATTCAACAAGTGAAGGAAAGGGACAGGGCGAGAGAAAGGGAAGGAAGAGCACACAAGCAAAAGAACAGAAAAACAGAAAAAGGGTATGTACAGCAATCGGCCTAGTTTGCCTTGCTCAAAACAGGAGGGAACAGAGTGAGTTAAGGCTGAGAAGAAAGGATGGATTCTGTGGCATAAGACCTTAAATGCTGAGCTAAGGAGCTCAAACTTGATTCAACATTAAAGAGGGAGCTTGTGGGGGCAGTCAGGTAGCACAGTGAGTAAGAGCACCGGCCCCAGAGTCGGGATGACCTGGGATGGAATCCGGGCTCAGACACTTAGCACCCACCCAGAAATACCTGGCAGTGTAACCTTGAGCAAGTTATTTAACCCCAATTGCTTTAAAAAAAAAAAAAAGAGGGAGCCCGTAAAGAGATAGTTTGGAGACAAAACAGGCAAAGAACTATTAGCAGGCAACTGCAACAGTCCAGGGGGATGGCCATGAAATTCTACTGGGGGGGCGGGGTAGCGAGAATTGAGCTGAGGGGATAGATTAAAGAGGCCTTGAAAGATGGAATCAAAAGGACTTTTTAGCTGGCTGGGTATAGAAGCAAAAGAGAGGAGTCAAAGTTAACACAAAGTTGCAAACATGGTATCATATTTGAGAGCTAACACCATCATCTTATATTATTATGTTTTCTTTGTTCACTTCCTCAGGGAGGTGATAATCAATTCTCTGAGAAGGCACCTGAGTCCTACCCATCTCTTAGCTGCCTACGGTGGCTTTGATATTGCAAGTGCTTAAAAAAGGGACATAGAAGGGCGGCCAGGTGGTGCAGTAAGAACACCGGCCCCAGAGTCAGGATGACCTGGGATCAAATTTGGGCTCTGATACTTAGCACCACACCCAGAAATAACTGGCTGCGTAACCTTGAGCAAGTTACTTAACCCCGATTGCTTTAAAAAAAAAAAGGGGACATAGAATTGAAAAGACCAGAAACTATGGAACAAGTGAATGGTTCACCCTGTCTTATGAAGCAACAATGAAGAGTGTTGCTTTTTGGTGTTGTTTCTTTGTCAGTGTGACCCTCTCTGGCAGCCAGCAGGAAAGAAGTGAAGAACTTCAATTCAAGTAAGCTGTTCCTTATTTCTAGGCTTGGTGATGGAAGGTGAAACAAGCTCATCTCCAATGCCTGTTTTCTATAGAGGCCGTGGGAATTAGCTTTCATCAGCAATGGCTGTTAGGCTGGAAAAAGGATGCTTCGGGCCCACAAACTATGGAGGAAAGAGGATCGTGGTGTTGGGATAGGATTAATTGAAATTGATGACCTGCACATGGACCTGTAACTCTGCAAAGGAGTTTGGTTCTTGTAGCTAGGGCCCAAATCACGAGAGAATAATGGGATGAGGAGGACAAGAGACTGTGCAGTTGGGAAGCCTTCATCACAGAAGACCTTTGTCTTCAAATAAGATTTTGGGTCTTAAAGGCCACTGCCCTAATACCAACTCACATGACCCTCACAGTGCCTCAGCTTATACAGATGATAATGCAGGGAGCAAATACAAGTGACATGTTGAACGGGAGGAGTCTTGGGGCTGGTGTTCAATGTTGAACAGGACCTTGTGAAGACCTAGTGGGATTGGGCAGCCCCATGGGTGTCTCTGTGAGCACACGTATAACAAATGCTGACATCATGAAGTATCCAAGCTGCTATGAGTCAAGGAGGTCAGGCCTTCAGAAGCGGACAGTGGGGAGAACCAACACCATTACCAAAAGAGCCGAGGGTATTAAAGGAGGCAGGCGGAATTCTCAGCGGGGACTGAACTGAACTGTGATTTCATGAATAGAGGAAACTCCCAGGCAGTGAGATGCCCTCTACCAATACAGGTCAGAAACTTCTTTACAGTTTATGGTTTCAGAGGGTTGTCTGTGGTACCAAGAATTAGAGGGTCTTGCTCTGGATCTCACAGCAAACACGTGGCAGAAGAGAGACTTGCACCCAGGACCTGGCTTCTAGGCCAGATCTCCATCTGTATACCCTGCTGCCTCTCAAAAGCAGAGAAAAATTGTTGGATTTAACTGTCTTGATTTCTGTGAAGATAAAAGTAGCTGTTCTGAGGATCACAGGTCTAGTGCTGAAAGGAATCTCAGAGGTCACCTACTCCAGTCCCTTCATCTCATAGATGAGGAATTGTGACTGGGGTTAAGTGGCTTGTCCAAGGTCACAGAGGCAGCAAGCATCAGAGGCAGAATTTGAACCTAGTTCTTCTAACATACAATAAACTACATCAACATACAGTGATGGTGAATGTGTTTTTATAATTAAGTTTGGTTGGTTAAAACATTAAGCCAGAGCCAAGTGACTGAATGAAGAAAAAATGTAGCAAGTGAAGTAAAGTTGGGTGCTGGAAGAGTGCTGGCCTTGGAGCCAGGGAACCCTACGCTCAGATGGCCACTCTGACACTATCAGGGTGAATCAGTTTCCTCATCTGTGAAATGGGGCTGATGAAAACTGTGGTGTCTATAGTGCAGAGTTACTGGGAGGCTCAAATGAGAAAACAGGCATAAAGCACTTTACCAACCCTAAAAACTATAGAAATGTCTCTGAGTTGTTGCTAGGACCCTAAAATACTGAAAGACAGATCTTCAAACTTTCACTGGTGAATATCTTTGGATACACTGTGAATCAGAGCTACAACCAAAGTACTATCCTCATAGAGATAATGATTTCCCCATGCTTTCTTCCCCAGGCTGTCAGGAGACTAAGATGGTGAGGAAAGCTGTTAGAATACTGTAGTAAAACATCAAGATAACATGGAAGCACACGGGACTTCTGCCACTGATACCAAAGGTTACTTTTAATGTGACCCAATGAAAATAAGGACTGTTCCTCTTCTCATGGCTGATGGTTATTAATGGACTCCGCAATTACAAACGTAGGAAAAGGTATGCTGGTAAATGTTTAACAACCAGCTCTCCAGAAAAAAAGTACACATGACACACTTTTGAGTTTAATCTATACTGCTCACATTTTCACCATCACTTTCTTTTTTTTAAGTCTTTTATTTTTAAATTTTTTGGTCTTTATTAATTTGTTTGTACTTTTAGTTTACAGGATTCAATTCCACAATTTCTTGAGCTCACCATCACTTTCTTAAATTTGGACATTCAACAAAACAATGAATCAAGTCATGGTTTGTAGCTTTCGCCAGTTCCTAAGGCATGAATGTTCACACTGAATATGTGACAGATCAGTTCTTGTGAGTCAGCATGAGCTAGCTTCAGCACACCTCTGAATGTTGGTAAGTAGAGGTAAGTTTGGGAAAACGTCCCAGATGTGTAGGGAATGAAAGCAAGGCTTTCCATATAAGAGGGGCTTAGTTTCCCAATTTGTTCACAAGCACTTCTCTCTCTTTTACCAGAGGTACTCTATTCCTTTGGATCAAATGACTGAACAGATTGCTAACCTCTCAGTAAGACCACAAGGGTATAGACAGACCCTCCGCCACCTCCCTGTGGCTTCTCTGCATATTACCAGCTTAGGCTCAGGAACCTGCAGCTTTTCCCAGCTCTGGGTCACTAACATTAACTGTCTGAAAGGCTGAAAGGTGAGTTCAAAAGCCAGGCTGAAATCCAGCCAGCCAACTTATTAAGTAAAATGCTTGAGCTGCTTCCAGTGAAATAAGAGAATGATCACATTTTCTTGGCATGACTGTAGAGTTCCATACACTGTTTACATTTCTATGGAGCAGAACCAATCAGAAGGAAAAGTATCTGTTATCAAAACAGTGGCACAGACCCCCACCTGAAGGACCCCAGAAATAGTGGGGATATTCCAGAAGATTCAATGTGAATTCCTAATTGACTTCAAAAGGTCACAATCACAATAATGCTCTGGAACTCTGTGAGTATCCTGAAGCAAATCCACATCCTCCAAATACACAGTGTTCCAGGGTCCCTGGACTTCACGAGTCTTAGTTATTCTAGGGCTTATCTCTTGATCTGCTTAGCTGACCTTCTATCTCAGATCACTGCATCTGTGATAGTTCTTGAACTCAGGTACAACAGACATGACCCTAGAGTTGATGTTGTATAGTCAAGTAGGACAAATGGAAACCTAGCAAATGTTTCTATTTTTGTCTATTCAACCCAATGTATAGGTAGTTCAAGTTGTGTTTGTACAGCTTATCACAGCTCCAAAAGCTCCTCATCTTTCATTTGAACAATTTTATCACCAAGGTAACAAAAAAATTTATTTGTTCCCATATTTCTATTTACAGAAACTCTCTACTCGTACAACTAACCAGATTAACATTGGCTTGGTCATAAATCTATCTGTAGCCAGAATATTCACTTGTCGCATAACAACGACCATTCAGGAAGGCAAAATAAACAGAGCATCCTGCAAAAATAGGCTTAAAAAGAGCCATTTCCACCCCCATTCCCTCTGCCACTTGCTGTGTGTCTAGCATAAGGTTATGATTTTCTACAAATGTTTTTTCTAGAGAACAAAGAGAACCACACAAAATAGTCACTGTCAGTGCTCAAACATATACCAAGCTAACAGGCATCTGATCTCCTAGAGAAGAGCTTCTTAATCAGGGGTCTGCAAACTTGGGTGGGCTTTTTTTATTGTAATAACTGTACCTCTTTTGTAATCCTTTACAATTTTATGTGTTTGAAAGTGTGATTCTGAGAAGGGGTCTCTAGACTTCTTAGCTCCAGACTGCTGCAAGGGGTCCCTGCCACAAACAACGTGAAGGACCCCTGCTGTCATGGCACCGTCAAGTCAAGGACAAAGGAATAAAGGGTGCCTCAGTATCCTTCTCTCAGAATCAGTGCCCATTCTTTTGGAATAGCTTTTAGAATTTTTAGAATGAATCTGCCTCTCAAATAAAATCCAGTTTCTCCTTTATTCACATGATCAGATCCAATGTCTCTACTGTGAAACTGATTCACAGGTCAAGATAATACACGAACAGACTGAAGATCTCATCTATAGTAACTGGCGCATCTCCACAGAAAATACTTTCTGAGTGGATAATTACTAGGAGATACCAGTGGTCTTTAGCACAAGGTATTTAGTAACACTTAATGCACATAACCCTCCACTGATGGAAGGAAGTTTCTGATAGTTAGCAGATGATCACCAGACTTACTCAATAGCACTTGCTCTAACACAGTAGGATGACTTTCTCCCTTTTCTACACAGCTGAATATTACTGAAAAAAGACTTCAAACCCAGTGGTACTTAACACAAAAAGCTTTGTTTTCTTCTTACCTCAGCAGCTTGAGTCTCTTGATGTAACAAAGTAAGTCCAGTCAAGTCTTCTAAAAAGGAATGTGAAGAATTAAACACTTTTGCCAGGAAATTAAATCCTTCTTTCTCATATTGATCAAGGACCTGTAAAACAGTTTTTTAGAGAAAAGGTTTATAAAACATATTATGGACTTATTCTGTAACAAACACCTGCCCAAAATGCTGTAGTTGTAGAAATGAGGCAAAACTCGAATTGAATCTGGTTAAAAGAACATGGTAGACTCTGGGGTTGGCTTCATTTTTTATAGGGAAAAAAATTCATTTGGGGAGAACTGCTATTTCCCATTTCTATCTCATAAGAAAAGGTTTCCACCCACACCTTTCAAGTGTGCAGGGTGCATACACCTCTCCCCTAAACGGTTTCACAAAAATCCACCAGGGCCATGCTGTACTTCTTTAACCTCACATCAATCTTTGTTCACACTGGAAGCTAGCATCTTGCAGTCAATCAGTCAACAAGCACCTATTAAGCAATGCTAGATACTCTAAGCACTGTTAATATAAAGAAAGGCAAAAATGTTACCTGCCTCCAAAAAGTTAATGAATGAACAAATCAATGTTCCAAGTAGTTCTGATATAAACATAACCCTTCACTTGTATCTAGCAGTGTACTAAGTGCTAGCACTTCTTTCGTGTTCTTTTAAGGCAGGGGAGTGGAACCTGTGCCTAGAGGTCACATATAGCCCTCAAGGTCCTCAAGTATGGCTTGACTCCACTCATGGGCTACACTTGAGGACCTAGAAGGTCACATGTAGCCTTGAGGCTGAAAGTTCCTTACCCCTGTTTTAAGAAATAAAGTACAACTTAAATAACTGGAGGGATATTTGGTGCTCATGGCTGTCCTATACCAATGTGATAAAAAAAAAGGATACTACTACTTAATTTGTGGATTTAACTTAATCAATCAAATTACTAAGGTACTTTATAGTACTAGATAAAATAAAATAATTAATTTTAAGTAATAAATATCTCAAAGGTTCTCAAAAGAAAGTTTTTAAAAAGAAATGGAGTGGGAATAGTACTTCCAAAATATACTCAAATTATATAATTAAGCAATTGTCATCAACACGATTTGGTGCTAGTTCAAAAACAAAAAAAGCAATCAGTTAAACAGACTAAATACAAAAATATCAGAAATAGAAGATGCCTGGGCAGCGCAGAGGCCTGGATGCTACAGTGCACAGAGGCCCGGATGAGGCCTGATCCACATAGCGGCAAGCTGACCCACCAACCACAAGGGCCACTGCCAGGCCTATCATTGCAAGGCTGGGACTGCACGGAGCAGGGTAAGACTCAAATGCAGGGTCCCTGGCAGGGGCTGCAGCTACTCCTGGGAATACCAATCCACAGCCTAGAAATTTAAAAAGCCCCTAGCTGGACCTCCAGGGACCAGGATGGCAAAGTGAACCCCAGCTGCTCCAATCCCCCTCCTGACCCTGAAAACATAGTAATTATTGCCCCAAGGCAAAACCTTAAACAGTAAAGGCTTGGGAACCCTAGAGGAAGGTCATGGCTAGTTCCCTGCCTCAAAATGTGTAAAAAGCAGATTGCAAAGACAAAGACTCTGGAGTCCTACTATTGTGAGAGGGAGGAACCAAATTCAGAGGGAGACAGTGTTGACTCCACACCCACAGCTGAAGCCTCTACAGGGAACTGGCCTCAAGCACAGAAGGCACTCTTAAATGAGCTCAAAAGGAACTTTGAAAACCAAATTAGAGAGATAGAAGATAAAATGAATAATTCTTTTAAAATCAAAATTGCAAAATTAGAAAACATTACAATGATGAAAACAGATCCTTAAAAAGAAAAATGTGTGATATGGAAAAGGAGCTTCAAAAACTAACCAAGGCAGGCAGTCAAGATGGCGGGGTAGAAGCAGGACCTCTGCACGGCTCCCAGCTTCCACCTTCCCCAATTCATGTAAAAGGGGACTCTAAACAAACTTTGGAGCTACAGAACCCACAAAATGACACAGAGAAGCTAACCTCCCGCTGAGGACAGTCTGGCAGGCCAGCAGGAATCCAGCGCAGAGCTCTGGGAGCCAAGTCTAGCCTCAGGCCAAGGCTTAGGCCTTAGGCTGAGGCTTAGGCCCCAGGATGGGCCTGACCAGGTGCCAGCAGGAGGGACTCCAGACCACCAGCAGCTGTGATCAATTCCAGATTTATCAACACATAGATGCGAAGGACAAAGTGAGAGATCAGTGCAGTATGGACTTTGGGACCCAGTAGTTGGGAGTGCCTCGGCTTTTGCCCCCAGGGCGAGAAGCTACTGAGGGCTGTGGTGCAATTGCTACTGCCACGTGGAAGCTTCAGCTCCTGGCCTGCAGAGTATAGGGAGATCAAGCACCAGTCTGAGGGGTAATCGCTTTTGCTTTAAACAGCTTGGATCTGGATTGAGGTCTAGGATGGAGGTCCTGGGATGTGTGTCCAGCTTGCCAGGAGGCTTCAGCAACGGCTCCCAATGAATTCTCCAGCAGCTGAGAAAACCCCAGCGTTTGGGATGGAAGGTCCCCTGTCTGGTGGCAGAGTCCTACTGTGGCAAAAAGCCCAAAAGTCAAGTAATCAAGTGGCAACATGCCCAGGCAAAGGAAACAAAGCAAACAGAAGAACCCAACATTAGACTCCTATTTGGGGGAAAAAAAGGATCAGAGCATGGAACAGAGGAAGACAGTGAAGTCAGAACTCCTGCACCAAACACTTCAAAGGAAAATACGAGCTGGTTACAGGTCAAAGAGGACCTTAAGAAGCAAATAAGAGAAGTGGAGGAAAAATTGGGAAGAAAAATGAGGACAATGCAAGAAAATTACAAAATGAGAGTCAACAGCCTGACTGAGGAAAATAATACCTTAAAAAACAGACTAACTCAAATGGCAAAAGATGCTCAAAAGGGCAATGAGGAAAAGAATGCCTTAAAAAGCCAAATTTGCCAGATGGAAAAAGAATCTCAAAAGCTCAATGAGGAGAATCATTCCTTCAGAATTAGACTGGAGCAAAGGGAAGCTAATGACTTTGTGAGAAATCAAGATGCTATTAAACAGATCCAAACAAAAGAAAGAATAGAAGTCAATCTGAAATATCTCATGGGAAAAACCACTGACCTGGAAAATAGATCCAGGAGAGATAATGTAAAAATTATTGGACTACCTGAAAGCCACGATCAAAGAAAGAACCTAGAAATCATTCTCCAAGAAATTCTCAAGGAAAACTGCCCTGATGTTTTAGAAGCAGAGGGCAAAATAGAGCTTGAAAGAATCCACTGATCACCTCCTAAAAAAAATCCCAAAAAGAAAATTCCTAGGAATATTACAGCCAGGTTGCAAAATTCCCAGATCAAGGAGAGATTATTACAAGCAGCCAGGAAGAAACAATTTGAATATTGTGGAAATACAATCAGGATAACCCAGGATCTAGCAGCTTCTACACTGAGGGATCGAAGGGCTTGGAATATGATATTCTGGAGGGCAAAGGAGCTGGGATTAAAACCAAGAATCACCTACCCAGCAAAACTGAGTATCATGTTTCAGGGGAAAATATGGTCATTAGGTGGAATAGAGGACTTTCAAGCATTCTTGATGAAAAAACCGGAGTTGAAGAGAAAATCTGACATTCAGATACAAGAAGCAAGAGAAGCATGAGAAGGCAAACAGGGAAAAGAAATCATAAGGAACTTATCAGAGTGGAACTATTAACATTCCTACATGGGAAAATGATAATTGTTAACTGATGAAACTTTTCTCAGTATGTTGAAGGGAATGAAGTATAGTTGAAGGAAACATATACATATACATATATATATATATATACACACACACACACACACACATATATATATGTCTATATTGGAGGGTATACGGGCGTATGAGTACATATGTGAATGTGTGTATATATGTTTACAGGTATACATAGATAGAGGGCACAGGACCAATTCAATAGGAGAGGGTGATACTTAAAAGGAGAAATTAAGAGGTAAGAGAGGAATATGAGAAGAAATGGGGAATGATAGAATGGGGTAAACTATCTCATATAGAAGAAGGAAAGGAAAATGGTTACAAAGGAGGGGAAGAACAGGAAGGCAAAAGGGAATGGGTCAAATTTATTCTCATTGAATTTGGCTCAAGGAGGGAATGAAATACACACTAAATAGGGTATCTCACCCTACAGGAGAGTAAGGGGGATGGAGATGAGAGGGGAGATGATGGAAGGGAGGGCAGGCTGGGGAGAAGGGAAGTTGGAAGCACCCACTTTTGAAAAGAGACGGGATCAAAGTAGAGAACAGAACTAGTGGGAGGTGGAATAGGAGGGAGGGAAATATAGTCAGTCTTTTACAATATATCAACTATGTTAATGTTTCGCATAAGCTACACATGTACAACCTATACTGAACTGCTTATCTTTCCAGTAAGGGCGGGTGACAAGGGAGGAAGGGAATGAATCTGGAATTCAAATTTTTAATATCAAATGTTTAAATATACATATATGTATAATGTATATATATGTATATATATATTCTTAACAATACTATTTTACATGTAATTGGAAAATAAGATATACAGGCGCTGGGGCATAGAGATCTACCATGCCCTACTAGAAAAGTCAAAGGGGATATGAGAGAAGATGTGGGAGAGAGCAGATTGGAGGAGGGGATATACTGTGGGACTGCTATTTGGGGGTGGTGGGTAGGGGAAAAATGGGGAGAAAATGTGTAACTCAAAATCTGGTGGAAATGAATGATATAAATCAGAAGTTAATAAAGCATTTGAAAAATGAAAAAAAAAATCTAACCGAGGAAAATAATTAGCTAAAAACTAGAATCAACCAAATTCAAGTGAATAACTCTATGAGGAACCAAGAATTAGTGAAACAAAACATCAAGAATGAAAAATTAGAAAAAGAGGTAAAATATCTCAATGGGCTAAGAAAGAGGGGGGTGGTTAGAAGGGAGGGAAGAAGTAAGGGGGAAGGGGAGGAAAAGGGAGGGGGGCTGATAAGAAGGAAATACTGAGGGAGGTGGCAGTCAAAAGGAAAATTCTTAAGGAGGGGAAGGGAGAAGGGGAGAAAAATAAAAGCATAAATAGGGGAGGGAATAGGATGGAGAAAAAGAGACAGACAGTAATTATAACTGTGAATGTGAATGGGATGAACTCTCCCATAAAACGGAGGTGGATAGCAGGATGGATTAAAAACCATAATCCTACCACATGTTGTTACAAGAAACATATCTGAAACAGAGGGATACACACAGGGTAAAGGTAAAAGGCTGGAGTAAAATATATCATGCCTCAGCTAAAATAAAAAAAAGCAGGGGTAGCAATCCTTATCTTAGATAAAGCCAAAGCAAAAACTGATCTAATAATTAAAAGAGATAAGGAAGGAAACTATATCCTGCTAAAAGGCATCAAAAATGAAGGAATATCATTACTTAACATATATGCACCAAGTGGTATAGCATCCAGATTCCTAGAGGAGAAGGTAAAGGAATTAGAGAAAGAAATATGGGGGACCTGAATCCCCCCCTCTCTGAACTTGATAAATCCAACCTCAAAATAAACAAGAAAGAAGTTAAGGAGGTGAATAGAATCTTCGAGAGGGTACGTATGATAGATCTCTGGAGAAAACTGAATGGGGATAAAAAGAAATATACCTTCTTCTCAGTGGTACATGGCACATACACAAAAATCGACTGTGTATTAGGACATAAAAACCTCACAATTCAGAGCAGAAAGGGAGAAAATATTAAATGCATAATTCTCAGATCATGATGCAATAAAAATCACATGCAATAAAGGGCCATGGAAAGACAGACTAAAAACTAATTGGAAACTAAACAATTTAATCATAAAGAATGAGTGGGTCAAACAAGAAATTATAGAAACAATCAGTAACTTCATTCAAGAGAATGACAATAATGAGACAACATACCAAAATTTGTGGGATGCAGCAAAGGCGGTTCTTAGGGTAAGTTTTATATCCCTGAGTGCATACATGAATAAATCAGAGAAAAGGGAGGTCAATGAATTGGGCACGCAATTGAAAAATCTAGAAAAAGAATAAATTGCAAATCTGCAATTCTAAATTAGAAATAATGAAAACCAAAGGAGAGATTAATAAAATTGAAATTAAGAAAACTATTGAATTAATAAATAAAACTAAGAGCTGGTTCTATGAAAAAAAAAAACAATAAAATTGATAGACCCTTAGTCAATATGATAAAAAAAAAGAAAGAAGAAAACCAAACTATGAGTATCAAAAATGAAAAGGATGAATCTACCTCCAAAGAAGAGGAAATTAAAACAATAATTAGGAATTATTTTGCCAAATTATATGCACATAAATTTGACAATCTTAGTGAAATGGATGAATATTTACAAAAATATAAGCTGCCTAGATTAACTGAAAAGGAAGTAAGTTACTTAAATAACATCATCTCAGTAAAAGAAATTGAACAAGCCATCAGTGAATTCTTAGGAAAAAAAAAACTCCAGGGCCAGATGGATTTACTAGAGGATTCTATCAAACATTCCAATACTCTACAAACTATTTGGAAAAATTGGTGAAGAAGGAGTCCTACCAAATTCTTTTTATGACACAAACATGGTATTGATACCTAAATCAGGAAGAGATAAAACAGAAAAAGAAAATTACAGACCAATTTGCCTCATGAATACAGATGCAAAAATTTTAAATAAAATATTAGCAAAAAGACTACAGCAACTTATCACAAGAATAATACACTTTGATCAGGTAGGATTTATTCCAGGAATGCAAGGATGGTTTAATATTAGGAAAACCATAAGTATAATTGATCATTATCAACAATAAAACTAGCAGAAACCACATGATTATCTCAATAGATGCAGAAAAGGCTTTTGACAAAGTACAACATCCATTCCTATTAAAAACAATAGAAAGTATAGGAATAAGTGGAGACTTCTTAAAATAATAAGTATTTAAAGTATTAAAATAATAACTATTTAAAGCCATCAGCAAGTATTCTATGTAATGGGGATAAGCTAGAAGCATTTCCAAATAAGATCATGGATGAAACAAGGGTGTCCACTATCACCTCTCTTATTCAATCTGGTACTAGAAATGTTAGCAGCAGCAATTAGAGAAGAAAAAGAAATCAAAAGAATCAAATTAGGCAAAGAAGAGACCAAGTTATTACTCTTTGCCGATGATATGATGATATACTTAGAGAATTCCAAAGAATTAAGTAAAAAACTACTTGATACAAATAAATTTGGCAAAGTTGCAGGATATAAAATAAACTCACATAAATCTTTGACATTCCTGTATATTTCTAATGAAATCCAACAGCAAGAGACAGAAAGAGAAATCCCATTTAAAGTTACTGTAGACATTATAAAATATTTGGGAATCTACCTGCCAAAATAAACCCAGGACCTATATGAACACAACTACAAAACACTTTTTCACACAAATAAAGTCAGATCTAACTAACTGGAAAAACATCAATTGCTCGTGGCTGGGTTGAGCTAATATAATAAAAATGACAATTTTACCTAAATTAAATTACATATTTAGTGCCATACCAATCAATTTATCAAAAAAATTACTTTATACACCTAGAAAAAATAGTAACAAAATTCATTTGGAAGAACAAAAGGTCCAGAATATCAAGGGAACTAATGAAAAGAAATGCTAGGGAAGGTGGCCTAGCTATACCAGATTTTAATCTGTATTATAAAGCGGCAGTCATAAAAGCTACTTGATTGATACTGGCTAAGGAATATAGCAATGGATCAATGGAATAGATTGGGTACATGAGACTCAGCAGTCAATGACTATAATAATCTACTCTTTGATAAACCCAAAGACTCCAGTTTTGGGGATAAGATCTCACTATTTGACAGAAACTGCTGGGAAAACTGGAATATAGTATGGCAGAAACTGGGCATAGACCATTATCTAACACCATACACCAAAAATTAAATCTAAATGGGTGCATGATCTAGGTATAAAGGATGATACTGTAAGCAACCTGAGAAAGCAAGGAATAGTTTACCTGTCAGATTTATGGAGAGGGGAAGACTTCATGACCAAAAAAGAATTAGAGAGCATTATAAAATGCAAAATGGATAACTCTGATTACATGAAACTGAAAAACTTCTGTACAAACAAAGCCAACGTAACCAAGATTAAGAGGGAAGTGGGAAATTTGGAAAGAATTTTTACAACCAATGTCTCTGATAAAGGCCTCATTTCTAAAATATACAGAGAACTGAGTCAAATCTATAAGAATACAAGTCATTCCCCAATTGATAAATGGTCAAAGGATATGAACGGGCAGTTCTGAGAGGAAGAAATTAAAGATATCTATAAGCATATGAAAAAATGCTCTAAATCACTATTGATTAGAGAAATGCAAATCAAAACAACTCTGAAGTACCACATCTCACTGGTCAGATTGGCTAAGATGACAAAACAGGAAAATGATAAATGCTAGAGAGGATGTGGACAAATTGGAACACTAATACTTTGCTGGTGGAGTTGTGAACTGATTCAACCATTCTGGAGAGCAATCTGGGACTATATACCCAAAAGGCTATAAGTAATTTTATTTCCTTTGACCCAGTAATACCACTTCTAGGGTTGTATCCCAAAGAGATCATAGAAGTGGGAGGAAGACCCATATGTACAAAAATATGTACAGCAGCTCTTTTTGTGGTGGCAAAGAATTGGAAATTAAGGGGATGCCCATCAATTGGGGAATGGCTAAATAAGTTGTGGCATATGAATATAATGGAATACTATTGCACCATAAGAAACAAAGAGCAGATGGACTTCATATTTACCTGGAGAAGCTTATAAGAACTGATGCTGAGTGAGAAGAGCAGAAGCAGGAAAAATTTGTACACAATTACAGATACAACATATGTGTGATGACCAACTTTAATAGACCGGATTCTTCTCAGAAATGCAGGGCTATAACTAAACTCCAAAAGACTCATGATGGAGAAAGATGTTTACATTCAGAGAAAGAACTAGAAAGAACTGAGTTTGAATGCAGACTGAAGCAAATTACCTGCTCTCTTTCTTTTTCTTGTTTGGTTTTGTTTCCTCTTTCCCATTATTCATTCCATCTAATACAATCCTTCTTTATAACCTGACCAATGTCTAATGTGAAAGTATCTGCAGATCCTGTACCTAATTGTATGCTGCTATTGGGGGGGAGAGAAGGGAAGAAAATTTAAAACTCAAAGAATTGGGGAACTGAATCTTGTAAACTCAAAGTAAACAGGGGTGGCTAGGGGACACAGTGAGTAAAGCGCCGGCCCCAGAGTCAGGAGGACCCGAGTTCAGTTCTGGCCTCAGACACTTAACACCCACACAAAAAAACTAGCCATGTAACCTTAGGCAAGTTACTTAATCCCAACTGCCCTCAAAAAAAAAAAAAAGGAAAAAAAAACTCAAAGCAAACGAACAAATAAAGACCAACCCCCCCCACATATCAGAAATAACTGAACTCAATAATCTAGAATTTGATAAAAGTGAGACTATAAATTATTTGAGGAAGAACTCCCTATTTGACAAGAAAATGTGGAAAATAGAAAGAAAATTGAAAATAGAAAAATACAAAGAGAAAGAAAATAGAAAGAAATTTGGCAAAAATGAGGTTTAGACCAATATCTTTTACCATATACCACAATAAACTTAAAAATATGTGACTTGGGGCACCTAGGTGGCGCAGTGAGTCCCTGGAGTCAGGAGGTCCTAAATTCAAATGTGACCTCAGACACTTAACACACACACACACACACACACACACACACACACACACACACACACA
>NW_027185761.1:23435869-23605221 GCF_028583685.1 Petaurus breviceps papuanus
ACACACACACACACACACACACACACACACACACACACACACACACACACACTAGCTGTGTGACCTTGGGCAAATCACTTAACCCCAACTGCTCTACCTTTCCCTCTCCAAAAAAACCAAAATTATTGTGACTTAAATAATAAAGTTATGCCAAAAAAAAGTTATAAGGGAAGAGAACCATACAGAAATATAGACCCTTCCGCAGAACAGGCTGGCTGAGGGCAGAGAATTAGATCTGAACGGGGAATTTACCTTAAACAGAGGAATGCCCAATATTGACTGGCCCAATATTCATCTCCCCTATACTGGTTCCTCCTATAGAGTCCACTGTTGATTTTGAAACTCCTACTGAATGCAAAACCTTTCAACAAATTCTATGAATACATTAAGGATCTATGATATCAACAGTTGAATTCCAGATGTTCAAATCTCAGGAAGCTGCCAGAGGCACTTCGAAATGAAGTGGCTTGAAAGAGCCAGTGAGGACCATGCCAAATCCCACACTCTGCCCAGTTCTCTGAGATTTCCCTACGAAACAGACTAATTCACATTCAAATTTAAAAAACAAATAGCATTTATTAAGCACCTGCTACATTCAAGGCATTGTGCTAGGAGCCAAAAATGCAAAGACAAAAAAGGAAGTCTTGCCTTCAAGGTCTTGAGTCCCTACTGGAAGGATACAAAAGCACACAGAGAGGTAAACACAAAGTACATGAAGTAAGAATGATGTGATTCCGAAAGGGTGAAAGCACTGGAACCAAGGGGCATACAGAGAGGCCCTAGGTAGGAAGTGAAACAAGCCACATTTGTAAAGGAAGCAGGGAATGAGTTGACTCCTCAAGCAGCTGAGATTAGGGTGAGAATCTGAAGCCTAAAACATACAGTCAGGTCTGAATTTGGGAGGAGGGAACAGAATTGCCTAATCTGCATCTGCACCTATGTTCCAAAGACCTGGAGAAGAATGTTCTTCCAGGCCAATTCAAGTACTTCTAGAGAACCTATTCCAGGGATGGAGAACCTAGGGCCTGGAGGCCACACATAGCCCTCTAGGCCCTCAAAGGCAGCTCACACTTAAGGGCCTAAGCTTCAAGACCACAGGTTCCCTACCCCTGACCTATTCTATATCGAGTGGATACTGAGATTTTAGAGGAGAAAATTCCCTGTACTGCATGTGCTCTAACATTCGTACTGCATGCGCTCTAACATTCATACTCCTATTCACCATCAAAAGCCCATACTTGAGACTTTATAAACCTTTCCACTAATCAGACTGTGCATTACTCAAGGCCCTTTATCTGTCCTTTTCCCTCTTAAATGTTGGGGATTTATTAGTCACAATGATTCAGTTTGAGAAATAAGGTGATGGCTGAAAAAACAAGGGGTATATAAGTAGAGTTCCCAGTGAGGAATTATTGTTCCTAGACCCAGAAAAAAAATACAAAATAAGTTCTCTTTTTCTAGCTGACCAGTATTGTGAGGTTAGCAGTAAGGAATCTTTTTAATCCTCCATAAGCCATGGAGCCAAAATGTTCTCTGCCTAGCACAATAAGCACCTGCATGCCAAGGTTTCCAATTAATAGTGAGAAAGGAAAAGTGGGAAAAAATCCCCCCAAAATTGAGCAATTCCAGAGGTGAGGTTTTGGGGATCTTGACTGAACTTTGGGCTTTTCAGTACAGTGCCAGAAAGAACCTCTCAGCAACAGAAATCAGATGCAGGAAGAGCAAAAACTGCAAAAGAGGGAAGCACGTGATTTATCCATAATCAGGGCTCAAACACCAACAGTACCAGCTAAGTCATGAGCCCCCTAAAAATTTTATTTTGGAAAAAAAATAATCTTCTGAAGGTACTTTTCTTCATGTATTTTCTAGTATCCTCTTTATATGCTGCGAAGCTAATCTAATTAACAAGATATAAGCAGCTTATCAATGTACAAATTATTTCCTTCACAATAATTCAACATTCCAAAATAGAAGAAAGGAAACAAAATCCATCCAAAAAATTATCTCTCTAAATGAAGAAGATATGTACAGATAAAATCTGATGAACTCCTCTGAAGGCATACTTCACATAAAAAGTGTCCTTCATTTCATACAACAGATATAATCCTGAAAAATATGCTCAAAATCAATTGTGATGAATCAAATCATATTTTACATTCATTTAGAAAGTCTAGCTTCCTATT
The DNA here is from genome assembly GCF_028583685.1 of Petaurus breviceps papuanus. NCBI lineage: Eukaryota > Metazoa > Chordata > Mammalia > Diprotodontia > Petauridae > Petaurus > Petaurus breviceps. Next base: position 23,438,053 of record NW_027185761.1, read on the forward strand.
TAGAGTAACATTTCAAGGGCTCCCTTGGTAACATGAATAAGTTTTCCCTTTCATACCATAAACAATGATTCCTAAGCTTTATTCAATTTGTAAGGCTGGCTTTTCTTTAAACAGGGCACAGCTGTATACATATCTTGGATAATGCTACATCTTCTTCAAATATTAGGCCTTTAACCTAACAGGTGCTCAATACATATTTGTTGACTTGAATTTGTTATGCTGCCCCTTCTCAAGAACCTTCAGTGATCCCTAATATCTATTAGATTAAGTCTATATTTCTCAAACTGACATTCAGTATCCTCCATTAACAGGTTATTTATCTAACCACAGCTTTTACAACCTCTCTACTGGATCCAAACCTGTCTCTTTAGCATTTTAAAAACATTTCCCATCCCCAAGTCTCTATGCTGTTCCTTGACCTAAAATGGGGTCCCCATCTCTCACTTGTCAATTGAAATCACATACTTCTTTCAAAGGTCAACTCGAGTATGAATGTGGCATATTAGAAAACTACCACAAAAGTCTGGAAAGTGGGGTTCTGGGCTCTGCCACTAATAAAACTAAAATAAACACATGTATTAACATGTTTGCACAAATTCTGAGTAAGCTATTCTAGATAAATAACACTTTATTTTATGTACATAAGTTTATACTTAAAAAATTAGTTTCACCAAAATTAAATTTTTTTCTCACAACACCCTTGGTACTTAACTCCCATCGAGTCAGTATTTCCCCATGCCAGGGATTCTGAACCCCCAGCTGCCATTATTCAAACCCCATTCATTATGGTCTGTCTCCCCACTCCCTGCTCCCAATCTCCAGTAGGTAAAGTCCTCTAATGTTCTCTTAATTCATATCTAGCACCCAATCAAAATTCAGGTATTTGTTGTTCACCAACCTCCAGGACACACCACTTCTCCCCTCAATGAATTCAGTGCCTAGCTTACAACTTTTCTATCCCCACCCCCACTCCTGTGCTTATATTGGTGGACTTCAAATGTCTTAACGTCCCATTTCCTCAACATACTCATTTTCCACAACCTCTTTACCTTTGACCTTGCCATCACCTACAAATGCGCCATGTCCATATCCACGAACTCTTGATAGCGCCTTCTTTGATCACAGTCTTTTGTCATTCTACCTCTCCTTCTCCCTGGCAACCAAACTGTTCACTGTGACCTCCAATCCCTGCATCCCCTAGTTTTTTCTCGGCCATCATCCCTTACACAGGCTATACTTTCCTCCCTTCCTCATCTTTATTTCCTGGTGAATTAGTTCAATTCTACCCTGCCCCTTGCTCCCTTATCCTATTAACAATCTCGTCCTGCCAAGTCTTGGTCTTGGAATACTCTTTACCATACACTGTCTTTTGTTCCTGTTCACGCACTACCAACTGCAGCTGGAGAAATCACAAAACTGTGCTGACTGGACCCACAACAAATGTACATTAAGTAACCTCAATTAGGCCCTGATTGCAGCAAGGTGATCCTTCTACACCTATGGAATTGACCTACTATCGTGAATTCATCTGACTGACCACATCAGCTTATCCAGACTTCTTCATCACTCCTCAAACCTCCCCCAGACTGCAATCCTTCAACCCTCCCAACTGAGAGAACCTCACCTTCTACTTCACTGGGAAAACTGAAGCCATCTGATGACAGCTCCCTCTTCTCTCCTTTTCTTCATCTCATACCCCTCAGATGCCTCTAACACTATCTCCTCCTTCACCTGACTCACAAGAAATGGTGGCCCTTCTCCTTGCCAAGGCAAACACACACAACTCATCTCATTCCATCCCATCTTCTGTGACAGATTGCCCCCACTACCATCCCCACGCTCTCCCAGTCTACTCCTGCTCCTTATTGCCTACAAACATGCTCAAGGCTCCCACAACCTCGAAAAGCTCTCACTCAATCCACCCACCCCCACTAGCTATCATTCAATGCCTCTCCTCCTTTTGTAAGTAAACTTAAAAAGACCATCTGTGCCTCCACTTCCTTTCCTCTCTCTTCAGCTGGGCTTCCTTATCATTCTTCAACAGAAGCCACTCTCTCTAAAGTTACTGATGATCTTTTAATTGCCAGATCTAATGGCCTTTCTCAATCCTCATTCTTCTTGACCTTTCTATAACCTTTGACCAGTCAATCACCTTCTTCTCCTTGATCAAGGGGAAATAAAGTGGAGGCATTGATTGTAGATGGCCTTCTCAAGGAATATAGCCACAAAAAGGAAGGGAAATAGAAGACAGTAGCTATCAGGGACAGAAGGATCAAGGGAGGGTTTTTTGAAGAGGGGGAGAACATGGACATATGTATAGGCCATAGGGAAGCAGGTAATTGAAGATTAATGAAAGAGTAGGAGTGATAGAGTGGGCAGCCTGTAGAAAACAGGTTAGAATGAGATCACATGTGCATGTAGAAGGGTTTGCCTTGGTAAGGAGAAGGGTCACCTCTTTATGTGAAACAGAAGTGAAGGAGAAGATAGTTGCGGAAAGTATCTGAGTGAGATGACATAAGGAAAAGGGAAGAGTACTCAGAAAATAGCTTCCATTATTTTCAGTGAAATTTGAAACAAGGTTCTTAGCTAAAAGGATTGGGGCAGGGGGAGCTCTGAGAGGTTTGAGGAAGGATGAAAAACTTTGGGAAAACTACTGTCATGAGTGAAATATTGAATTGATTAGGGAGGCCTAAGAAAACTGCCCTTCTGCAGGGAGGGCCCAGTGAAGATTACATAAAATAGACAAGATTTTAGATCACAGATTTGGAAGTAGAGGGGACCTCAGAGGCAACACAATGTGACCCTCTCATTTTACAGATGAGGAACAGAGGCCCAGAGCAGCTACGTGACTAGAAAGGGATAAGAAAACTAGAGGGTGTATAACAAAGGAATCAACAGGAAAAAAAACAAAGGCTGATGGGAGAGTATAAATATTGAGAGTGAGAATCCTAAACTAAATATTGGAGAGCTGGAGAACTGACAATGAAGACAAGGGAAGTTAAGACAAGTATTCACTCTTATTAAGTGAGCCAAAGAGAAAATATAGAAGGCCTTCCCCTCCTCCCTCCCCTCCCCCATCCCCAGTGACCAAGTGGCTCCAATGATAAAAGATGGCATCATTCCTCCCTGCCCTGCCCCAGAAAGGAGGGGCTCCTTGTTAGACCCTGGTCCCATTCCTTGGTAGATTCAGTTGCCCAGGGGAAGGAGGCAAATGCTCCATTTCCCAGTGTCTTATATAATCAAGGGTTCATCTTGTTTTTAAATTTCAGCCAGATGTCCAATCGCTTTTGGTTCTGGTTCTCTGAGATGCATGGTATATGTGAGTTATGTAAAGCAGAGATAAAAAATAAAGTAGAGAAACAAAGTATCACATGACTCACATAGTTATCATCCTAATCAAATCTGTTGTTATTAATATACTTGTTGGAACCACAATATAGAATTTGTAAGACCACTCTTTAGAAAGGAAGGCCAGATTAGGGTTCATGATATGCAACAGTAAAAACCATAGTGTTTTCCAGGATAATTATTGGCATGTAGCAGACTAAAACAGATAAGTCTTCTGTTTTTTGCTCAGGGCCATCCAACAGAAAGTGCACATTACTTTGAGGCATCCAAACACAAAACAAGGCACAAGTATCTTTTACAGGATGTAATAAAGACTTCAGATCACAACTTCCAAAAGTTTAAAATTCAAGATCATATTTCAATTTTGTACAAGAGACTTAACTTTCTACTATTTTAATTTATGTATTTGCAAATACTTATAATAACAAGCATCTATAAACAATCCCAAATTCCCATGCTTTCATTACATAACAACATCAGAAATCTACAAAAAAAAACCCAAAACTGGATAATTACAACCAGCTACACTGGCCCCTTCTGTCTAAATTGCACATGTACAAAGAATTAGGTAAAAGAAAGATACTGAAACAGCAGCTGAAATGGGGAGCCAAAGCAATTACAAAGAGCATAGGCAGTTGAATTGTTACCATGATCAGGATATAATTAAAGAGAACCTCATATACAGAAGAAAATGAACAGCTGGAAAGTAGCCATAGCATCAAGACTGGGATGACGTGGGAAAGGGCCAGGGTAGCTGGTTTTGAACAAGAAGGTGAAGCCCTCTTCATCTATTAGAAATTGAGATCTGGAAATAACCTTTAGAGATCATCCTGTCCAATTTACAAGTGAGGAAACTGGGGGCTAGAGAGGCTTTGTGACTTTCCCAGTGTTACCAAGTGAATGGCAGAGCCATGACAGGAATCCAGTATTCCTTCCACTGCCCCATGTTGGCAGGAGGCAAAGTAGATGAAGCACCATCTAGAAGAAGTCCAAGAAGCAGCAGCTAAGGTCACGAAACCAAAGAATGGTCTTAAAATAAAAGTATGACTGTTCACAAACATCACTGGTTACACATCACTGCGGCATCTTTCAAAAGCAGTGACAATGTAAAAGACTTAGAATGTTGAGGTCTTAGATTACTAAAGACATTGCTTCTAAAAGCATTCTTTTAAATCTACTGTTTTCCCATCCAAATACTACATACAAATAACAGCTTCAACAAGCAAGTTTTTACTGAATCCTTTCCCCATACTCGTCTCTTGTGATAAACATTTTGGGAAGCAGACAAGAAGTCCTTCTTGTCTTTAAGGAAAAGACAACCTAATTGGGGACACAAGACTCACACACTTGAAACAATTAGAAAACAATGGCAGTATGCAGTAAAATGCTCAATTGGATATAATCACAAGCCCAGACTTCTGCACAGAGCATCAAGCAATGAAGCCAACAATGAGCATTTATTAACTACTTACTATGCGCCAGGCACTGGGGATCCAAACGAATATGTGTTTTCGTTTAACACCCAGTCAACTAGAGTCCCGGAATCTTCAAGTTGGCAGAGACATCAGAGGTCAGCTAGCCTTGTGCATAACTATAATTACTGCAGACAAATGGCCATTCAGCCTCCACATGAAGACCTCCACTGATGAGAAACTCTCAAGATCCCAATGCAGCTCTTTCTACTTTGGGACAGTTCTAGTTGTGTAGGAGTTTCTCTTTCTATCAAGTTCAAGTTCACCTTATATCCCTCGGTTAGACCAAGTTTGATCTCTTTCCCACATAGCAGCCCTTCAAATGTCTGAAGACAGCTGACAGAGGCCTCCTAAGTTTTTTATTCTTGAAGTTAAACAATTCTAGTGCCTTCACCTATTCTCAATGGCATGGTTTGTAGTCTACTAACCATCCTTATTGCCTTACTCTCAACATAACAGGATGCCAATGTTCCTTTTAAAATATGGTGCACAAAACTGAACACGGTACTCCAGTCTAGAACAGAGGACACCTAGACTGCCATTTCCCTTCTACTGGGTTCCATGCATCTGTCAGTGCAACCTAAAGTCAGGTCATAATGTTGACCTATGAGAAATCTATTTAAAGTCTACTTAAAACTCCCAATCTTTTCTCATATGAACCTGTGTGATAATTTTTTTACCCAAATGTAAGATTTTATGATTACCCCTGTCCATTATTACTAGATTTGTCCCACCAAAAATATAAAATTGCATTGCCCTCTGTCCTGTGCCAGCCCCTTCTACTTTAGCATTGACAGAGGAGGAATAGGGCACTAATGTACCCCCAGATCACATCTAGAATACTAGGTGTATTCTAGATGGAAGCTATTTATCTTAATACCAATAACTGATTTACTACTGGAGAAGTACTGACAGTCACCTACACATTAAACCAGAAAAGATGGATGCCCAGAAAAGTGAGTGGATCAGTCACATATCAAGAGTTTATGCAATATCAGGAGGTCAAAGAAAAGTCCCTTAACATGGTAGATGTACCGTGTTTCCCCGATAATAAGACCTATCCCGAAAATAAGCCCTCCCCTTACTGTGTAAGATTCCTCTAAAATAAGCCCTCCCCTGAAAATAAGCCCTATTGAGATTGCTACTGTAGTGAAGGTGATCCCCTGTGCTACACGCTACATTACGGTACCCTCTGTATGCACCGTTCCCCCCTACCCCTGGGTGAAACGCACGCCGCGCTCCGAGCTGCATCCAATCAGAGCTGCAGCAGTGAGCGCGTCATCCTGTTCTTCCCCAGTGATTTGCTTGCTGGCGCCATTGAGAGCAGTGCCGCGGAGGAGAGCTAAGGCAGGACAACATAAGCCCTCCCCTGAAAATAAGCCCTCTGGTGTTTTTCTTTCCAAAAAAATTAATAAGACAGTGTCTTATTATCGGGGAAACACAGTACTTTCTGTGGAAGATTTTGGGGAGAACATGGGCAAGAGTTGTACAAGATGGCAATGATGGGTATGCAAATCTGCACTTTTTGATGGGTGGAAAGTACCTACAGATCTATTAAAAGTGTATTAAATATAAGCATAATATAAAGTCAGCCTTTTCTGAGCCTCAGTTTACTCACCTGTAAAATGACTAAGGTAATCACCTTCTAGCTCTAAACTCTACCATCCGGGGCCCCCATAATACAGTGACATACCATGAGTAGTTAAAATATGTACACAAGTGCTCATCAAGGTCCAAAGACAACACCAACCTATGAGAATTACAGAAAACTTTGTGGAGGAGGCGGCATTTAAACAGGGACTTAAGGGATGAGCTGGACATCTTTGATGGGCATCCTTTACTAGAGAAGGGATATATGACAGATAAAACCAGTACAATCCAGCTCTAAAATTCTACAAATATTCAAGTTAAGTTACATTCCTATCTGTAAAATAATAGTATTTAACTAGGTGATGTCTAACTAGCCTAGAGCTAACATTGTATGAAATTATTAAAACAGCTCTAAAATTCTATGAATGTCTAAGTTAAGTCACATTCCTATCTTTAAAATAATAGTATTTAATTAGGTGATGTCTAACTAGCCTAGAGCTAACATTGTCCGAAATTATTGAAAAGATCGAGTAAAGGCCTTAAGATCTAGAGACAGAGCCTGACATCATGCCTCAGGATGTGTCTTAGGGGTTCTGATAATACCATCTATTAGTACATAATAATCTAATATAGATAATAGTATCTGATAGTATCTCATTTGAACCTCACAACCCCCCTGGAAGCTAGGTGCTATTATTATTTTCATTTTATAGATGAGAAAAATGAAGCAGACAGAAGTTGTGATTTGTCCAGAGGTCATAAAGCTACTAGGTCCAGACTCTGGCTAAGGTCGAATTTGAACTCAGGTCTCCCTGACCCCAGGTCCGGTGCTATGTCACCACATTATGCAGCTTCCTCACTTTGGGAGATGGGGCACCATGCCAATTAAACTGAATCCACATGTAATCTTTGGCACATGTGTTACAGGCTGTAAATGTGTGCTGGAAGGTGAGAAATAGCTCCATGTGTTTCCTTCTCAATCTTAGTCTGCCTCTCAGCAACCATTCCCTTCATCTTCTTTCCTTCCTTCTCCCCCAGCTCCCCATTCTATACACTCCAGGGTTCCAGGCTGCAGCTGTTTCACTGTGCTTTTCCGTACTGTATCGATAATGAGTCATTCAGGTCTGGTCTGATCACTGTTCGATACAACCAAGAGATCTCTGAAGTCACCATTATGCTATGATCACATCTGGAGATAACTTTCATGTATGTCATTTTCAAAATGACAAGTTACTCTTAAAAGCCTCCTGGAGAGAAACTTCAGAGGACTGGTATCCTAGGCCTTGGCCAAGTTGGATTATACACTTGTCATCTGGGGTCCTCTGACAGAGGCTGCTTTTGCTCTGAGGGCTCCCATTCAATGGGAAACCACAGGAAGCTGGGGAGACAGCCTGCACATGTGGGCTTCACTGTGATCTGGGAACCAGCCAAAAAAATGATGCCACTGCTCATTCCTGGACTCCTGGAATGCACTGGTCCCACTCTTGCTGTGGTGGTTTCTGAAAACCACCTGGGCTGCATTCTACTCCGGAATGACTTCATGCATGGTGATTTCATTCACACTTATATCTGCTGTACAATGGAGCGGACAGCAGGCAAACTGTCCATTCTCCTAAACCCACAGAATTCCGGGCACATTTTCATAACTCAGTAAATGCAAAACAGAAGCATTTGCTTTGTTTTACAGGCCATTGTCTTCGGATCTCAGCAGCTGTATGCCCTGCCCAACCCATCCCAGCCTCTTAAAAATAATAGTTTTCTCAAGTTGAGGATTTACTAAAATGAAAAATGAACTGCTATTGACATCAGTAAGTGGGCAGGTATCAGAAGGGGTATGGCCCTTAAAAGGTGTAACGGTCACTCCTCAGTTCTAACTGCTTCTGCCTGGGGACTTCTGACCTCGTGCCTCAACTTAGTCTGTGATAGCCTGGCTCGTGACTCGAGATATCCTAGACCTGCTTCCTCAGGCCCTGATCCCCACCTGGCTGGACCCCAGCTCCCTGGGAGCTCGGACTCACTGGTTCTTAGCCCTGGAGGCACTGCCTGCTGGATCCCAGAAGAAACTGCGCGGTCTCAGGTGGTTCTCTACCGCCCTCTGCCGCTCCTAGTGAACCTCATCTGGCTTTCAGGGTCCCTGTTCAAAGGCCTGCCCATGAAGATGAAGAAATCAGGAAGGTATCAGGAAGTTCTCTTTGACAAGAAATCCTCCCTCTGCACTCCCGCGTCCTCTCCCCACATGGCTGGCCACACTGCGTGAAATTCTACCAGTGGAGATAACATCTTTTAGGTTGACAAGCATATACAGAAAATCTGCTGTGGGATGGGTCCTACTGGGGGTGGGGGCCTGTCCCAGGTACAGAAGGCCAAGACAGGCCTGTCTCAAAGGGGCTTAGAATACAGATGGAGACAAACACTTAAGGAAGTGTGGCTTTAAAGGAGGGGTTCTTACATTTGGTTTCCTTTGTCATCTGCATGTTGTTTTATGCATTTAAAAGCATCGTTCTGGGAAGGGCTCCCCAGGCTTCTTCGCAGACTGTCAAAGGGCTCCAGGACAACCAAAGGAGGAAAGAGCTTTCTTTAAAATAATGGGACTGGTTCTTTGACAGAGATACAAGAACCAACCGAGGGCAGTGTCAACATCTTGGAACAGATGTATGATCCCCCAGTGAAACCGCTTCAAAGAGCTCAGAATAAAAGACCTTTGTCAGAGAACCACCCTCACTCAAGTCACACATGTTTATGGCAGCTGTATTTAAAGTTCCCAAACAGTCATAAAGGGCACTGCACACCCATTCCAGTGACATGACCACTGAATAAAACATCCGTGGAGCTGCTCCTGTGGAACTGATTCCAATAACTCTCTGAGAACAATTCCAGGGGCTGATCCCTGCCCCCGTAGGTGGGGGTGAGGAGGAAAAGGAAGCATGGGACTGGGTGAGAAGCCTTAGAGGGGAGATCTGCATGATATCAGAGCTGCACAGATGCCCAGGGCTCCTGGGGGAGGGAGGTGTGAGAGGAGGTAACAGATGGGCACACAAGACAAGCCTGGCACACTTTAGAGGTCTATCTAGGGTCCGCCCTGTAGCTGGATTTCCACTATGTAATATACAGCATGATCCCTGGAGGAGCTTTCCTAGGAACAAGGAAAATACTATTCAGTCAGAGCCATGAAATTATAGAGACAACCCAACAGAAAAGCAGGGGGTTGTGAGACCCTACGTGAGTTTGTCCAAACTTAACTCGTTTGGTAATAGACCTCTAAGTACACCGTAACCAAAATGCACTGCGAAGTTGTAAGACCCTAGTATAACATCTCTTGGCCAAGTGTCAATTTGTAGGTTTATAAACTGTGTTCCTATGGAACTAATACTCATAATGTTTTGCCCAATATTTAGTTTTCTGGGGAAGACATTAAGAACATTATACCTATCTCTACAAATGGCTGACAGAAGCAACATCTAGTTCTAGAATTCTCCGGTTACTAAGAGAGTCCCTGAAGACCTAAAGCTTCAATTTTGGATTTTGCCTAGCAATCTTATTAACTCTGGGATGGAATTATAAGAGTTATCTTTTTATTTTCCATATATATTCCATATAAAAACACACACACAATACATATGTACACAGACACAGATATACACACACAGAGTTATATTCTACAATCTGTCTGGATCATGCCTGGTCTTACCCATCCCCTTCAAGATTCAGGGTCCTAGGAGAAGTCAATTGGTGACCATGTAAGGATGTTGTGTGCCACGAATCCATTTCACAATTTTGAAAATTCTTTTTTTCCTTTCCACCTTAGCTTCATGTTCTGTTCCTTAAGAAAAATTCAATGCAAATTTGACTCCCATGTAGCAGAAAGAGTATCAGACAAGAAACCAAAAGCCCTGGATTCTAGGCCTCTCATTGTCACTGCTTAGATCTTTGACAGGACAAAGCACTTAAAGTCTTTCTGGGTATGTTTCTTCAGTTATAAAATAAAATGGATGAAACAGAAGATCTCCAAGCACCCTCCAAGTTCTAACATGCTAAGACTGCAATCTTAGGATGCTCAGAAGCAGGATATAAACTGTGCTTTGATGATAAGAAAAAGATGCTATCTTATATTCTTATCATTATCTGTCCATGTTAGGAAACACGTACTCAAGAGCCACTCAAGGTTTGATCATGAAAACACATGCCTGGTTTTTACTGTAAACCCACCAAGACTTACACATCTCAATGAGTGTTTCCATCAAAGTGGTCAGCAGGAAGTCATACAGAAGACTGCTACTTAAGCAAACCCAGTTATTACTTATCAAGGAACTTTGGGGATCTCGGTACTGAAACTGCCTTAGGATTCTATAGTGAGACCTCAATGGTGAAATATCTTTCAAAGAATGTGGAAGGAACGAATCTCACATATCATCACATGCTATAAAGTGAAGGGGCATTGGTTACTTAATACTTCATAATAATAACTTAGGAGCTAAATGTATTGATCTTAATACTCACAAAATCAAGCTATGGCTTTGAGGAGGTGGCTGCAGCTGAGTGGACCAACTTAACCAATAAGGTTGATAAAAATTCAGTGAGATGACAGTTTCTAATGTGTATGCTCAGGTGAAATATTTTCCTGGTGATAAAGATGGTTAGGAATCATGGAACACCACAATCTCTGAGGAATCAAAATTGAAGGTGAGCCAAAGGCATTAATGGAGAGGTACATGGGACAAAGTAGGCTACCCTATATTGCCAATGATAACGCAAGCACAAGAAGGATAACTGAGGGCATTTAAAATATGTACAAATGAAAAAACAAGGCAGGCTAGTGAGAGCAAAGGATAAGCCCAAGTGCCATACTGATGAAATGTTAAAAAAATTTAGACAGGAAGACCTCCAGGACAGTAAATGAAGACATAGACAAGAACTGAATAGGGTGAGATGATACGGAAGGTTTGCAATTGTCACATTGATGACATGGATTCATCGAAGGATAAGTACTGACATATCCAAGGGTACCCAGTGAATGTGAGTTACCTCTACACTCCAGCCAAACTATACTTCAGACAAGGCCTCCCAACCCCACCCTCGGTGCTTGGCACACACTATTCCCCCCCCCCCATGCCTGGAATGCTCTTCCTTCTCACTTCTGCCTCTTGGCATCCCTAGCTCCCTTCAAGGCTTGGCTTGGAGGATTTTCTTGATTCCTGTAGCTGTTGGTGCCTACCTCCTACCCCCAAAGGCACTCTGTATTTTTTTTTTTAATACATCCTGAATTTAGTTATCTGTGAATATGTTATATCCCCACCCACACCACCTACCCTCAGCCCTGGGAGAATGGAAGATTCTTGAGGGCAGGGACTATCTCCATTATAACCTTTGTGCCAGTGCCTGACAAAAAAACAGATAGTTAAAAACCACATCAATTGGCTACTCTAACAGAACAGTGACTGAGTTTAATACCGCAGCTAAGAAGGCAAGGCATTGGATGTCGGGGGCATACATGTTATTTCCCTGAATCTCCCATTCTCCACCCAATAATGAAGGATGCTCACTGATGAACGACTTTGCAGAAAACTTAGAAGGAATCGTGGGAAAGTATCTATAAAACATTTTCAAAAGGAATAACTGACTACGACAGCACTTGAGAGGATGACGCCAAAGCAGTTGCATAGAAATATCCCTTGGGTACCTCAAAATCATCTAAAGTGGACCCTTTCCCTCCCTCTTCCTCCCCTTCCGGTTTCTAGGTTTCCGTTCAGGACTCCACCATTCAGCTAAGCACTCAGCTCCACCACCTAGGTCGGGTCGTCCTTAACTTCTCTGCTCACTCATCCCCTTTATCCAACCACTCTCCAAATCTAATCAATCCTCCTCCACAACCCCTCCCCCGCCCCCCTTCTCTCCACTCCCATGGCCGCAGGCCTGCTTCAGATCCTCCTCACTTCTCACCTCCCTGGTATGCCTGCCTTCCCTCCCTCCTCCTCCCAAGCCACCTCCCCACCACACAACTGCCAGAGAGATTATTAAAATAGAGTGAATGCTGTCACTTCCAGTGGCTGCCTTTTGTCTGTACGATAAAACACAGACTCCTCCACCTGGCACTGAAAGTCCTCAACAATCTGGTTCTCGGGGACTATTTCAGTTTTAGTTCTTCCCCATCTCTTTCATGAACTCTAGCTTCCAATCCAACTTGTCCACTTGCTCTTCCCCTTCTCTGGACTTTGCCACCGTGATTCAACTGCTTTTTCAGCCTGGAATATCCCTCCACCATGTCAGCCTCCCTCTTCTCATTGGTCAGTTCCTTCTGGGGCCTCCATATGGAGCACAGGCCCAGGCTGGCCGTGTCTCATTGGCCTCCTGGCTGTGCTTTTGAGTCTCAGGTCTTTGCCACCATGGCTCAGCTGCCTCCTTACCTTGGAACTCCCCTAAGCACCTAGAACAAGGATTTTACTGGTCAGATCACATAACTTCTTTTTCCTCTGTTTCCCCAACCAAGATCTGGACGATAACACCAGTCCTGCCTAGCTCCTTGGGTCAGTCAGTCAACAAGCATTTGTCAAGTGTGTCCTCTGTCAAGCGTGGTGCTACACAGAGGAGGCAGAGAAAGGCAAATTAAGTAAGCTATGAGAAAATGTTTTGAATATTATAAAGCACTAAATAATTTTTTCAGTTACATGACTTTTAAGGACTCAGAATTAAATAAACAAATTATGAATGACTTCTGAAAAGAACCATAACTGCAAATTTCCTAAACCTCTCTTAATTTAAAGGGAAAAATATTGGCCAGCATCTTTCAAGATTTTATGACTGCTCCCCTAAAGTTGTATGACTATCTATTGGCAGATGCTGCCTGGACTGACTTCTTGCATTAGGAAATAATAAGATGCACCCCATTTGGGGATATAACAATGTCTTTGTGTTGGCCCAAAATTTAATTTTTTGGCCTAACAGCTTATTCAGAAAGAAAATATAAGATATAAGAAAATTAAAAGAGAAATAAGAACACTTCTAGACATTATTTTTAAACAATGTTTTCTTTCCTCTCAAAGCAATTTAAAAAAACACAACGATTCAAATCTATGATTTTGGCATTTGCCTATTTCAAATCAGAGAGTATTTCACAGCTAGTAAACTGTAAACATGCACATTAATAAGGGGAAGTTTGCAAGGAAATCAGCTTTCTGGTTTACACATATAATATCTAATCATCCAACCATCCAACTCTCAGTTCATTTAATAATGAGGGTGGTTTGGTCTAAGGTTGAGTTTAAGGCATTCTCTTAATTTGACTAATCCTAATTAATATATCACCACATGTCCTTTTGATTTCCTTACACCAAGCAATTTAAGAAACTGTAAAAATTCTCATTCTTCAGAGACATGTTCAACATTTATCAGAATTGTTCAATTTGGGGCGGCTAGGTGGCACAGTGAATAGAACACCGTCCCTGGAGTCAGGAGGACCTGAATTCAAATCCAGCCTCAGACACTTGACATACTTACTAGCTGTGTGACTTTGGGCAAGTCACTTAACCCCAATTGCCCTCCAAAAAGCCAAAAAAAAAAAAAGAAAAAGAAATGTTCAATTCCAGAAAGTCTATATCATGTATATAGGACTCTTATTCCCCAACTAGGGTGAAGACAGTAACACACATGCCCCTTTATGTTTTATTTTGAGCTTTCTGAATTCCCTTTGTAAATTTTCTACAGATTTTCCTCTACCAATGGGTCATTTCATTCCACTGTACTCAAAATTCCTGCCTATGTCATGGCTGAAAAGCTACATAGTGTGTCACATCGTTTGTATGCCAATTTAGTCACATGCACTAAGGAAAAATACACATATGAGTATGCTGACTATTTTATGGCTAGAACTGTTCAGTCCAGAAATTGTCTATATTGAGAACTACCAACGCTGGTCCTATGCTCATCAATTGGGAGAGTAAGAGATCTTAAAATAAAAAATCTGAAGCCACCACATGCCATCTGCCTTAGCTGATCCTCTACTCCTGCTATCCCTCATAAAGACATTTAAGAGAAACAACATGACCAAGTGTGGGTATCTGTACATGACTGTTCTCTTTTAATCCCTGCAAAGAGCACCAAACATGCAGCCATATACCTTATCCACTCACCTCAGAGAATGCAATATTCCAAAGCAATGCCCAGGCTAACAATGGAAACTGTGGAGGGTGAATGCCCAAACGTGGTGACTGAGCGCAACTAGCACTGGCTTGGGGAAGACCTTGATAGTCTGGAATCATAATTACCATTCATGAGAACGTCACAGGAATGTTCTTTTCTTATGAAAATAGCAATATTCAAATGAATGCTTTACCCTTCAGAGCAGTCATAGCTACACATTTATTCCCATGAGGAATTTTTACTGCTCAGCATATTTTTTAATGGACTCAATATATTTCCAAGGTAGATCTGAGAATCACACAAATCCAGAACTGGAGAAGCCCTTAGGCAGCCATCTAATCCAATTAAGAGGTACAAAAGAATCCCCTCTATAACCCACCCTCTGAGGCAGGTCCCTCTGCCTCCTGACATAGCCTAGGCCAGGCCTTCTAAAACTTTTTCCACTCAGACCCCTTTTTGTGCTGTAGGGCATTGCATGGGCAGAGGACACGCACAGTGCAAAGTGCTAGTGCTTTTTTGGGTTCAGAACCGAGGCTGCAGTGAAGCCAACCGGGCAAACACTTCCAGAAATGCCTTGGACTCATTACAAAACTGATTTTAATTAATTTTTCATCATTGCACATTCAGAAACTTTCTACCATTGCCAAATTTTTCGTTACCCCATATAAGGTTGTGACCCACAGTTGAAGAAGTGCTGGCCTAGTCCACTTCTGATACTGTGAGGAAGTTTTCCCTGGTTCTCCTCCAGTACAGAAGGTGCCAATGTTTGTTTTGCCATCAAGTCTCCAAAGTTGGTACCATCACTGAGGCTGCAGTACTGTTGGCCAACCAAGTCTCCTGGCTACAAATCAGATAAATTGCCTGGCTTTTTTACATTTATTGGTAATACGATGTCCTAGAGAAAGGGTAACATCTAGTCTCATCTTGTTTTTTTCCTTTTTTTTAAATCTATTTACTTTTAGTTTACAACATTCAGTTCCACAAGTTTTTGAGTTTCATCTTACTTATTAAAAATTTTTTTAAAACCTATACAAACTTCATATAGTATTAGAATTACTGAAACCAAAGGAGGTCAGACATTCCACAATTCAGTCATCATTATCACACAAAATGCTACATAAACAAGTTATAAAGACATTGACTTAGGGAATGGGATGTTCTCAGACAGTACTTTTCATATCCCCTAAGAAAAGACAATGTAGGGGCGGCTAGGTGGTACAGTGAATAAAGCGCCTGAGAGCCTGAGACACTTAACACCCACACAAAAATACTAGCCGTGTAACCTTGGGCAAGTTACTTAACCCCAATTGCCCTCCAAAAGGCAAAAAAAAAAAAAGAAAAGACAATGTAGGTACTTTTAAAAATACCTGAACAGGGTAGTGGAACAACTTTTGGGGGAGAAAAAAAAAGGAAGAAATAATAAAATATCTGTTTAAAGTAAGCTTTGCAAAAGCTGAATGCCAGAATGTGCCCTTTCACAAAATTTTAAGTCATCTTTCAAAGGCTTGTTGTTCCTAATGATACCATCTTTAAAAATAACCTTCATAGATACGAAGGCAAAATGTAGAAAGAATCAAACAAAACCAAGAGTGGAAAACCTCTAAAAGAATATCCAATAAACTACAAAGCAACGAATAGGAAATCACACCTCCAGGCCCCTTGGTGGTAAGTGATTTCCATGATCAAATCCTGCTAAAACAATTATTTTAACAATAAAACTCTATGTATATAATATTAAAAATTTCCTGGCGCCAGCTGACAACCCACTTTTTTCAAGCAATATCTAAGACTACAGAAACATCTGTATAGATCCTTGAGAGTACAGCATAATACAGGGGTTTCCCAGCTGCTCAATTCAATTCAATAAACATTTCTTAAGCATCTACTATATGTGTAGCATTGTTTTCGGGGCTGAGGAGACAAAATTCAGATTAAATATTTTCCTCTGCTTTCAAGGAGTAAAGGGATAAGATGCAGACATAACTTTAGTGTAAAATACATACAAAGATCCAGTCAGGGTAGGAACCAAGCAGGGGTCACCATTCCCTGCCCTATAGTCAATGGAACAGGAGGAGATCCCCACTTGGTGCTAGCACCAAGATACTGTCCCTTTTCCAGACCAAACCCAGTTGGCCAGAGCCCATCCCCAGCATCCTCTCCAGGCTGGATACTTAGACTCCCTGTTTCCCACACCTATCAGAGGGAATTGGGGATTCTTGCTCTACTCCTCCTCAGTGGTAAGCTACTCCTCTCCAGGATGCCTTCCCTACAGGGCACAGATGCCCAGACACCCAAAACTCCTGGGCCTTCACATCTTCCCTGTCACTGCATCCATGAGATCTCCGGGCCTGGACACTCTTAGCTATGGTATCTACTCCAATTAGAGAATGAGCTGTTTTCTTTCTGTACTGGCATCTCCAGAATTTCTCATAGTGCTTGGCACATAGTGTTTAATGCTTTTTCATTTAGTTTTCTTTCAACTTGGTGCAAACAAACAAAGAGATAAGCCTTTGTTTGAGGGAGAAGCTTTGGGTCCCAAATCCACTGGAACAGTGCATCAGAGAGGTAAGCACAGTGTTGGGTGAGGTCCAAGAGGTCACTATTAGTGGAAAAAGAAAGACTGAGGAAGGTCTGCTGGAGACAGTGGCAGCTGAATGGAATTTAAAGGACAGGTGATAGTCAGCAGGCAAAGAGGACAATGAAGCACTTTCAGTCACGGGACATAGCATGAGGAAAGGCATGGAGGTGGCCAAAGTAGGCAGCACGGCCTGCAACAGTGAGTCGTCTAGCCTGGGGTGACAGAAAGAGAAGGCTGTACAGGTAGGATAGAGTCAGACTGGAGGAACAGGAAGGTTGAGCAGGGAGGCTGGATTCTAGTGAAGGACTCTGGGTATAAGAGGGAAATGATCAAGCCTATAACACAAGGAAAGGAAGTCTGGCAGTTGTGTGGGAAGGTTGTGGAATGGAGAGAAAATGGAGGCAAGAAGGTCGGTTCCAAGGCACTGCAACATTCTACCAGGATGGTAACGAAGGCTTGTAAAAGCAAGGAGGCAGAGCTGGCAGGACTTGGTCCCTGATCAGATACGAGAAGCGAGGAAGAGAAAGGAAGGCAAATAATGGCACAGGTCTGAACAAGGAAAACTGAGGAAATGGTACCAACAGAAATAGTGAAGTCAGAAGGAGAAGTAGGGTGGGGGGACATAAAAAGCATATCCCTTCGTGAAAGGAGTGGGGAGCCCTTCTTATAATGAGAATTTTACTGTCTAATAGAATAGGATATTAGCTTATGGAAGGGACCTAGGAGACTGTGTAATGCCGTCTTCTCGTTTTTTAGATAAGTGGACCTGACATCCAGAGAGTGATTTCCCCAAGGTCACAGAGCTCATTAGTGGCAGAGGACACTGAAGCTGAGAAGGGCTAAGTGCTTTACCCAAGGTCTCAGAGCTAGTAAATGTTTGAGGCAGAACTTGAACTCATGTCTCCCTGTCTCAAAGGCAAACATTCTGCCTACTCCACCACCTATCTGTCGGAGGAAAGAAGGAACTGACTGTGAGGAAACTTTAAAACCAGAGATAATCTGTAGTTATTTAAAAGATAGCAAAAGGATCACTTTGAAGTCATAACCCTTTTTTGACTTTCCTTTATTTAAAAAAAAAAAAGATACAGTTTTCTCTCTTTGGCCACTAGAAGGAAATATCTCCCTGAATCATACGTTGGAAACCACATCAGTCTTCTTTAATTTTCTCCTGTGAGACAGGAGAATGACTTTTCACATCCATTACAATCAAACTCCTCTCTGTCCTGACAAAATATTTCTCAGTTATTGGTGAGAAAACCCAGAACAAAACAAACAATTTCTGGAGCCCAGAAGTGAGTTATTACCCACCCCTACTCCCATTTTCCAGAAAAATCAGGAACTTTATCTAAAATACAAAAATAAGAAGTTGGCCTTTTTGCTTATAATCTAAGATAGAAATAAGACAGAAAAGCAAATAAGAGACAGAAATATGTATTTTTCCCATAATTTTGTTGCTATGTCTAGGCCAGCTATCCAGTGGTACTAGTCGAGAATCAGATAGTTTTAAGTTTACTAGGCTGGGTGATGTGGGCACTAAGGTAAAGGCAATATTAGGATCACATAGGAGATTACCATGAGGACAGATAACATGGCAAGGTCTAAAAAGCATAACCTTTAGTCACTGAACATGGTGCCTAGAAAGACTACATTACATTTCCTCTGCTAGGCTGTGAGTTTCATGAGGGTAGAGAACATTAAATCTGATGAAACATGTATTAAATGTCTCTCAAGCACAAGGCCCCAGGACTACCAAGACAAAAATCAAATGGACCCTGCTCTCAAAAGCTTAAATTCTCCTATGGGAATATACAATACAACACATATAAAGACTACGTAAATGCCAAATGGACTGCCCTTCATAGACAAGGGTGTGGCTCATCCTAGCAGCTAAATTTTCAGTGGGAATATTTTCATAGAAGAAATCAGCAAACCCTAGAAATTAGAACTTGATTATCATTTTGTTGATTGCCTAGATTTGAGTAAGTGATGGAGAAATGTTAATGATGCAGATTAAATTGGGGGGGGAGGGGGCAGTTAAACAGTAACCAGTACACCTCTGTGCATATAATATACCTAACAGGTCAATTTAACTAGAATTGAGTTTGTATGAAAGAAAGTAATATGAAAAAAAAGACTGAAATTTTAAGTAGAAGCCAGGATGCTTACTGTTTAAAGTGTCATGCTTTGAATTTTATTGTGGAGACAACAGAGAGCTAATAAAGCTTTCTGAGAAAGGCAGTGGGGGAGGGGAGGGGGTCTGGGGTCAAGACAACAGAAGAGAAGCACTCGGCTGAGTTCTCTCAACATTCTCCTCCAAACAATTTTAAAATGATACCTCAAATAGAATTCTGGAGTGGCAGAGCCAATAAAAGGTCAAAATGAGACATTTTTCTAGAGCAAGACAACTCAGGAGTTTGGAAAGAGAGACCTGTAACACTGAGGTGACTCATGGATGAAACACTAATGGTGGGAGTAGATGGTGGTGACAGAGGCTGCGGCAGCTTAGAGAGATCCCAAGCCAGAGATGATGGCAAGGAGACCTGGCAATTGGTCAGAAAGAGATTACAGGGCACCTCTGCTCCAGCACCAGACACAGGACCAGATGCAGTTTAGCTACTCCATTGCCCATGCTCACTTCTGGGTCATATCTCGAGGGCAGAGACGAGCACTTTCAGTCAAAAGGAAGTAGAAGCCCTGAGGGGCAGTTTTACTCCGGAGTCCAAGGCGTCGGGGGAGCCTGAGAATTGCATTGTTTCCAGTCCCAAGGGAGCAGGGGCCCTTCCAGGGTAAGAACCAGAGTATAGACCAAGAGAGAAGTGACCACACCTCTCCCCAGATCACCCCACCTTAGAAGCACCAAAAACTTCCAAACTCCCAGAACTAGCCCCGAAAACAGAATATGAAAAACTCTAATGTTTGATATAGACTCACTTTCTCCTCTCCCCCAGAACAGGAAACAGAGCCCAATAGTAACATAAAGGTCTAAGTCAAGATATAGAGTGGAAACACGTGCAAACAACAAAGAACCTGGGCATAAAAAGTTATTACATGACAGAGAAGATCAAGAGACAAACTCAGAAGAACACAATGAAGTCAAAACAGTAACAAGCAAAACCTCCAAGAAAAAAAGTGAAATTAGACACAAGCCAAACAAGAATTCCTAGAAGAACAAAAGAAAATTATTTTCAAAATCAGAGTGATAGAGGAAAAATTATGTAAAGAAATGAAAGCAGTGGATGGAGCACCAGCCCTGGAGGCAGGAGGACCTGAGTTCAAATCTGACCTCAGACCCTTAACACACACACACACACACATACACACACACACACACACACACACAAAGTAGCCATGTGACCTTGGGCAAGTCATTTAACCCCAACTGCCCTACCTTACCCCCTCCAAAAAAAGCAAAAAAAAAAAAAAAAAAGAAAGCAAAGGAAGAAAATGATGAAAGGGCAAGTTGGTAAAAGAAGCCCAAAAAATAATGAAGAATATATCTTTAAAAACAGAATTAGTCTAATGGAAAAGGAGATACAAAAATTCACTGATAAAAATAACTCTTTAAATAGCAGAATTGGGGGAGGCTAGGTGGCGCAGTGAATAGAGCACCAGCCCTGGAGTCAGGAGAACCTAAGTTCAAATCTGGCCTTAGACACTTAACACAAAAACTAGCCATGTGACCTTGGGCAAGTTGCTTAACCCCAACTGCCCTCCAAAAAGCAAAAAAAAAAAAAAAGGTACATACAAAAAAATAAAAGGTATATACAAAAGTTCACTGAAGAAAATAATTCCTTAAAAATTAGAATTGAACAAGTGGAAGCTAATGACTCCAAGAGACACCAATAAACAATAAAGCTAAGTCAAAAGAATGAAAAAAAAATAGAAGAAAATGTGAAATATCTCATTGGAAAAACAACTGGCCTGAATAATAGGTTGAGGAGGGATAATTTAATATTACTGGATTTTCTGAAAGCCATCATCAAAGAAAGAGCCTAGATATTGTATTTCAAGAAATTGTCAAGGAAAACTGCCCAGATATCCTAGAACCAGAGGGTAAAATTGAAATTGAAAGACCAATCACCATCTGAAAGAAATTCCAAAATGAAAACTCCCAGAAATATTACAGGCAAATGCCAGAGCTCCCAGGTCAAAGAGAAAATACTTCAAGCAGCAAGAAACTATTCAAATACAGTTGAGTCACAGTCAGGATCACACATCATTTAGCAGCTAGTACATTAAAGGAGGAGAAGGCTCAGAATATGATATTCCAGAAGGCAAGAGCTAGGATTACAACCGAGAATAACCAACCTAGCAAAACTGAGTGTAATCCTTCAAGGGAAAAAATGGATATTTAATAGCGTGCCTGATGAAAAGAACTGAATAGAAAATCTGACTTTCAAACAAAAGATTCAAAAAAAGCATAAAAGAGAAACATGAGAAATCATAAGAAACTCAATAAGGTTAAATTTTATAACTTTCTATATGGGACAATTACACACACATATATATATGTTATGAGAACTTTATCATTATTAGGGCAGTTAGATGAATTCTACATAGAAAGAGGGTACAGAAGTCAATTATATTGGGATGATATAAAAAATGGACAGGCAAGAAAGAGATTAGCATTCACACCTGTAGCAGCAAGCATCCCAAGCAAGTCCTCAGGGTTTGCTGCCCATACAGGTTCTCGGATCTGTTTTGATAAAGGAAAGCAACTCAAAATGGGTTAACAAGCTTACTTTAATCAGTCAGACATATATCGTTTACCTTGTTCAGGGGAAAAAAGTCAGCACCCCGAACTTCAAAGTATACAGGCAGAATTATCAAGACAGAAACAGATCAAGTAGACAGATTTCCAAACTGTCCAACCATTACATCTATACCAAATCAGCATCTGGGTTTTTCAAAGCCGGGGCGGGGGGGGGGGCCTGGACAACAGCTTCCCAGAATACAGATCAAATCACAGAACACTTCTCAAAGTGAGCCCCCAAAACAAAGCTACACATCAGAGCTTATATAGCCTTCTCCTGGCTCAGAGAATGTAACAACCTTATTGACTCACTGGCCAATCAAAAAGTATCTACTGAAAAACAAGCCTCCCACCCCAGGCTTCAGGTGCACTTTAGCCTAGGGGCAGGGAAGATCTTCCAAATTTGCATTCCCATTACAACACCCAGAGAAAAAACTACAAAGTCTGAATGCAGACTGAAGCAAACTACTTGCTCTCTCTTTCTCTCTTGTGTTTGTTTTGTCCCTTCTTTCTCATTGTTCACTATATTGGTTATAATCCTTCTTTACAACTTGACTAATGATTGATGTGAAGGTATTGGTAGAACCTATATTTGATTGCAGGCCACCATGGGGGAGAGGGAGGAGGAGAGGAAAGGGTAGAAAATTTGAAACTCAAGGAATCATGGAACTGAATGTTGTAAACTAAAAGCAAATAAATAAATTAAAAAAAAGAAAAATCAACTTTTTTTTTTTTGGAGGAGGGAAGGCAGGGCAATTGGGGTTAAGTGACTTGCCCAAGGTCACACAGCTAGGAAGTGTTAAGTGTCTGAGGCTGGATTTGAACTCGAGTTCTCCTGACTCCAGGGCCGGTCCTCTTCACTGTACCACCTAGCCGCCCAGAGAGCAGCTATTTTGTGATAGAAAAGAATTGGAAATTAAAGGGATGCCCATCAACTGGGTAATGGCTGAAGAAGTTGTGGTATATGATTGTGATGGAATACTACTGTGTTATAAGAAATGATAAGCCAGATGGTTTCAGAAAAACCTGTGAACACTTATGAACTCATGCAAAGTAAAGTGAGCAGAACCACGAGAACATTGTACACATTAACACCAATACTGTAAGGATAATTAACTATGAAGGACTTTGCTACTCTGATCAACACGATGATCTAAGACAACTCCAAAGGACCCTTGATGAAAAATGCTAACCACCCCCAGAGAGAGAAATGATGATCTCTGAATGCAGATTGAAATATGCTTTTTAAAAAAATGTTTAATTTTTATTGTTTTCTTTTGTTTGTGTCTTCTTTTGCAACATGGCTAATATGGAAATATGTTTGGCATGACCTCACATGTATCATTGAAAACAAAGTGCCTGCCTTCTAAAGGAGGGGGAAAGAGCAGGATGGAGGGAGAGAATTTGGAACTCTGTATTTTACAAAATGATGTCAAAAATAGTTTTTGCACGTAATTGGGAAATATCTAACAAAATAAATCTTAAAGATTTTTAAAAAGAGAAGGGCAGTGACATCATCTCAATCTGTTTTAGGAATATCAATTTGGCAACATGTGGAGAATGAACTGGAAAGGTAAGAGATTAGAAGCCAAGAGACCAACTGTAATAATCAAGAAATCTGTCAACCCTTTCTGTCTCTGGGCCAAATGAAGTGTCCCAGGTAGTAAGAGTAGCAAAAGATGCACAAAAACCTCATGAAAGATAAGGACTGAGAAAAAGCCCCTGGATTTAACAGTTAACATTGCTGAGAACTTTGGAGAGAGCAGTTTCAGGCAAGTGGTAGAATTAGAAGCCAGACTTAAAGGGATAGGGAAGAAACTGGGGGTGGGGCGTGGGGTGAAGGAAAACAGAGGAACCTGAGGTAGGAGACCTCCATTCTAGGCCTTTGGCTGTGCTGCTGAGGGTAGAGCTTAACAGACCTGGTGTCTTCTGCAGAGCTGAGCACATGGTGCATTACATGCAGGAGCTATGTTTGCATGAAACACTGTTTACATGAAGGACAGATGCAGCAAAGCTTTCTGCAGCCTTTGGCCAGTCACAGGAGCCCAGAAGGATCCATGCCAGGAACTGCTCCAAAAGTGAGCTCCCTGAAAGTTTTTCCTATCATTTAAGTTAAAGCATCTCTGGGCATTGTGCCCAGTCCTACCCTTCCTACCTAGTGTGACCTGAATTTAAAGGATTATGACTGTTTTCTGACAAAGTACCTCAATGTTAGCATCCTTTGCATGGGGCATCTTCTCTGGCCAGAGAGAAGGCTGGCTCCCTCCCTATCACCAATATTACTTTCTGAGGAAGTCACAGGGGTCTTGGTTACACATCAGTTCACATAATTTCCATTACCTGGGGAAAAGCAGCTGCTTCTCATTTAAAAATAAAGAAATAGAGGCAAAGAAAAACATAGTATTACTTTCTCAAGGTTTTTCAAGAAGGTGGAGAAGAGCCAGGAGTGTAAAAGCCCTGAGTTCCTCAGCTGGGGCTTTTTGACTGCCCTATAATGACCCTCCATAGACAGGTTCTCTCATTTGGGTGATTAGGCAGTTCTGGAGACCAGGCAATTATGGGCTGCTGAGAAGGAGTAGCTAGTTGTAGGCTGCTAGCACCATCCGGCCACACATATGGAATGCATCATGCATTAAAATAGAAGGCTGGAGGCCCCTCTGGGTAAAAGAGATAGTATAAGGGGACCTGGGGAGTTACTCATCATCTTCCAGGTCAGAGATTTATGACCTTTCTGAAACAGAGCAGTAAGTAATGGCCATATCAGATTTGAGTAATATTTGCCACAAAGAAACAGAATTCAAAATTTCCTGGCACAGACATGGAGAAGTC
This sequence comes from Petaurus breviceps papuanus, assembly GCF_028583685.1. Lineage (NCBI taxonomy): Eukaryota > Metazoa > Chordata > Mammalia > Diprotodontia > Petauridae > Petaurus > Petaurus breviceps. The sequence goes on from NW_027185761.1 coordinate 23,462,756, forward strand.
TTTAGAGTAAGATCTGGTCAGTATTTTGCAGTGGTTAAGAGTTAAGCTGTATCAAACAGGGTGATTGTTTGGTGATTGTCTTCTCCAAGCCAATTTAAATAAAATGAAAAAGCAGCACAGCACAAAGAACATTGGCATTGAAAGGAGTCTTCCAAGACTGTCTAGCCCAATGCCCTCATTTGACAGATGAGGAAACAGAGGTTACCTGGTTCACACAGGTCACTGCTATCATAAGGACCAGAACCCAGACTTCTTGGCACTTTTCCCCATTCCTCCATGTTTTCTCTGTGTGGTATCAGGGGACATGGGAGCTCTCTGGGACTGGATGAAGTGAGAAGGGTTTTAAATAGAATTTTTAATTAACCTCAGCAGCTTCAAACATTACATGAAATACACAGGACTCAAACTCAAGGAAGACACTGAATTTGAAAAGGCATTTTTGAGTAAGATACCCCCTTTGTTTCCATGTCTTGGCAAGAATGTGTCAACCTCCCTGGGACTGCCTGTTAGCCTGAGAATCAACTCTGACCTTGGCTTGCTAAATCTATGTTTGAACTGCCTATTTCCAGGCTCACTGCATCCTAAGATGGTAAGTGCTAACACTAGCCCTCTACCTCACAGGGCTGTGGTGACTAAGGAACTTTATAAACTTAAAGCACTGGAGAAATGGTGAGCTGTTACTCGTACTGGTTCCTTGGGACAGTGGTTTTGAAGGGGAGAGTTTAAAAGGGAGGGGCCATAGTTATGGTCCTACATATTTATTAAGCAACCACAAAGGGAGACAGGAGAAGGATGAAGTTGGCTGATGACTTCATTTGTTAAATAAAGACCAAATCATAAATGTACGGGAGAGTCATTACCAACTCATGAGCGTAAGCTACCAAAGTCTGCTCTAGGATGGCATTTAACCCACAGAGAACTAGGAACATCCTCCAGTCAACAAGTTTAAACACAACCCACCCACCCTGACACAGAAAAGCCAATCTTATGGTAAGCACAAGAGCTGAATGGGTATGTTATTAAGATTGCTAATCACTTATTAAAGTCTTGAAATTGGGTTTCTCGGCTCCTCATGCTCTACCTATGGAGTAAACAGGCAAGTCCCAGGTGAGAGGCAAACAAAGACCAGGAACTCCCTGCTTTTTAACAGCCTGTTCCTTCCATATCACAGACAAAGGTTATAGCGGAAAAGTTGTGTAACAAGAACAGAAACACTTCTCAGGCAAACCCCTCTGAGACACTCTGACGATCTGTGGAAAAAGTTTTGGATGAGTTCCTGGGTCTTAGAAACAAGTTTATTGCTGGATATAACACTTGAAGTTGCCTTGCTTCAATTTTTATAGCATGAAGGCTACAACTGCTGGTATTCATAGATTAGATAGATAGATAGACAGATAGATAGATATGTATGTGCGTACATATGTATGTGTGCATATGTGTGTGTTTGTATGTGTGTGTCTATGTATGTATGTACGTGTGTACATACGTATGTGTACATCTGGAAACCAGTTGGGGGAAAAAATATTTAAAGGAAAATACAGGTAAAGAGAAAATTTTAGTGGCATTAATTATATTAATAAATAATTCCACATGGGATTGTTGGCTTCAGAATCTGAATTTCCCAGTAGTAACAACTTTGCATTATACTAGATAACCCTAAGTTCCTTTTCTGGACTCTAAAAGTCTCATTGAAAATTAGTTTTATCACGAATCCCTTGTTTCCTTCAAAATTCTGCTCAAGCTACGTCTTTTATGTGAGGTTTCTCCTGATCTCCCCAGCATTTAGGGCCCTCCCCCCCAAATAATGACCTTGCATTTATTTTGTATATATTGCTACAAGTACACATTGTCTCCCTGAACAGAATGTAAGCTCCTTGGAGACAGGGAATGTTTCATTCTTGTCCTTGTTATCTCAGTACCTGGCACACTTACTGGTGCTTACTGAAAATGTGTTGATTGGAAATCCAAAAACCTCTGAAGTTATGAAAAGAAGGTCCACTTCATAATATTCAGAGCAACCCCACACAAGCATCTGTGTGAAAAGAATGTGTCTACACCTGACCACCACCTCCAGAATCCTCAGACTCAGGAATGTGAGTCAGCTCGGCAAACCAGGCAGTATCCAATAGGGTAAAGACGCCTGGTACCTTCCAACCACACACACACAAAAAGAAAGAAGGAAAATGCACCCAAGGGAAAAAAATATATCATTCTCATCACAGTTACAAGAATGAGCGAAAACACAGATTCTTAGCATGTAAGTTGTAAGCCTGGCCCACTTGGGCCCTTTCTCTACCCACACTAACAACTAAATCAAGAAGTGAGAATTCTGTCATTCTTGTTGTTATTTTCCACAACAGAGTAGCAGTGAAAGAGAAAATGACCAAAAAAAGACCATGAGAGAATTTTAAATGGACATTTTTAGCCTTGAAGAATCCTCCTAAAACAATGACAACTATGTATGACATGATTCAGTATTAAAAATATTGTGATATGTACTAAGAAAAATTCATATTCTGTAGAAAGATGGAAATATAATTGGATTTGTCATGTCAAAGTATTTGTATGAGGTTTGCAGATAATATGAAATGACATGCTCCTCTGCTAATAAAGACTAAGTTGGCCAAGTAAATAAACTCTTTTTCTACTGTAAGGAAATACGTGCACCAATGAAGCAATCTTTTCAGCACAAAAGAAACTTAATACCCTAACCACATGAAAAGTGATCTCTATGGGAATAGCAGAGTTGCAAAAATCCAAGTCAGTTTGTATTAAATCATCATCCATGTTTATGTAAAACAGGCCTCTTTTAGAATGACCACCAACAGGAAATAATTGTTAAAACCAAAAAAGTGATACCTACTATACTTAATTTAATGCTTACTACCACAAGTGTGAATCTAAGGGAATGATTCTTTGTTTGAAGACTAGAACTCATCAGTTCTCTGTTGAGACTTTGGTAAACACGGTTTCTAAAGGAGTAAACATTATTCGAAGTATAATAAGAAAAAAATGAGACAACTTTTGCATCTTATTTTAATATAACTCAGTTATCTTTCACTGAACAAGGAGAGCTACATTAGACAAGGTAAACTTCTGACACCCGTGCCAAACTATTTCATTATGAAAATTAATGCGATTACACTCTTTTGTAACCGATTAGCTCAGCCACTCAAAGAAAGCAAGATGTATTCCTCTAGAAGTAGGTAATCCAAAAGCCTGTATTTCTACAGGGAAAAGTGCACGTAGACATCCATGGAGTCCCAAACCGAGACAGTATAAGCTACTTTGAAGAAGCCATTAAAAACGAAAAATGGAAATAAAGGAGTAATACCTATGTGTTTATATCAATGTTCATAACAGTATTCTTGGTGGTAGCTAAGAATGAAAAATAAAATGGGTACCCATCACTGGGGCAATGGCTAAAAAAAAACTATGGCGTATCAATGTAATAGAAAATTATGCAGCAAGATATGATGAATATGAAGAATTCAGGGACATGAGGCAAGACAGCTATAAACTGATGGAAAGCAAAATAAGCAAAACCAAGACAATATATGAAAATAGATTAAAAGGTCACTTAAAAGGGGCAGCTAGGTGGCACAGTGAATAGAGCACAGGGCCTGGAGTCAGGAGGACCAGAGCTCAAATCCGGCCTCAGACACTTAACACAAAACTAGCCATGTGACCTTGGGCAAGTCACTTAAACCCAATTGCCCTGCCTTAACCCCTGCAAAAAAAAAAAAAAAGTCACTTAAAAAAATGGAATTGAATTAATTGAAAACCAATAAAGTTCCCAGAGAAAGGATACTGAACTCTCCCTCCCTCACCTCTCACAGCAGAGTGGTGCTGCATACTGCATACATTGTCATAATGGTCCCTGTATCAGATGTTTTGGGTTGTTTTTCTTTATCACAAGGGAGAGTTCAGTCTGGAGTGGGAGTTGTAATGACTGTGATATAAAGCCCAAAGACAGAAATAAAATGCTTTTTCAGGAAAACTATTAAACATTTGCCAGCAGATCACCACAACTATCTAAACTTTCTTGACTCACACAGCTACCACCTTATTTTAAGGTCTCTTCACCTCTCACTGTATAAACTGTCCCCTTTGCTCTGAAGTCTCTCCTCATTCTAATCTGTCCTCTTCTCTCCTACCAAGATGATTTCCCTTCATGTCACCCCCTACTCATAAACTCCAGTGGCTCCCAGTTGCCTCTAGGGTCAAATATAGAGTCTTTTGGATCAAACTGAGGAAGTATTTGTAAAGTGCTTAGAACAATGCCTGGTGCACAATAGTGTTTAATAAAGGCTTGGGGGTGGGGGAGAGGCCCAAGACAGCCTGGAAGGCTGACAGGAAGGGGATATGGCACCAGCTAGGAGCAGAGTACAGTCAGGCGTGGGCTGCACTGGGCACAGACGGGCTGGAGCAGGCCTCTGGGACCTCAATAGCTAGCAGCTGTAGCAATTTCCACAAACGCTGAGAACAGCATGGAAGGTCAGTGGGGTACCTGGGTGAAATAGGAGCATGCAGTTCAGTCCCAGCCCCAGGAGACAGCAGAGGGAGTGATGGCAGTGGTGGCAGCAGCAGCAGCTACTTTCAGAGCTCTGAGCCCTCAGGGGGTGGGGGATCCAGGGGCTGATACAAAACCCCTGATGACTGGCACAGTACACCTACCCCCACCCCTGCTTCCACTGGAAGCAGAGTCCTGCCTTGATAGGGAGTTAGGAAGTCAAGTATTTGGCTGGGAAGATTAATAAACAATGTAGGAAAAGTCAGATTATAGAATATTACTTTGGTGACAAAGAAAATCAAAACATACAAAGAAGAAGATAACAAAGTCAAAGCTCCTATATAAAAAACCTCCAAGAAAAATATGAATTGGTCACAGGCCACAGAAAAGCTCAAAAAGGATTTTGAAAATCAATTAAGAGAAGTAGAGGAAAAACTGGGAAGAGAAATGAGAGTGATGCAAGAAAATTATGAAAAACAAGTCAACAGCTTGCTAAAGGAGACCCCAAAAATACTGAAGAAAATAACACCTTAAAAAAATAGACTAATCCAAATGGCAAAAGAGGTCCAAAAAGTCAATGAGAAGAATGCCTTAAAAAGCAGAATTGGTCAGATGGAAAAGGAATTTCAAAAGCTCATTTAAGAAAATAATTCCTTCAAAATTTGATTGGAGCAAATGTAAGTTAATGACTTTATGAGAAATCAAGAAATTATAAAACAAAACCAAAAAAAAATGAAAAACTATAAGACAGTGTGAAATACATTACTGGAAAAACCACTGACCTGGAAAATAGGTACAGGAGATAGAATTTAAAAATATATTGGACTACCTGAAATCCATGATTTAAAAAAAGAGCCTAGACATCATCTTGCAAGAAATTATCCAGGAAAACTGACCTGATATACTAGAACCAGAGGATAAAAAAGAAACTGCAAGAATCTACCAATTGCTTCTTGAAAGAGATCCCAAAAGGAAAACTCCTAGGAATCTAAATTCTAAAACTCCTAGGTATCCAAATTCCAGAGTTCCCAGGTTGAGGAGAAAATATTGCAAGCAGTCAGAAAGAAAAAAATTTGAGTATTGTGGAACTACAATCAGGATAACACAAGACCTAGCAGCTTCTACATTAAGGGATTGAAAGGCTTGGAATATGATATTCCAGACATCAGAGGAGATAGGATTAAAACTAAGAATCACCTATCCAGCAAAACTGACTATAATAATTCAGGGGAAAAAATGGACATTCAATGAAATAGAGGACTTTCAAGCATCCTTACTAAAAAAGACCAGAGCTGAAAAGAAAATTTGACTTTCAAATAGAAGAATCAAGAGAAGCATGAAAAGGTAAACAGGAAAGAGAAGTCACAAGGGACTTATTAAAATTGAATTGTTTACATTCCTGCATGGAAAAATTATATTTGTAACTCATGAGACCGTTCTCAGTATTAGAGTAGTTGGAGAAAATAGATAGGTAGACAGACAGACAGACAGATGGTACAGGGTGAGTTAAATGTGAAAGGATGATTTCTAAAAAATAAAATTAAGGAGTGAGAGAGGAATATATTGGGAGGAGAAAGGGAGAGATAGAATGGGGTAAATAATCTCACATAAAAGAGTCAAAAAAAAGGTTTCACAATGGAGGGGAAGAGGGGGAAGGTAAGAGGGAATGAGTGAACTTTACTCTCATTGGATCTTGCTTAAGGAGGGAATAACATACACACTCAATTGGGTATCTTATCTTACAGAAAAGTAAGAGGGGAAGGAGATGGGGGGTGGGAATAATAGAAGGGAGGGCAGATTGGGAGAGGGGGTAGTCAGAAACAAACACTTTTGAAAAGGGACAGGGTCAAAAGAGAACATAGAATATGTGGGGGGGAGGTGGGATAGGATGGAGGAAAATATAGTTAGTCTTCCACAACATGACTATTATGGAAGTGTTTTGCATAACTACACAGGTATAACCTATATTGAATTGCTTCCCTTCTCAATAAGGGTAGGTGGGGAGGGAAGAAAGGAGAGAATTTGTAACTCAAAGTTTTAAGACCAAATGTTAAAAACTGTTTTTACATGTAACTGGGAAATAAGATATATAGCCAATGGGGTAGAGAAATCTATCTTGCCCTACAAGAAAATAAGGGGGAAGGGAATGGGGAGGTGTGGTGTGATAAAAGGGAGGGCAGACAGGGGGAAGGGGTAATCAGAATGCATGCCATCTTGGGGTGGGGAGGAAGGGAGAGATGCAGAGAAAATCTCAAACTCAAAATTTTGTGGAAATGAATTAAAAATTATTTTAAAAATTTATTTATAATTATTTTCATTATATGTGTTATATATTATATAATTATATTGTATATAATAAAATAATTATAATTGTTTTATTATATATTATGATTATAATTAATTACAATAATTCACAATTTATTTAATTAATTATTAAGAAAAATTAATTAAGATTTAAAAATGAATTCAAAATAAATTCATTAATTTTTTTAAAAAGAATAGGTCAAGTAGAAATAAGCATAACTGTTTCTATATAAACAAATGTCTAATTTCACCCAGGTAGTTAAGGTGGGATTTAAACCTAAGTCTTCTGGTTCCAAATCCAGTATTCTTTCCACTATATTATTATGCTTCCTCAAATGATCAATAATATGATGGTTTACTTAGAAAATCCTACATATTCAATGAAAAATTAAAACATTTCAATAAAATGTAAAATATACTCACAAAAAAACACTCAAAAAAAGCCTCAAAATACATAAATGCTTGCCCCTCTCTCCCATCTTTACCCTCACCCTCCACAGCAGCATTTAAAGTCCATCACAATCTACCTTTTTAGTCTTCCCTCAGAAACACTAGGTTCCAGCTACCCCATCCATCTTCCCACTATGACTTTGTACTTGCTGTCCCTCAATCCCAGAATGCTCTCCTTCCTCATCTTCACCTCTCAGATTCCCCAGACTCCCCCAAGACTCAGTTCAAATTCTACTTTCTTCAGAAAGGGGGTCTTTACCAGTCCTCTTAGCTGCTAGTGCCTTGCCCTCTGAGACAACCTTGTATCTACTCTCTACGTGGAAATCGTATGCACCTGGTGATTCCTATGTTGTCCTTCCCATCAGAGAATGCCCCTTGAAGGAAGGGCATGTGTTATTTCCTTTCCTTGTATCCCAAGGACTCAGCACAATGAATGGCACATAGTAACAAATGCTTTCTGACTGACTCAAATCTTCAATAGACATCATCCAAGTTAAGTGTAACACAGAAATTAAGCATAGGAAAGTGGGGAGAAGGAGAAGTCCTACCGTGAATTCCATGGCACCAACATGGAATCTATGAAAGCTTTTGTGTTTGTCAAATTGGGAATTAAACTACCAACTTTCCCTAGAACTCCATCAGAAGGGTGCCTTTCTCACTGGAGGGCCAAAGAATTTGACAAAGAAGATTCAAGATTAAACAATGAGAACTGCCTTTGAAACCCAACCCTTCTTTGTCTCCACCCTCTGAATACACCTAGAAACCAGGAGCAGGTGGGCAAGGCAAACAATTCCCAAATCATAATAGGAAGTACAAACAGCACAACTTCATACACAGATTGAATGTAAAGACAGGGACCCATCAAGGATCATAGGTCAAAAAAGGCCCTGGTGAAACTCGGTATTAGAAGGACTGAAAAAGTACCCAAAAGGAAATCATGTATGGCTTATGTACATGTGCGAAAATAAAATAGACAGTATCTTAAAGATTATTTATTTTTAAAACCTGCCACAACTATGGTCTAAAAATACATTAGACAGTTTCCATTACCATGAACAACATCCCAGCTCTATTTTTAGAGCCTTTTTGGAAAGATCAAAGCTAAAAGGCCCTTTTATTGGCTGCCTCCCAGGACCCTAATCTTTGTTTACTTTCCATTTACTACACAAAGAAACTGGGGCGGGGGGAATCTGCTTGGGTACCCCTTCCCTTGGGTAATACACAGGATAGACGTAGGTGCAGGCAGACCAGGGGGGAAGAACAAAACTGCGGGGCTCCAATAACTGATATGGATCCGAGGTAGGAAATGCAGCCTTTGGTTCAGACACCATAAACCAAGTCTTGATAGGCTGGTTCCTTTTTTGGCAAGAACAATGTGGGTCAGAGAGCTTGAGCAGATGGAAAAAGAAAACATCCTGAGCCCCAGTGTTTCCAGATACCCTCAGCTCTCTATCCCCATCCAAAGCCACTGAAAATCTGGCTTCATGTCTCTTGTAATATCTATGGGGATACAGAAGTCAAGTACAAGCCACCAAAGTGGCAAATAAAGCAAACTGATTGGACGCAGAGTGACTTACTTTAGAGGAACAAGCAGTACACTTGTCAAAGGCCAGGCTGACAGGAAGGACGTGATCAAACCTTGATAGAAACCCTCGGATCTGAAAACAAAACAGGAAAAATTCACATGAGACTACAATGAACACATCCCCCAGGTCCAAGTTTTGTGCCTGCCAAGGAGGGGAATGGGCTGGACAACGCAGTCTGGTTCCCCATTATTCTCTTAGAAACAAAAGTAAATAGGGAGCACTGCCCTGCAAGCCCTCTGGGGCAGCTCCATGACCTTGACAATTTTCTACCATTAAGTTCATCTGTAGGAGTCTGACTTAATGGAAGGCATTTAATACACAGCCAAATGCCGAAATGCAAGCTGCTCCTAATAAGTAGGAGAACAGCACCACCTGGAGTGTAAAACTCTTGACCGCAGTTGATTTAAGAAAAAAAGTTGGATAGAGGAAATCCAAGACCAATGAGTTTCAAAATCTAATAACTAGAAAAAAGTGATTTAGAGCAGTGGTGTCCAACTCAAAAAGCCATGGGGACTCCTAACCATGCACAAGGACCCCCGTGGGCAGCATCGCGGCCTATTTTACGATGCAATATTACCTGGCTTTTGTGTTATTACTCTGCTGAATATTTCCCAATTACATTTTATTCTGGTTCAGGTCCCAGGCTGGAGTGTCACGGGCTTCATGTGGCCTACTGGCTGAGTTGACAACACTTCAGATTTAGAGCACTAGCTACCTCTTAAAAAGTTAATTCATGTGGCTAAAATGTCATGTGCTGATTCATTCCATGCATTATACATGAGAAAACATCTTTCATGGGAAAGTAGGGGAGAAAATGGAATAAACTTGGAATGCTGCATGTAGTGTCAAAAAATTTAGTTTATTGGTAAGCTTTGTTGAACATTTTTCCTCTCTTTTTTGGTTCTTTGCTATAAGAATGGATTTCTTGGAAGGGCTGAAAGAGGGATAAAATGGGAAATGTAGGTGATATAAAAACAAAAGATATCAATGAAGTTGTATTTTTTTAAAATGCACTAATAAGACAACTTCAAAAACATATTAAACTTTTCAAAAAAGCAAAAACAAACAACAAACTGTTTCACTGACAGAAAGTGCCAACAGAACAGCATATGCTTCACTTTTGAGTTTAGCCATTACATGTTGGCATTTCCCAATCTGTAAAATGAAGGGTTAGGGGATCACGGAATGAATAGGCGATCTTTAAAGTCCCATCTGGCAGATAGTTGGTATAGTGAATAGAGTTCTGGACCTTGGGGACAAGAAGACCCGAATTCAAATTCAACCTCGGACAATTACTAGCTGTATGATGCTGGGTAAGTCATTGAACTATTCTCAGCCCCAGTTTCCTCATCTGTAAAACAAGGACAATAACAGGTTTGTTGTGAGGATAAAATATGATATTTGTAAAATGCTTTATAAAATTTAAAGTGCCATGTAAATGCTAGCTATTATTATTAACATTCAATCAGCCTATGAGTATGCTTATAGTAAATATCAAACCATTCTATTACTGGTGGTACCCTCACTATTGGAAGGAAATATCTGGAGGGTATGATTATCACAATATTTTGCTATATCTGGCACTTATGCAACAAGACCTAAAATTAATATAAAATTGAAAGATAGAGTTTGTCTCTTTTAGAAATGACCAATGTGTGGCAGCTAGGTGGTGCAGTGAATAGAGCACTGGCCCTGGAGTCAAGAGGACCTGAGTTCAAATCCAGCCTCAGACACTTAACACTTACTAGCCTGTGATCTTGGGCAAGTCACTTAACCCCAACTGCCCTGCCTCCCCCCCCCCAAAAAAAAAAGAAAAAAAGAAAGAATCAATGAGAAAAAAAAGACAAAAAACTCATGATGGAAAATGCTGACCACATTCAGAAAAAGAACTGTGGAGTCTGAATGCAGATTGAAGCATATTATTTGCTCTCTCTTTTTTTGTTTGTTTGTTTCTTCTTTCTCATGATTTCTCCCACTGACTTTAGTTTTTCTTTACATATTATATGTCTTCTTGGTGTGGGGAGAGGGGAGACGTGCGGACAAAATTTGAAACTCATCATCTTATGGAAATGAATGTTGAAAGCTAAAAATAAATAAATGAAAAAGAAATGACGAATGATTAATTAGAAATGATGGTCATGAACCTTGGGAAATGAGGCAGGCTCTCAGTTTCACATGTCTTAGCACCATGCTGACCATTTCCCAATGCCAGGCCCAAATCCTCGGTGGTTGCCAGAGAAGGGCAGGGCAGAAAACATTATGTTCAGGGCCTCAGTGCCTCGGAATGGAGCCAGAAGAACTGTTTACACAAGGGCCACAATCATGTAAAGGAAAACAGAACTGAGATGTGAGAGTTCTGCTCGAGGCAGTGGGGACTGAGCATGGTGCATGTCTCCCTCTTCTTGGCAGAGGGGGTGGGTGGGCTGCAGATGCAAAGGGAAACATTCTGTGGTTAGATGGAGCCAACTGGCTGCTTGGTTTGGTGAAAGTATACTTGCTCCAAAGAAGAGTTCTGAGGGTTCTTTTAGCAGTCAAGGGGACAAAAAGGAAGAAGGAGTGACAGCAGTAAAAACAAAAGAGCATCAATAAAACATGTATTTGAAAATTAAATTTAAATTTAGAAAATGCAACAGCTCAGGGCACAATACCAAAGAGAGGCTAATAAACAACAATCCAAGCAGCCCATAGGAATATTAACCTCATGACAGGACTTGGCAGCTATAGATGTAAAAGAATGCTGGAATTGAAAGATTAGTTAGAATCCCCTGTACCTCAATACAGAGTTAATAGTCTTACATTTACTTTCGGTAAGCTTTGTCTTCTGTATCACAGCTTGCCATATTTTGCTTTCATTAAAAAGCATATATAGTTATTGTTAATAGTTTAATCTCCAAAAACCTACTACTTTTTTTGTATGTACACAGAATAATACTGAGATACCTCTGCTAAAACAGTTCATGTTGGGGCAGAGAAGAGGGAGAGAGGGAGAGAGAGCAAGAAGAAAAGACAGTGAAGGGGTAGGGGAGATGAGATGGGGAAAGAAAAGGGGAGAAATGGAGAGGGAGGAAAAGAGGGGGAGAGATAAAATGGGGAGAGAGAAGAAAAAGGGAAGGAGGAAGAAGAGAAGAAAGGATGGAAATAGGAGAGAAAAGGAAGAGAGGAGAGAAGAGGGAAAGAGGGAAAGGAGAGAGAAGGGGAAAGAAAGAGGAAAAGAAATGAAGAGGGGGGGGGAGAGAAAAGGAGAGGAAAGAAGAATATTAGGCAGCCTCTGCTACACAATCATCTGGGCAAAGTTGGTGCCCCCAGAGATGGGTTTTATTAGGAAGAGGTGAAAATTTTCAGAAGGAATAGAGTTTAACAACAACAGCAAGGGCACTTATATTCATAAAGCTGAGAAAAGAAGGGCCTAAAGCTAAAGAGACCTGATTCCAACTTAAGGTAAATTGGAACAGAAAAGCTTCTCTTGAGGCCCCTTAGATGAATGCCCTCCTTTTTTCTGTCTCAGCTATCTGGGCTTAACCAAGGTCCAAACAAAAGGGAGAAAAATCCATTTCTACAACTAAATAAAGTAAAAGTTCTTATCTAGTACTATATTTCAATTTTCCTTTCATTTCTACCTCCCCCCAGCCCCCACCATTCTTCAAATCTCTTGGGTTGCTAACCACACTATTTCCCTACAACTCATATTCAGAAACAGAGAAATAAGGAGTAGGGAGGACTGTGCTCCCAAACATGTCTTTTAGCCCTTCTTTGGCCACTCACAGTGCCCCTCTAGAAAGCCCACAGGCGACAGGGGTCGGGTCCTTGTACACCAGGGTTTCTGAACCTAGTTGTGGCATCAGCCCCTTGGGCAGCAGGATGGTCATGTCGATGGACTCCTCAGAATCATATTTTTAAATATATAAAATGAAACACACAGATGGACTCAGGGTATAGAATGAGACCCACATTTTTGGACATGGTCAATGCTGGAATTTGTTTTCTTTGACTGTGAAATATTTGTTATAAGGGTTTCGTTTTTCTTTTTCTTTTCCTATTGGAGAAGAGTAGGGAGAGAAAACTGATTTTTACTAATCAAAATTAAAGAAAAATACAAAGTACTACAATGGAAACCAATTATTGAAATAAAGATCTTTTTCCCTCATCCAAGTTCACGACTCCCTGAAATCCGTTAAGAACTTGTCGTCTACAGAATCTTGCCAGGTCCTTTAGCACCTTTAGAGATGCCTCCCAAGACGATGCACACGTGTAACCTTTCCTGGCAAAGACCCCGTAAGCGCATTCCAAATTGCACCAAACTCCATCACAATGTGAAGCCATCACCCAGTCTACTGCACACCATTAGTCTGTTCCTTGGCGCCTGCTTCCTGTTTTAGCTCATGTGTTTTCACAAAACCAATTCAGAGCATTGAGAGGGCATCTCTAGACTTGGCCAGCTGTTCTGAGATCTCGGCCCTTGCTGTTTTCTATCTGGTGGCTCCTATCAATCACTCACTCCCCAGTACAGAGCCGAGTCATTATCTACTCTCCTTTGTGACTCACCCTCTGGTAATCTTTCTTTAAACGGTAAATTCCCTCCCACTTCCTACAACCCTAAACTTGGTCTGGCACTACAGAAGCTTCTTTCCCCTCTCCCACTCTCACTCCAGGTATTTAAACACAGACAGAACTCCAAAGGGAAGGAGCGAGTGTTTCCCCTTTTACTGAGATGCATGGATTGAGGATCCACCACGTGACTCGTGTAGTAACAGTCTCTCTGTCTCAGGTTTCTACCCTCTAAGGCTGAAATGGTGGGTAGCTGCTCATAACAAATAATTAACGGAGATGATAAAAATTAAGACTACAGATATCCAATGTCTTCCAATGAACGTTCTCTCATTATGATGGCCAAGCTTGGCTCCAGAGAAGAGCTGAGAAAATGTTCGTCTCTTTTTGTTCTGGAGGCTATGGATCCCGTACGCTGCATTTGCAGACATACACTGTATTACCCAGCACCTTATTTTCTCTCTGTTACATGCTATGGCTTACTGGATAAAGGAAGGGGGGCATATTTGGAAATGAATGTGGCTAAAACAAAAGATATGAAAAATTAAATACAATTGTTTTTAGGATTCTCAGGGTAGATCGAGAGAGGCAGCCTGGATATGAGGAAGACTCAAATTTAAATCCTGCCTGTGACAAATGTTTGCTGTAAAACTTTAAGTGACAACAGCAAAAAAGTTCATAATGGTGAATGAGGTTAAAGTGTATATATTAGTTATACTGAAAAACAAAATGTACACATGTGAAAAAATAAAATGTCTTTCAGATCTGCTCCCTTCTGATCTTGCTTACGCCCACTGTGTTTTTCTCTGTCTCAAGCCAGTGAGATAATTGCCATAGCCCTGATTGGGCTCTTGCGTAGCACACAGGCAATTAGCTGGGATTCCAAATGCCTCCCTAAAAGACAAAAACATCTATCAGGGGGAAGAAGAGAGAAGAAAGAGGTTTTGTTTTTTTAAAGTCCTCTAGAATAAATATTAGTGTTCCATCCACAAAGATTTGTATCTTTGGTCACTCAGATGCTTGCAATGCCAACTGCATGTGATAAGCCAGTCAGTCTTTTTTTTTTTAATTGACCTTAGTAAAGGCCATGCCACACTTGGCACTGAAAATGTGTGCTAGCACAAGTAATCTAGTAATGATGCATTTAGCATTTATGTAGTACCTACTATGTACCAGGTATTGTACTAAGCACTTTATAAATATTATCTCATTTGTTGCTCACAATAACCCTGGAAAGTAGGTACTATTATCATCCTCATTTTACATGTGAGGAAACTGAAGCAAACAGGTCAAATGACTTGCCCAAGGTCACACAGCTAGTAAATATCTGAGGTCACATCTGAACTCGGGTCTTTTTGACTCCAGGTGTAGTGCTCTATACATTATGGAAATCCAAAGCCCCCACAAACAATCATTTCAAAAAAGGACCCATTCATCTCCTCCAGCTGTCCTCTGCCAACTATCCCCGTTCTTGTTTCTCTTTACTTCTCACCCTTGGCACCAGAAGAATGGAAAAAAAGCAAGTAGACAGTCTTTCCTGTGTAGAGGTCCACTCTTCCAAGGCCTTCATTTTACAAAGGAGAAAAGGCCCAGAGGAGTTAAGGGAATTGCCCAACATCACACAATTCTTTAATGGCAGAGTCAGGACTAGGGATCACGGCTCTGTCTGTTACATCCTACATGAAGACAAATATTATCTTGGCCCAGTTCAAAACCTACTTCTCTCCTAAAGCTATCCTTCAGTCAGGATCTGGGAATACGAAAAACAAAGTGAATTAGTCATAGCTCTTCAGAAGTTGACCTTCCACAGAGGGAGTTGACATGTACATGAATGAGGACGTACAGACCATAGGCACAATAAATACACAATAATTTTGGGAGGGAAGCTGGAATGAGGGGAAAAAGTCCCAAGAAGCTTCAGGTAGAAGGTGTCCATTGACATAAATCTTGAAGAAAATAAGGATTCAAAATGGCACAAGTGAAAAGAAGCACATTTCAGGCCCAGGGCTCAAGTCATCGCAAAGGCCTGGAGATGAGATGGAAAATGGCACATGAAGAACAGCAAGGCCAGTTTTGCTGGATCACAGAATGTTTAAAGGGCAGTAACGTATAATAAGGGTGGAAAAGTATCAGGATACCTGGTACATAATAGGAGCTTAACAGATGTTTATCAACTGATTGACTGAAGAGGAATTTGAGACCAGGGTGTGAAGGGCTTTAAATTCCAAACAGAGGCATTTATGTTTCATCCTAGAGGCAACTGGGGGCCACTGGAGATTAGTGAATTAGAAAAAAGGACATGGTCAGACCTATACGTTAAGAAAATCACTTCGGGAGCTAGATGGAGGATGGACTGGAATAAGGAGTGACTTGGAGTAAGGACTAATTAAGAGTCTACTATAATGGTCCAGGCAAGGTCTGAACTAAGGTTGGATGGGACAGATGTCATGGACGTACAAACCACAAGATCTGGCCCCTAAATGGATGTGTAAGTTGAAGGAGAGTTAAAGTTGACATCAAGGTGGTAAAAGGAGGGAATCTGAAAGGATGGTAGAGTTCTTGACAGAAACATGGAAGAAATGAGTTTTGGAGAAAAAGACGGGTTCTCTTTTGGCTGTGTTGAGGTTGAGATGTCTACGAAACCCATCATTTGAAATGTCCAATAGGCAGCTAATCATGTGGGGAGGGAGCCCTGGAGAGAGACTGCGGCTGGATAGGAAGCTGTCCTAGTGCTATGCATAGGCTGATAAAATTGCCAACGTAAATGATTTGGATAAAGAACTGACAAAGGAGAGAAAAGGGAAAGGTCAGAGCAAAGAAAGCCACAAGAAACCAGCGTCACAACAGTCCCAAGGGAGTACAGGCTCCAATCTCCCCTTCTCAACACCTACAGCTGTGAGTGTCTCAGCAGGGGGGTCTAGGGCAGGGGTATCAAACTCGAGTGGAGGGCAATTTCTAAGGGTGCATGCTGACTTAGAAAATGACAAATGAACATTATTCATGCCGTGCTGCATTTTTATTTACTTCGTTAAACCTTTCCCAATGACATCTTAATCTGGATCTGGCTTAGGTGGTGAGTTTGACACTTCTGTTGAGTGGAGTAAGTGCTAAGCTAACCCAGCCTCAAGCTTCAGAGCCAGGACTCACATGCCACGGGAGAAGGGAAAGTCACTTCCACTGAGCCTCAGGCTCCAGAACATTAATTTCTACCTCTCTTGCCTGCCTAACAGGGAATGGGATGGGTGGAGAGAAAAGGGAGAAAAGGAAGAGGGAAAAGAGAAAAGAAAAAAGGGAAGGTGCAAATAAAGAACAGAAATAGCAGTGCCTAGGCAAGTTTCAATTACCTTTAGTTATTACTTGGTTATAAATCAATCAATAAGCCAATAAAACAAATAAAACAAAGAGAAAATATAATAAAGGATAGAAAAATCCTCCTAATTTTTATGCCTCTTTAGACCAGTATTTATACCTATGATTGCTAGAAAAAAGCAGGTTGAGATCAAAACCCAAGGCTACCTCTTGTGGCAACCTAAAATCCACCAGACAAAAAGAGTTTCCTGAGCAGGTATACACATACAGGCACACACACACTCACAAAACTGTAACCTGGTGACTTAACTTTACACCAGCTTCTTGCAGATTTGGCAATATAATTGGGGCCTAGAGTTTACTTAACTACAAACCAACCCCAATGTAAGATAAGTATTGGCTGAAGAGCAGCGTTTTAATTAAGTTTAAGGCCAAAATGGAAAAGTTTGCTATTGCACAACTGCTAGCAAACAGCAGGGCTCCCTCCTCCATACGACAGCTTCATTTAGCACCACTGTCCCACCTTTCCTCAAAGCACTAAATCACTGAAGGGTAGAAAAACCAGGGTCCAGTTGGCTTTGGGCCTCACCTATCATCCTAGGAAAAGTTAAGAGAATTAAGTCAGCTTTTGATTTATTCCTTGGCATTCGTTCAGTTCTTCTATCCCAACAAACTCCCTGCCCACCTCCATTCTGAATTGCAGTTACGTTTTCCAACTTTTTTTTTCTTATGAGAATAAGTGAGATCTTACATTTTAATCAGGATAGTTTCACCAGCTAATCACACTAAGTTCTTGGACTCTTACAAAATACAATTTCTTTAACTGGAAAAGGTATGCATAAATCCTTTAGGGATAACTTATGATGTATATGAAAGTCCCTGCCTTCCTTTTCCCACTTCTCCCTGGGGGTACCATGGGTCAGAGAAGGGGCCAAGAAGAAAAGTACCCCTATCCTTCCTGTGGTTTCACACACTGCCTGCCCTGGCTAATCTATGGACCTCTTCCTCCAGGTCAGTGGCCTCCCCAATTTCTTCTTCTGAGCTCCTCTAATGAATTTTGCCAGGGCTCCACAAGCCTTTGAATATTTTTAGGAGATAACTCTCTCCTAACTCTCTCCTTTCTTAAATGAATACAAAAATAACTAAGAAGTCACAGGCTCATGGATTTTTAGCTGGAAAGGGCCTTAGACATGATCTAGTCCAGGGGAAACAGGACCTCTATTAGACAGCTAGTGTGAACACGGATTGGCACAAAGCTGATTGTGCTCTCCAATTCAGTGATTCCAATGCTATATAGTATGAGTCAACCTCAGCCTTAGTTTCCTCATCTGTAAAGTGGTGATAACAATAGTACCTACCTCACAGAGTGGTTATATGGACCAAGTGAGTTAATAAATGTAAAGTGCTTTGCAAAGCTTACAGCAGCATGATCTAAATGTTTGCTGTCATTATGCGGACAGGGATGGGGGGGGGGGGGGGGGAGGGAAAGTGCTGGGGGAAGCATCTGTGCAGAAATATTCCCATATGCTTTATATGTAAAACCAAAATGCTGCAAACAATATATGTCCAGTAATCAGACAATGGTCACGAATTATGCTATGCTAATTTAAAAGAAAGCCATTGTGTTGTAAGAGATAAAAAATATGAACCATGCAAAGAATTATCAGAGGCTTTAGGGTCATGCAAAAGAAGGCAGGGAGGATAAGAATACAAATGGATTATAACCAGATGAATAAAATATAAGAAAAGCCACAACAATAAACAAAAAGCAACAAAAGCTATAAAAATGGATTGAAAAAAGATACAGACTAAGCTAGTGTAGTTAACTTCCTTCTAAAAGGGAAATACTTTTCCTTAATCAAATGTAAATAGTCTAGATTTAAAGTCTTTATTTGGTGACTTACTCCACATTTTTATGTTTGTAGATTGCTGTTGTTTTTAAGTGTACAATTAAAAAAAAACTAAACGCTTATGAAGAAATCTTCTAAATTATATTAAAAGCATTTATTCAGTGCCTACTTTTTGCCAGGCACTCTACTGGGTACTTGGGATGCAAAGACAAAAATAAAAGTCACTTTCTTCAGAGTCTATGCAGAGTCTGCCCTGGCCCAGCTGAAAGATTCCCCAGTCCCTGGCACCTCCTCCTTGTTCTCAGAATGTAGACCCTGCCCATCAGTTATAGCTCCGTCTTGTTTTCCAAGAATGACCTAAGCCACTGAACTAAATCCATTGAAATGAAGAGCGGAATGGACCACAGAGATCATCTAGCTAATTCTCATGTTTTACTGCCTGGAAAACTGAGGAGCAGAAAGTTTAAATGACCTGCCTGAGGTCATCTCAACTAACTAGTCACAGCTAGGATTTAACTGTTTCTAATTCCATCTCGGTCTAGCCAGCCTATAGAGAGAGGTTCGTCTCTCAGCGCCTCCTCGTGAATGAGGAACAAAAAGTCCTTTCTGTCTAGCTTGGGTCCTACTTTCAATTTAGACTGAATAGGCAGCCCTTAGGCCTCAGCATCCTACTATACCCCTCTTAAAAAAACATTTTTTTGTCATAAAATTAACAAGACCAACAGAAGTGAACAAAATGAGTAATAAAAATCATGTAAAAAATAAAACTAAACTACACCAAAAGGAAAATATAAACTTTAATATATCTCATTTACTCAGTATTATTTTCTAATCTCCTTTCTGTATACTGAAAAGATTTTGTTGCTTTTTTATGTAGTTTTGTTTTGTTTGGTACAGTTTGTTGTTTTTTTATATAGTTTTATACAGAAAAGTCCAATATTCGTGGCTTTTTTTCTGATTCTCCTCTCTTCTTTCTGCATTACTTCATATTTCATAGTCATTTTTAGAGTGCAACATATTCACAAGATTTAAAACTAGGATGGACTTTGGCAATCATCTACTTCAATTTTTAATAATATTTCATTTCAATACACCACTAATATACATTTTACCCATACATTCCCCACTTGTTGGAAAGATAGGTTGTTTATAATACAAATAAATCCACCATGAATACTATCGGATACATAGACCTTTCTCCCCTTCTTAATAACATTAGAAGATATTACTAGGTCGAGGAGATAGTCCTGGTTGTAGGGCCACTAGGTCAAAGGGACTAAGTTTTGTAACTCATTGCAAACTGCCAGAAAGCCCTCTGGATAGATTGCATCAATTCACTGCATCACCAACGGTGAAATAGTATGCCTGTTTCTTCAGAGCCTACCATAATTGAATTTTACCATTTTTAACTATCTCAAATAATTTTATGAAGGTCAGGTGGTATTTTAAAGTTGCCTCAGTGTGTATTTCTCTAATTATGAGTCTGGCCAATTTTTCAAATGCTTAGCAATTTGTTTCTCTAAGAACTGTCTGTTCATATCTTTCATAAACATTTATCCATTAAGAAATGGACATTTTTCTTGTAAATTTGTAGTACAGAATCATGGGATCATCGATCCAGAGCTGGAAGGCACCTAAGAGGTCATCTGGTCCAATTCCCCTCATTTTGAAAATAAGGAAACGGAAGCCCCAGGAAGGCAGGTGATCTGTCCAAGGTCACACCAGTGGATTTGAGGCTGACTCCAGTCTCAGCACTCTTGCAGCATCACACTGTGCCTATTCCTTACAGACTGTGTATATCCAATCTTTACCCTCATTTGCACCATTTTCTTTTTTTCTCCTCACCTATAACTTCTGTTGATAGCACCATCTTCCCAATTACCAAGGATCAAAAACTTAGGGTCGTGGTTGATTCTCCCTTTTCTTTCTACTCCCACATCCAATCTGCTGTTACATCTTGTCATTCCTCCGGATTGGCAGCATTTCTTGAAGCTACCCATCTCTCAGCTCCCCTTCCCTCAATTCTATCAGCCTCGTTCAGGCCTTCAGCACTCCTCTCAGATAGCTGTGAGAGACTCCAGGCACAGTGGCTACTCCTTTAAGTCACAGTGAAGATCATTCAATGGCCTACAAGGGAGACCGGGCACACATCTGCAACTCAACTTCCAATGCACGGGCATCCAGTGCAACGCATCAGCAGGCATTCCAACGTTCCATGGCTCTGGGTTACAATTTCTCACCAAAGTAATGAAAGGCATGTTCTGGTCTCTTAGAATCCAGTCATGGCCCCAGGAGCCAGAGCAAGACAACATTTTGGGAATAAGAATTTTCAGTTTATAGGGGTTAATTGTCCTGAAGAAAGGATTAGGTAGAAAGCAATTTCTCCTGCACCTATGTGAAGAATCTAACCCATCTGTAAATGGAGCAAACATTAAAGAGTAGTATATCTTGTACTGACTTAATTGCTTTGCTACTTAATAAAAGTGGGTTTTTAAAACTTAACATCATTCTGTTTGGGGCCTGACTCAAGACTCTCCACATATGACCTGCCCACAGATTAGCTGATTTATTTTTATTCTAAGTTCCAGAAGCAGCACAGCATTGTGGGAAAAATAAGGAACTAGAAGCCCAAGTCCCAGTTCTCCTGCTTTGTATATGGATGACCTTGGGCAAGTAGCTTCACTTCCATGAAGGAACCTCAATTTCCTTATCTATTAAATGGGTGTAACAATCCCTGCTTCAACTGCCCTCAAAGAGATATTGTGTGGATGAAATGAGACAGTTCTTTGAAGGTACTTTGTGACCTACAAGGCACTACATAAACATAAGGGATTGTTAATAATATGGAAGAAATATTGCCTAGAGAAACTAAGAAACTTTGCCCAAATTACACAATGAACCACTGGGGCTCTTGTGACGTTCAGTTCAAGAAGATGACATTTATAAAACATCCTATCCCAAGAACACAGTCAAAAATCTCTTTGAAGAAAAATACAAAATGAAGCCCAAGAACCAAGGCTGTTTACACTGTCTCCATGGCCATATTGTACATAAAGTGCATGAGGAGAAGATACTAAGTACCTCTCCAAAAGGAAATCATTTGTCCCCAAAACCCAGGGAAAGCAGAAATAAAGTGTTGAGTTTGAATCAAAATATTGCAACACAAGTCAGTGTTATTGTGGAAATGATGTTCCTCTAATCACAACAATTGCAGAAACTGATGAACTCCCCTTAAAAAAAACTCCAAGTCCTAAATGAAGACACAAAAACCTGATTAATTTACAAGGTTCTTTATAGACTTTCTTTTTTGAGCATGGCTAAAAATAAAAGCTTAAATCTTTCAATAACATAAGCAAGCAATTCCACAAGTGCTACAATCGTATCCATATATGGCTGCTTGTCTTCAGTCTCAGAAAAGGCCAAATGAAGACCAACAACTAAAATAAACCTTCAGACACAAAAAAGGGAGAAATGAGGTCTAGGGGAACTAAAAGAATGACAAAGTACTTTGAGGTTCAATGGGGTAAATAACATCGAGTTATGAATAGTTGATGGAAAACTTTAAAAATCAGGCTTCTTGAATTTTGACATGACATCTACTATAAAGAGATGTTCTGCCTTCTGGTCTAGGCAGTGAGGAAACTGTAATTATAGTAATTTGGCATAAAAGACAGAAAGAAGGAAACTAGTGTTGGGCTGTGATTGAAAATTTAATTAAGGTCAATTTCAGTTAGAACCAGCAAAGTGAAAATGAGGGCACATCTTTCAAGGTCACCAGTGAGGGGAATTAATGAATGTCAAAATGGGCAAGGGGGTCTGAAATTAGACCTGGGAGTTTAGGTCAGTGCCTTATCTGCTCACCTGCATAAATGTTCATTACATTATCTATTTTGTCTTACTTGAAATGTAGACAGAAGAAACTGGATAGGATTAATATATTACCTCCAGACAAGGCAATGTGGCACACATAAAACAAGACTTGTCTGGGAGTCAGGGGACCTGGCTTCTAGTCCAGGCTCTGCCACTAACTCCATGCATAACCCTGGATAAAGTCATGTCCTCCCTTTCACCTCACTTTCTGTATCTGTAAAATGAGGAGGCTACAAAATTAAAACATCTCTGAAATTTCACCTCATTCCTTTCAAACTGGTGAAGATGATAAAAGATGGACAGAGTCAATGCTGGGGCAGCTGCAGAAAGTCAAGTGTACTAAAATGCTGCTGTTGATGGAACTGTGAATTGGATCCAAGCTTTCTGGAAAAGGATTTGGAATTATTTGAAAAAGTTCCTAACCTTTGACCTAGAAATCCCACTATAGGACACAAGGAAGTCAAGGACAAAAAGGAAAGTCCCACATGTGACAAAATGTTCACAGAAGCATTTTTTTGTGTGTGGCAGCAAAAAGCTATTGACAGGATGAATAGCCACAGAATGGGGAAAGGCTTAACAAACTGTGACAGATGAGTGAAATGAGATGCTTTATAGCTCAGCAAGAAACCTAGAATATGAAGAACTTACAGAAACACATAAAGACATGTATGAACTGATGAGCAATGTAAACAAAACTCAAACAATGCACACAATGGCTGAATAATGTAAATAGAAAGATGCCTTGGGGTACATACTCTGGAGTAGAAGGGGTCAGAGGGTATAACCTATTTTAGTCACTTTACTCACAAATGGTTTCAGAATAAATGCAATGACTAATACAGAACCCTTAAGTAAGCAGAACCAGGAAAACATTTACAATAATGTAAATGGAAAGAAGGGTCCAAAAAACCCCAAATCAAATCAAAACTAAATGCTATAAAATGAAGATGATCAAGTCTGGTCTCAAAGAAGAGGTAAGAGAAGGCACCTCCCACCACTTCTGCATAGAGGTGGGGGTATGGGTATATATCATTATTTATAATGACATTTTTTTCTCTATATTGGTTAGCTTTGTTAAATTTTCATTTTTCCCTCTTTTTTATTCTTAACCTCTGTGAGATAAAGTGACACATTGGGAAAGGTAAGCGGTATAAAAACATACCAATAAAATTTTATTTTAAAAAATTCTGAATCCAGATGTCAGATGATTGGATCCTGGATGTGACACACATGCACAACCACAAATGTATGGGTCAGCTTCGCTTGGCTTTTTTCCTTTATGACAAAGGCAGGTTTGGGGCAGGTGGGGAAAGGGCATCTAGGAAAAGAATTGAGATGTACAAAAACCAAAAATATCAATAAAATTTTAAAGATGAAAATTGGGGGCTAGATTTTTTTTTTAAGATTTCCAGCAATAACATGTATGGCTTTTTTTTAATAATCCCCCAACACAGCTAAGAGGTGAGAGAGGAATATAACGAGAGGAGATGGGGAGAGACAGAATGGGGTAAACTATCTCATATAGAAGAGGCAAGGGAAAATGGTTACAATGGAGGGGAAGAACAGGAAGGCAAAAAAGCAAAACCTTATTCTCATTGAATACATACACACTAAATAGGGTATCTCACCTTACAGGAGAGTAAGGGGGGAAGGGGATAAGAAGGGGAATGATGGAAGGGAGGGCAGGCTGGGGGGGAGGGAAGTTGGAAGCACCCACTTTTGAAAAGGGACAGGATCAAAGTAGAGAACAGAACAAGTGGGAGGTGGGATAGGAGGGAGGGAAATATAGTCAGTTTTTTACAATATATCTACTATGTTAATGTTTTGCATTAGCTACACATGTACAACCTATACTGAATTGCTTATCTTCCCAGTAAGAGTGGGTGACAAGGGAGGAAGGGAATGAATCTAGAATTCAAAGTTTTAAAATCAAATATTTAAAAACATATAAATAATCTTATTAATACTATTTTACATGTAATTGGGAAATAAGATACACAGGCATTGGGGCATAGAGATCCACCACACCCCACTGGAAAAGTCGAAGAGGGTATGGGAGAAGATATGGGAGAGACCAGATTGGAGGAGAGGATATCCTGTGGGGCAGCTATTTTGGGGCGCTGGGTAAGGAAAAAAACGGGGAAAAAAATTTGTAACTCAAAATCTGGCGGAAATGAATGATGTAAATCAGAAGTTAATAAAGCATTTGAAAAAAATAAAAACAAGAAAAAAAGATTTCTTCCAGTAATAACTTGTATGGCTTTTTTTTATAATCCCCAACACAGCTGATGATCAAGGTCATGTTTTCATGAAAGCACTGATTTTGACAACTTTTCATATTCCATATTCTAAATTAAGCTATGCATAGAAGAAAAATGATTCACAAAGACTAAGGAAAAAATTATTCTTGGCACAGCGAATAGAGTACTGGTCCTAGAGTCAAGAGGACCTGAGTTCAAATCCGGCCTCAGACACCTGAAGCACCCTACTAGCTGTGTGACCTTGAGTAAGTCACTTGCTGTGTGACCTTGAGTAAGTCACTTAACCCCAATTTCCTTGCCTTCCCTGAAAAAAAAATATTCTTAAAACATCTCTTTAGGGGGTGGCTAGGTGGTGCAGTTTGAATAGAGCACCAGCCCTGGAGTCAGGATGACTTGAGTTCAAATACGGCCTCAGACACTTAACACAAAACTAGTCATGTGACCTTGGGCAAGTCACTTAACCCCAAATGCCCTACCTTCCCCCTCCAAAAAAAAGCACCCCCCCAAAAAAAAACCATCTCTGAAATCATAGCAAAAAGGGCAAGAGCAAAGATTATCCAACTTCCAATTGAATTTTACTGGTACTTTCGTTTGGCCTGGAAATGGCTATACTTAGAAGACTTTCCAGATCTATTTTCTACAAAGACATGGGGGCTTTTCAGGCACACTACAGACTTCTCAGCGTTTATACTTACATGCAAGATTAGGTTCTGCTCAGAATTGTTTTATATTTGATAAGTGAGTCAATATGCTAAATTCTTCAAGTCATCTGAGTGATTTTCTTTGATAATTCCCATGAATTCTTTATCTAGAGTAATCATTTAGATAGTCATAAATCTCCTCCCCCTGGAGGCCCAGGGCAGTTCCCCACCCCCACACTCAACAGCACAATAGAGTGGTCATAGGTTTTGGGCCGGGCCAAAGTGAATAGCTGGAAATGACCCAAATTGCCTTTTCCTTGCATCACTGGGCTCAGGTCCAAAGTTTGTATTTCATTTCCAAATCACTAACCTGATGAGGCACAAGCCCGAGTGAAGTGGGAGGTTCATTCATGCGGTCATCACTGCTACTAGCAACAGCATAGCCCCTAGGAAAAGGAAAGAATCAGAGCCAGTCAACAGTAACAGTTGACACTCCACAGATGTGAAAATGATCCAACAGGTGAGCCATGTGACTTTTAAAGGGTGATCAGGCAGCAGGAAAGAAGTCAAATGGCCTTGTCTAAAGCATCATCCTTCTTAAAACACAGCATTCTTCTCCAGGGGACCCCAGAGAAAAGTCTATGGCAGAGAGGATTTTCAATCCTCCATTTCGTAGGCTGATAATATAGACACTCCCCAAGGGGAAAGGACATAGACTTGCTGACACCAAGTAAGCAGAGATTCTAAATCACTCCTTCCTGAATAATAATGGCACATGGCCTACACCACTCAGGAAATGTATCAAAGGACCTTCATGTCACCCATGAGCAAGACAGAAAATATCATCTGGAGATGCTCAGATCAATGAATACAGGGATCAAGTAGCAGTGTCCTCTCAAATCAAAACATTCTCCATGAGGAAACTGTCACAGATTCAGCTTGGGCTCAGGAATAAGTGATTTAAAAAAAAAAAAGAGTGAGAGAGAAAAGCTGCTCCCTGACCTGAACTGCAGCAACCCCTGCCTGCCCAATGACTTCTGCACTCCTTCTGAATTTTGCTGGTCAGTGTTTAATGAGAATTATACATAATCTATTATCTTTAGCTGTTTGAAAAAGCTCCGAGCCACATCCAAACATGATAGTTGTTCATTTTCACTGCAACTCTCAGAAAATTGGGGGAAAAGCCTTTGAAGTTTGGTTTTTCTAGTTTGCTTTAAGTATAGTCTATGGCCCATGTATGAGTGTGGTTTGCCTATCTATGATCTGGCAGATCAATCTTGCCCACGTGTGAAGAAAATCTTTAAGGAGATTTAAAAGCAATGACATTACTAACATCTCACTGCTTTTTAAATGCAACAATCTTCTTGTTTTTATCTTACTGTTTCTAAGTCTTAAACTGAGGTTGCTAATCTCTGGGTTCAGGCAGATTCTCTGATAAATCACAGATGGCTTGACCAAATCCCACTTAGACTTGATACTGTCCTTGGACAATTAAATATGCACCAAGGATTCCCAACCTAACAGCTATGGAACCTGGGGTTGGGGGGAAGAGTTACATTAAGAAAATCCATTAAAAAGCAAACATACCTTGAGGAGACTATAAATCTCTTACATATATGTATGTATGGATATATACACATAGATGTGTCATCTATTACCATTTTTCAAAAGTCAATGCTCTTGTAATTAATAAAATGCAAGTTCATTTAAAAAATAAAATAAAGCATTACTGAACACAAAGTAGGTCTTTGTAGTCATCTTTTCTCAATCAACAGACACAAATAGTACAATTGCTACCAGCGGACATCTCCAAAGTGTTCCGATGCTATAACGGTGTTAGCATATTTGTAACATCTGGGAATTACTGATAATATGCTATGGACCTTTGGTACGCAGGCTATGGACACAGGCCCCAGGCAAACATGAATCACAAATAGCTCAGCTATTCCTTCCTTCACCCTCAGCTTTTATATGAGCTTGATATGGACACTAGAGGTGCTTAATATTAATAATATTTACATAATAGCATATATTCTTACAATAGTATACATTCTTGCCAGTCCCAAGCTTTCCTAAGCTCTTCTCTCAGGAAAGGAATCTGGTCAGATTTTTCTAGTACAGAATGTAAGGACTGAGAAGACCTTTAGAAAAGTCAGGCCAACAAGAACAGACTCTCCCTCCAGGCTAAGGAGAAACTGCTGAATAAACTACCCACCAAATCCTCATTGAGCACTTTGGCTCACTCACCCTTCTGGATGCTGGAGGACAGAAACCATCAGCTCCACTGCCAGGGATCCGGCGATCATGGCTAGTCCTGGTCGGCTGACGGTGCACTGCTGGTCTAAGGTCCGATCTCTGGTTGACTATCAACAAATATCCAAGTTTGTTACATGCCGAGAAGAGTTCCATTCTGCCCAACACCCAGCTAGAAGATGAGGCAGCCAACACATCACTGACATTGACTGATACAGCAGAATACTCAGTGATTTTCAAAGGGCCTTCAATTGAAAACAGGAGATCCTTTCATACGTCCCTGCCCTCAAGGAGTATGCCATCTAGTCACACATACCTTCTAAACACACATTCCACTGGGGCAGGTGTTACCATGCTAATGTTGTAGATGAGGAAGTTAAGGCCCCAGCAGCTAAAAATGACTCTCCCAGGGCTATGTAGCTAGTCAGCAGGAGACTGGGATCCAGAATGTGGGCTTCTGTCTCTCACACAAATGCTCCATCATCACACCCCAAGCCACATGCCAAAGACAACACTCCAAGAACCTCCTGGTCACTTTTCATTGAGATGGCTTGTATGTGTGTGACCCTGGTCAATGTAGTCTCCTCGTACCTGGTCTATGCTGCCTCTGCAGGGATGTGGTGGGATGACACCAACCCAGAAATAAAAGGTCAATACTACACTGACATAGAGGTCCAATGGATAGATCACTGGGCCTGGAGTCAGGAAGACCTGAGTTCAAATCCAGCCTCACTTACTAGCTGTGTGACCCTGGGCAAGTCACTTCACTTCACTGGAGATGGAAATGGTAAACCATTCTAGTATCCTTAAAAAAGAAAACCCCACAGACAGTATGTTTCACAGGGTCATGAAGAGTTAGACATGACTGACTGACTGCAAAACAACAACCAATGCTATCACAGATGAGAATGTTGCACTGCCCTGCCCCAAACAGGGAGCCTGTCCCAGGAAATGGGTCACAGCTGGCTTCCCACAGAGGAAAAGGTCTCTACTTACGTCCCCTGGTGCCACAACATCATTGCAGAAGTAACAGCCAAGCTTGTAGCCAGGGATGTTGGAAAAAAGGGATGATCCCAGGTCGGCGGAGGCAGAGATATGGCTGGGATGCGGGTCCCCAGCCCCTTGCTGTTTGGGCTTCTTCAGTCCATGTCTCATGACAACAAATGTGTCAAATCCCAAGGCAGCATTGATGACCAACTAAAGGTTTCCACAGAGAGGGAAAGAACAAAACACCATGATGCACATTAGACTTGGGGGCTCACAGAATTAAGTGCTTATCCAAGTTCACTGCACACAGCAACATTCAGAGAGCTCCAGCTGCTGCATCTCCAGGATGCATCTCCTCCTCCCCCTCGGTTCTCCTCCTCCAGTTCTAACTTAGGCCCTCAGCATCTCTGGCTGAGCTACTGCAATGGCCTTCAGACGGGTCTGCCTGCCCCTGGCTCTTCTGCCTTGCTCAGTAAGCTCCAGGGGTTCCTCACTGCCTCCAGCACCAATTATAAAATGCTGTGCATGGCCTTTAAAGCTCCTTCCCACCTGGCCCTTATCGCCCATCACTCCCTCCTGTGCCCTCACAGCCATCCCAGCCTGCCTGCCGTTCCTTGCAAACCAGACACTGGCTGCCTTCCATGTACCCTCACCTCCGCCTGAGAGTGCCTCTCTCCCCTCCAACTCAGCTCAGCTGTCCCCTTCCCCAGGAGGCCTTACCTTGCACTCTCAGCCACGAGGGCTTTTCCCTCAGATGATACCTTCCTTCACTTCCCTGTGTATCCTGCAACATGCATCAAGGCACATGCTGTTTCCCTCACTGGAAAGTAGGCCTTATGAGAACAAGGATTGTTTTCTATTTTCCTTTGCATCCCTAACTTAACCCAGTGTCTGGCACACAATCAGCCCTTTATAAATAGTTTTTGGTTGACTGAAGGTAACTGTGATTTCATTTGTACAGGGAACTGTAAAGTGAGGAGCCTCCCTCTGCCAGGACAGACCAGGAGCAAGGACCTGAGAGGTTAAGTGATATGTCCAGGGTGACACAACCAGGCCGGGATCAGAAGCAGGACATGAACTTCTTGTTTTCACGCCTGGCTTTCTATCCACCTCCCTGGCAGCCTGAGGAAGCAAGGACAGAGCAAACTTGGCTTCAGTTTCACCATCTGTAAAATGGGAATAATAACACTACCTCCTTCTAGGGTTGTTGTGAAGATCAAAAGAGATGACATACGATTGATGGATAACAAATATTAATAATTATATGTTGAATGATTTAAGCTTATGCAAAGATAGAGAAAATCTAGAGACTAAAAATACTATTAATAGAAATCATATCTGGGTATTTAGACCTTCTAAATGCCATGTCATTTGTCATATTCAATCAATTTTGTTTTATTTTATAGATACTTGCAGGAAACAACAATCAAGGCCTACAAAGTGTCACATTGCTCACATAATACAAGGAAGTCTTTTTCATCAATAATTTAATAAATCCCTTTTGCTTCAATGTAGTCAAACATTCTTTGACTTAGAAAGGAGGCTGCCTGATGACTGGACCTAGCCTCCTGGTTGTCAAAAGCATCGTGGGGAGCCCTACACCCTGTTTAAATACATCAAGGCCCTCTCATTGCAAATAGAATGGCTGCTTCTCTTCTTTCCCTCCCTCCTCATACCACAAAGCATAAATACCACCCTCCATTGCCTTCCACTTCCAGGTGCTAGTTACTCAACCTCTCAAGTGCTAGGATGTTTTCTGCGTACTTCTACAGAAGGGCTGTGTTCGACTGTAACTTTTCAGAGGGTAGGGCCTACATCTGAATCACTTGTACAGGGTCGAGCATAGAAGTACCTAGGAAAAGTGTTTAACCACTGCTTTGGATAAAGCATGAGAATCTCTCCTATTTCTGAAGCTTTCCAGTTCCCTGAAAGCCCTTTAGCAATAAGAAAGACTCCTAGGGATAGGCTTTATGGCAGGAGCTGGAGCAACCCCTTTACTTAGCTCAAAGTCACAATTTGTTTTGTTTCTTTTTACCATAAACAGCAAATTCAGTGGTGCAGAGAGGAAAAAAACATGTATAGAAACAAAGAGCTCTGAATACAAGGCAATGAGGAGGGGGGAGGACAGCCCAAGGCTCCACGGGAAAATTTCATGTACGGAAAGAGGGAATCTGTCAATAAATGTATCAGTCTCTTCTGAGCACACAGGCACAAAGTGCTCTGGCCAATAGAAAGAAAGAAGCAAGTCCCAAGTCATCCCTGTCCTCAAGGAGTTTTCCATCTAGTCACACACACGTGTGCATGACTCTCTGTCTGTGTATATCTATGCAAAGGTGCCAAACACCCCCAAGACACGTGTCAGGTGTCAGATGAGGGGTCCCAGAGGGGAAGCAGCCGCAGAAGTTCAGAGGCAGGGTTCACTGTGCTAGGCTGTTCAGAAGAGGTCTGTATCATGAAGAAGATGGGCCTTGAAGGACAGGGCTTGGAGGGGCAAAGAAGAAAGTTGAGGACATTTCTGGAGTTGGGAACAGTGTGAGAAAAGGAGAATGGAGCCAGAAATGGGCAAGGCCTGTTGAAACTGAATAGACCAGCCTGGCCAGAGTAGAGAGGGAGATTATGTTGGAGGGAATAAAGGAATGGTCTGAAGGCGAGGATGGGGCGACATCCTGGTGGGTGCTGCAGGGCTTAGACTCAGCACACAGGCAGTAGGGACACAATGGAAGAAATGCTTAGCTCCTCAGATGACACAGATCACCACATTAACCTGAAGAGCAGGTTTTGCAAAGGATTAAGGTAAGGATGATGTCAAGGTGACTGCCCAATTTGTGGGTTGAAGGGCATTAGGGTAAGCCCACGTGGCCCCTTGTTTTAAAGAGAACAGTTCTCCCTTGAAGAGGCTAAGCTTACCAGTTCCACATGGATGGTAAAAGAAGAAAGCTACTGGCTGGGAAAGCCTATCACCGAGTTAAAACAAACACTCATTATCATCTTTCAAATCTTTTTTTAACCTGCGCTAAATTAGCCTTGGAGCAATAAGGGTGAATGTGTGTTGTGTATTGATTCCCACAAAGCAACGATGGCAGAATTTACCTTTACCCCCCTCCATAGGCTTCGATTTGCAGGTAAGAAAATTATTTTCTAAAGCAGAAACAAAGCTGTACTCCAATTTCCCATTTGGATGGTTCAATTTTACCATAAAATCAGCATCCTTATTACTGTGACTGAAACAAGTGACAAAACCTTGGTTATGGAGAATGTCTTCCTTACGCTGTCTGTGTTGAGTCCTGCAACAGTCACAATAAATAGCTAAGCTCAACAGACCTTTGGACCACTAGGACTGGGTGGAATCCCAACGAAATAATCCCTGCCCAGAACTGAAGGGATTGGATCCCAAACACAGCAGCCACCATGACAAAAGTAATGCAATAATGTGGCCTCCTGACTAAGAGGTCCATGGGAGAAACCAAGAGAAGTTCAGAAAGTGCCTGACGAGGATGTGGTAGCCCTGGGTCCAAAGGAAGCAAGCAAGAGGTAAGATGGAGTGGGTCATGAGGGGAGGCCAAAATCTGTACAAAACCTTTCAGCCTTCCCAACTGCTGTACACTCACCTCCTTCCTTGTTCTGTTGATCCTTATTTATTTATTACTGTTTCTTCATTTCTCAATACAACTCTACTAATTTCAGGAGTAGGGGATACGTCATCATTTATTTTTAAAGTTGCTGAATTTCAAAATTCCCTGTAGTAGCACTTTGAATTCTTCAAAAAGAGAAGACTTCACAAGATCTAATGAGCAAATTAAACAAAACTATGCCAGGACTAGAAGTTCTTCATAGTATACAATAGTCAACCACCAGAGTTCAACTTCCTTCTTCTCAAACCTTTTAATCAAGAACCCATATGCAATATATGCAATGCAGAGATGAAAATGGGCCCTGTTTTGTGAAACCTTATAATTTAAGTTATTTTAAAAATGATATGGCTAGAGTTAAATGATACAAATAAAGTCAATCCTCGAATATAAATTCTAACTAGAGACCCTTCTGCCTTTAGGCCCCAGATCACCCTCCTTCTAAGCTGCCTCTGGAATCCTGCTAGTCTAGGGAGATCACACTGCTGCAGAAGAGCAGGGGAGGGGGGAGGAAGGAAGCGGGGAGATGTTTTCCTGTGTTCTAGTTGGAAAATAAAATGAGTTATCACATGGAAACTATTATGAGTGGTAGCTGATTCTATATGACTAAAAATGCTACAGTTCAGCTAGATTATGATTAAATGGATTTTGGAAGTTATTCTGGGACCCCAATCACCATTTATAACAGTTGCTATGAGAAAATGTGTTCTGAATTTCAGACAGCTGACTTACAAACCTCTGGAACACAACCTGTTTGTAAGCTGGGGCCTACATGCATACAAATTAAACAAGTAGAGTATTTATAAGCTCTTTTTTTTTTTTTAAAGAAAAGAGGCGAGAAGACTGAATGGAGCAGGGAGTCAAGATCAGGGCACTGTCATCAGGCCACACACACCGTACCTTCCTCTTACTTGCTGCAATGACTGCAGGCAGCCATCGACTTTCCCTGGTGTCCATCAAGAGGAAAATCACATCATGGTCCTCGATGAGCCTCTCAAGTTGTTCCACATCTTTCTGGGCTTGTTCCATGGTGACATTGGAAAAGTTCACAGGGTGGCCCGGCATGGGGATGCTCATGTTAAACCCTGCAGCATTCTGAGGGAACACCCAAAAGCACCTTACATGGGAAGCAGATACAAGTAGAATTATAGCAGCTAAAACACTTCGAAGGGACCCTAACCTCCCACAAGGGCAGGGTGATGGGACACTCTCCTTTCTGAATCTTTTATGAAGAGAAGACTTGTTCCCTCTCTAGTATGGGGTTTTGTCACTGTCTTGGCAAAACAGTGACATAGATGACAGTTGTCTTTGGCACCACATCACTCCTCCTGCACTCCTATCTCTTCACAGCTCAAATATCTGGTTATTAAGAAAATCAGGACTATATCCAAAATTGTTCTGGAAGTCTAGTTAGGATGCCAGGTCAAGTCACTTCCTAAATTATACATGAGACTATTTGTATCCCATAGGATCAAAGGCATGTAGAATAGTAAGCAAAGATAATGGCACAAGAGAATAAGTAAGTGATATGAAATGTCACAGATAATAAATACTAAATGAATCCTGAAGTGAGAGAAAGGTCACTTCTGAGAGTGGTCAGCAGAGCTTTGTAGCAAAGGGAGTATTTGAGTTCAGCCTTGAAGACTAGGAAGGACTTACGAAGGCAGGGGTCAGAAGTTGAGGTATTTTAGTTAGACTAGGCTCTTTCTTCCAAAAGGAGGTAGAGAAACATGGAGGCAGAAACATCCAGAGAGCGACAAATCCAGAGTCATATCTACCAAGCACTGAAGGAAAAATACCAAATCATGTGTGTTTTTTCAATCTGGCTTACTTCTGAGCACTATATTCCAAAGTCACTAAGGTCTGCTCACCCTAGAATGAACACATATAAAGGAGCCCAGTGTTCTTTGTTCCACCACAGGGTATGTGACGATCTTAGCACCAGTGTTTGGAGTCATCCATAATCTTGACAGAGCTTCCTAGATCCAAGATGGATCCCACATGCACATGTCTTGGATATGAAGGAAGAGGGCCTTGGAAATGAGGTCACAGATGGGCACACATCCTCCCTGCATCCTTTGTTATGATATTAATAAATTAGAGTGGAATAAGTTCCTCAAGACGGGGAACTGTCTTTATTCTATCTGACTCCAGGGCCGGTGCTCTATTCACTGCACCACCTAGCTGCCCCTAAATAGGTTTTTCATCATTGCTAGTTGAATTCCATTGAATTGGTATTGAGACAGAACTTACAATTTCTTACTTTTTTTTTGCAGGGGGGAGAGTAGGACAATTGGGGTTAAGTGACTTGCCCAAGATCACATGGCTAGTCTTTGCATTCAGTGTCTGAGGACAGATTTGAACTCAGGTTCTCTTGACTCCAGGGCCAGTGCTCTATTCACTGGGCCACCCAGCCGCCCCTGTCTTTATTTTTTAAATACAGAAGTGAATAGGTACAGGGCAGCAGAAGTCTGAGAGAATTCCAGAAATTTCCCCAAGAAAGGGAAAATGATATAAACAGAGTCAAAGATGTGATAAAGAACAAAATGTTTTAGAACCACCGGGCATTAGCACTAAAAGAAATAATTTAGTCCAAGGCCTTCATTTTTTAGTTGAAGAAACTGAGGTGCATAAAGGAGTTAAATTCCTATAGCAGGACACTGACAGAGTCTAGCCTAGAACCTTGACCTCCCCCTTCCTGGTCCATGCCGCACTTAGGACTCTGAGTCTTTATACTAAGCTCCTTGAAGGTAAGGGCTTTCTTGGTCCTATATTCTCATCCATGTCTAACTTTGGGCTGGGTGCAGGGTAGCTGCTCAGTAAATATGCATTACATTGAATTAATTCTCTTCTTATGGTACTTAAAAATGAATAGAAATACAAAAGCAGCATTTCTCAAGAAAACTGCATATAAACTAAAGGCTTTTGGCTCAAAGAGTCTGGAGCTGAAAGTGTCTAGTCTAGGACTGGCAGTGTGGCATGCTATACAGAACTATAGATTTAGAGTTCACAAGACCTGGGTTCAGATCTCATCTCAGACACTAGCTGTGTGACCTTGAGCAAGTCCATTTCCTCATTTGTATAAAGGGATAATAAAAGTACTGTTGAGAGAATGAAATGAGATAAAGGATATAAAGCACTCTGAAAACCTTAAAACACAATGTGTGTTTGTATTAGTTACCTCTGTTGTTATTACAAACAGGGAAACTGAGGGCCAGAGAGAGTGAGGTATTTGCTCAGGAGGATGCCAAGGAGCATCTGACCCAGACTAACTCTAGACTTGGTGTCCTTTCCATCACACCATACTGCTGAAGAGACAGGCTCGGCAGAACGAACAAGGAGAAAGCAGAAGCGAGTTCTCCTGCTTGGCTAATAAGCTTGGCTGCCTAGTACCTGCCTTGTGGGTAAGCAGATATTCTTAGCACAGCTGGTTTGACTCTGCTAGGAAACTGACCAAAAACACTACAGACAGAACCTTGTTGGATGACCCCAAGAAAACCTGCAGTTATCAATGAAATGAGCAGAATGATTTGCTTCATTAGCTGGGGATTTTAAGTGAATGATTCTACAAAAAAAAAAAAAAAATAACACCTCCATGGTAAAGATTAAAAGACAGCATAAAAACCTCAAATACACACACATACACACACATTTGAGGAGCACGGAAGAAGATCTCCATTACCAGAAATTCCTTTACTCACCACTCCTGGGAATATTTTCTGGAGCCTCTCTGCTGCAGCAATAGCCTTTGGCTTTCCTCCTCCCAAGCAGTCTTCAAATTCATACAAGGGCTGTCTCACAGGATTCGAATAAGAGATCTTTGCATTGTCCACAAAGGTGATGTGCCTGACTCCCCAACCCTACATGAAACAAGAGAGAAGAGTTTGTTTTGAATGAGCCTGTTAACAAGGGAGTCACTCTGGATTCGCTAAAGGACTGGCTTCTACAGCCATAGTCACCTGGGGACTTCAAAATAAAGGAAGGTTCAAAAACTGATATGCAAAACATCAGGCACTTTTCAATCTAGAAATACAATGTTCTTTTCGTTTGTTTGTTTCTGAAGATAACTGCATCATTAAGTCTCTAGATATCAGACACAACATGCTGGGTCTGACTGACGATCTCAGACACCAGTGTCTCTGACATGGGACTTTTGTGGGAGTGTCATCCCCAAGAAGTTAGAAAGGTCCCCCCAAATCCCCAAGCTTCCCTTAGTTACCCCCTGGGGGGACTCTCCCTCACAAATTCTTCATGAACAGATCTGGGCTGAGCTTCAGTGTCTTAATGTTGCCATTTCTATGTTTAATACTCACTATATAAAGCAGAACTTTTCAATTTGCCCTAAAACTATCTCAGCTGACTTTGAATTTAGTGAACAAAATCCATGGAGGGGTAGGAGCTGTCCATATCATTCATGAGTCCATACCCTCCCATCATATAGTCTTCCCAGGCTTCACAATATCAAAGAACTCTTGGAAAAAGACCCAGGGAGTTTAAAAAACTTGCCTACAACTAGTTAACAGCAGTGCAAAGCCCAGGGCTCCCAAGCTTCTCCCCAGCTCGAGTCCTAATCTTTCTACAGAGGCAGTGTGGCAGGGTGACCAGAGGACCAGCACTGCCAACAGAAAGAAGGAGGCGAAGGCCCCACTCCCACTGCCCACCAGCTGGGACACACGTCCATCAAATACGACCAAGTCTCAGAACTGCTCAGTACCTTCTCTCAGGTTCTCAGCTGCTGAAGAGCTGCTGACGTGCATGGGCAGAGGAAGGCTCCTCACCAGGAGTGTTCTACATTGAGGAAACCACAGACTAAACTAACAAGTACACTGTGGTAGAAAAACACTGGCCTTAGAGTGAGAAGCCCAGGGTTTGAGTCCTGCTGATCACTTCCTAGTCCTGTGACCTTGGGCAAGGTACTAAAGCCTCATCTGTCTAAGCCTGTTTATGTACCTGTAAAAGGAGGAACCTGGGATGAATGATCACTAAGGTACCTTCTGGCTCAGACTCCATGAAACATCACCCAGAAATGGCCCCTCTGCCCATTTTAGCTCTCTGCACATGGAACTTCACTACCCCTGATGTATGTGTCCTTTTTACTAAGGTCTAGTGACCAGAACCAAGCAGGTACTTCAAGGTCAAACTGATTCTGATCTTATACAGGAGTAAGGTCCAATTTGCGGCTTTGTTCCCAGTGGCCTTCCTGACACTCAGCACCTAGGCCTTCTTGGTTTGGTTTAACAGCATCTGAGGTTCTACTCCCAGAAAGACTTGAAGAACACACTCAACAGTGACCCCCAGACTCTTCTACCAAGGTGCTGCAGGACAAGAACACATTCAACGGTGACCCCCAGACTCTTCTACCAAGATGCTGCAGGACCAACAAGGACCCTGCAACAGGCTTTGACAAAAAGAATGGTCTCTGGATCAAAACTGATAGCTCAGGGTCCGTGATGGCCTAGTTTAGAATGAAGTTCATCTGTCACTTTAGCTTTGTATTTCCATGAGAAAAGTTTCCCTATGGAAGAGAATGGCAGCATGGATAATTCCAAAAAATCATTTGTATTCAGTTCTAGATTATTTCTTTTTGAAAGAAGTTTGCATTCCTTGAGTATATACTAACTAGGCCAAGGGGAAAGAAGACTAGGAATATGCTAGGCCGTGGGAAACAAAGCAGATGTGCCACAACTAAGCCATATACAAGTCAGCACTTAACTTTTAAGTTTCTGGAATATCACACGATTTGAATGAACAATCTGGAAGAGTGATAGTAAAAATATAAATGAACACAAGAGGAGGGAACATAGCCTCACAGGCTAAAAGCAATTTCCATTGGCTACTCCACACCTACCATTAATGTCCTGGCTACATTGCAGCCCAGGGTACCAGCTCCAAGTAGCAAACATTTAACAGACACAACTTTGTCCAAGTCCAAAGTAGGCACCAACCGCCAACACATCAATTTAAGATTCAGATCCACAGATGATTCGGCCAGCCTAGATAATGGAGAGTAATAGCTCAGGATCATTAGGGCACGTTTCCTAGAAGCACTCATGGTGTATGCCAGGACCATGGCCCAGAATGTCCAAAAAGATCACAACTAAACAAAAACATACCTTTTGGGGTCCATACACTCACTGAGGTTCACCATCCTTGGGCCCATGCTTCCTTTCTGGTTCTTTTCCCAACCAACAGCTTTTGGGCAATCTACAAAATTAAATAAAGCCAAGAAGGAAAAGATGAAGAGCGAAATGGTAAAGCCACAGATTTCATCTTTGAAGAGTCCAGAAAAATGATACAGCAGACATTCTCTTCCAGTAGCCTGGTAAAGGCAAATTCCCATCTAACTGAAGTTCTTACATTTTCGTATGTTTCTGTAAAACTCCACTTACCTAAAGTCATGCCAGTCAACCCCCTCTGCTCAAGAGAGCTACAGGAATGGGGGTCAGTGGGAAAAAAGTGAAAAGAAAGAGAAAAAAACACAATGGAAGGGAGTTCAGGTCATGACATCTTGGAAAGCCTCTGGACTCCTTTCCCAGATGTCTCAGGAGAGAAAGCCACCTAGGTGATGGTGACCTATCTGAGCTATTCTTCCCAAAAATCTTCCCTCTGTTATGTTTTATGGAGTTGCGTTACTGCACTCTGGTCTATATGACTGACTTTATCCTTCCTAAAAAAAATATTTTTACTTTTTCTGATTTATAGGAGCTTTGGGCCTTATTTTTTTAATGAGATGGCATCTCAAATTTTAATTTCATAGGGTCATAAATTTAAAGCTGAAAGTGACCTCAAAGGCCATCTAGATCAACCCCCTTAGATAAAGAAATTGAAGTCTAGAGAGGTCAAATGATTTCCCCAAGGTCACACAGACAGTAAAATGGAAGAGCTGGGATTTAAGAGCCAGAGACAGTGGTAGATTATGATAGAGTGACTTCAGACATGGCAATAATAATACTGCTGTGCCACAGAATTTCTCACCCATAACTGAGGACACCATTTGAAACCATGATTCTATCTAAGTATCTTGGGAAAATGTATGCATCCTACTTTGGGGTGGTCTATAAATTTTCAGCAAAGAGGTGACTCAGCAAATGTTCAGTCACATTGGGGGCTAAGCTGTAATTAGGCTTTTTTTCCCCTGGCTTAGCTCTATTTCCAGCATTGAGTACTTAAAATGGAAATAATCTATCTGGCTCCACTGCCAGGGAATGTAAGAATTTAAAATACCTTCTCTGTTAAATAACTGGGGCTTATCAATTCATATTATTGGACTTTTTCCAATATACTTAAATATGCAGTGCTCATGCTAAAGCACAAAAAACAATGCCCTCCTCTGTCCCCCTCCCCACAGAAGTTTTTTTAAATCTTGTCATTTGAAGACTCCCCAGTACAACTTTTTTCACCCTCTCAGCTGCACATTTCATTGAAAAAACTGAAGCTACTTCTACAAATATTTCCTCTTTTCCCCTTCTGCTCATCTAACATCCTTCAAAACATGTTACCCAACTATCTCTCCTTTAATTCAGTCTCTAATAGAGAGGTCTTCTCCAGCAGATTGGCCCCACTACTATCCCTGCTCACTCTCTCTTCAGCCTCTCTGTCTGTAGATTCCTTATCTGTTGTCTTCCCATACTTGAGAAAAAAAAAAACCCTCATCAGATCCTATTGTCCCTACTAAGGATCTTCCTGCATTTTTCTTCCTCTTTACAGTTAACTATCCTGAAACATTCATCTACTCATTGTCTACAAATGCCAAATTGTGATTCCAGAGGATTTTAAATGAAACACGTTACCCACCTCCTGACAGTGAGGGGATGGACTCAAGCTGCAGAATAAGACATCTCTTCAGATCAGGTGAATGTGGGAATTTGTTTTTCTTGACTAAGTATATTTGTTACAAGAGTTCTGTCTTTTTTCAATGAGGGTAGGAAGGAGACTGAAGGGTAAACAGAAGTAGGAATGGGCTTCCACCCTGCTATCCACCCCAGAAAGAAAATCATAATTCAGAGAATCATTGAAGCATTTTTTAAATGCACAGAAGAAAACAAAAGAGAAATCAAAAGGAATCACAGACAAGCAAGACAGCTTGAAAAGTAGCAAAATTAATTTAGTATATACTTGAAAACAAAACCAAATCTTTTTTTCTATTCTAATATGTATACAGAAATGTTTGTTTGCATTTTAAATTTAGAATAAAAATAAATTCAAAGAAAAAAATTTATAAACTCTTTATAACCTGGGTGCTAACCTTATCATTCAACTGAAACCGCACTTTCCAAGGTTACCAAAGATCTCAGTTGTCAAAAATAACAGCCTTTTTCTCAGTCCTCGTCCTTCTTGATCTCTCTACAGCTTTTGAGAATGCTAATCAATCACCCTTTCTTCCTAGCTCCTCTCTCCTCTGGGTTTTTGTGAGATTGTACTCTGTATTCTCTTCTTATGTGCCTGACCCCTCCTTTTCCATCTTCTGTGATGGATCTCCACACATTACAGCCACCATACTTCGTCCCGGACCCTCTTCTCTCTTTCTTCTCTATCACTTAACTAGAGGATCTCATCAGCTCCCATGGCTTCAATGATCATCTCCATACAAATGATTCCCAGAGCTCTTGTCTTTCCCAGGTTCCAGTTCCCCATCACCAAAAGCCTGCTGGACATCCTGAAATGGATATGCTGTAGGCATCTCAAACTGAACACATGGAAAGCAGAACTCACTATCTTTCTCCTCAAGCCCTCTTCTCTTCCAAACTTTTCCATAACTATCAAGGGTACCACCATCTTCCTAATATCCAGATTCAAAACCTTGGTGTCTTCACCAATTGCACTCTCACTCAATTTACATATATAATCCATTGCCAGATATTGTTTCTTTCCTCACAATTTCAGGCATACTCCCCTTCTCTCCACGGACACAGCCAACCCCCTCATCCAGAACCTCATCACCTCTCACCTACAGTGCTGCGACAGCCTTCTAATTGGTCTCGTTGCCTCGCGTCTCTCCACACTCCAATCTCTTCTCCCCTCAGCTCGCTAAGTAATTTCCCCAAACTGTAGGTCTGACCACATAACTGAGCCCCAGGGGGCTCTGTATCATCTCTAGTATCAATATGAAGTCTTTTGTTTGGCTCTTAAAGTTCTTCCCCACCTGGAACCTCCCTGACTTTTCAGTCTCCTTATACTTTCTTCCCCTCCACACATTCTACGTTCCCACTCCTTGGCCTAGCTGGTGATCTTTGAACACAGCACTCCACCCATAATCTATATCTCAGCCTCTGAACTGTCTGTGATCCATGCCTAGCATGACTGCTTGGCTCAGCTCACATCTCAGAGTCCCTGGCTTCCCCCAAGCTTCAGCTCAGCTGTCACCTTCTACAGGTGGGCTCCTCCCATCATCCCAGTACTGAAGCTTTCACCTCCAAGGTTCCTTTCCCTTCACCACAAAGGTAGCTTTTATGTACCTATTTCTTTACACGTCATCTCCTCCATTAGCACACAGGCTTCTAGAGGATAGGGACTGATTATTTCTTACCTTCCTCTGTGTAGTCAGCATTTAGAACAGTGCCTGGTACATAGTAAATGCTTAATAAATGCTTACTAACTAATTGAAACCATTTAAAGCCTTACAGAACCACAGTTTAGTACTATCTCCATGCTGAGGTACTACTGATCAATTACACAGAGAAAAGATGGTAACTCTGCTCATACAAATAGCTAATACTGAATACCAAACTTAAGAAGGATTCTAAGTGTTCATAGAAAATATAAAATCTATTTCCAAACAAACATGCCAACAATGTCCTTTACCCAAAACAATGGTTTAAACACCAGCCATCAGAAATTGCTTGTTTATAACCAAATGAGTCTACAATTGATGTTGAGTCATTTCATCAAGGAGAAC
This sequence comes from Petaurus breviceps papuanus, assembly GCF_028583685.1. Classification (NCBI taxonomy): domain Eukaryota; kingdom Metazoa; phylum Chordata; class Mammalia; order Diprotodontia; family Petauridae; genus Petaurus; species Petaurus breviceps. The sequence continues at coordinate 23,504,849 of NW_027185761.1, forward strand.
AGAACTCTCCTGCTTCCCGTCCATCCCTCCTGAGAACAGAAAGCTCCCAGCTGCAGGGCTCCAACATGAATCTCTTCCCCTTGGGCACTATCCTCATTTGCAACCTTATCTCCTTCCTCTTGTCATGGTTTTCTCCTCATCCTACCGGCACAGTTTACATGGTGGAGCTGGAAAAGACCCTCCATCTCACCCAAACCCCTCACTCTTTGGGTCGTAGGGTCTTAACTCTAGAGCTGGGAGAGATCTCAGAGGCAGTCTAGTCATTTTCAAATGAGGAAACTGAGTCCGAGAGAAGTTAAATTATTTGCCCAATATCACACAAGTAAAAAGTTGCAGGGTCAGGGTTCAAATACAAATTCATTAGGCCATATTGCCTCCTCTGCCTCCACAGTGCAAGATTAGAACCGGAAGGAGCCTCTGAGAACATGTAGGGTGGTTAAAAACTTCTCCAAAATTACAAAGAGGGTCGGTTAGGTGGCACAGTGAATAGAGCACTAGCCCTAGAGTCAGGAGGACCTGAGTTGAAATCCAGCCTCAGACACTTAACACTTACTAGCCATGTGACCTTGGGCAAGTCACTTAACCCCAATTGCCCTCCAAAAAAAATTTAGTGCAAAGTTACAAAGAGAACAAACAGAAGGAGCCTTGAACCCCTGTATAGAGCCAGTGCCCTGATCAGGCTCTCCCTGGCTTATAACATGACAATTATATAATGGTAATTATATAATGGACAATTATATAATGGTAAGCACAGAATTAGTTCACACCTTGTTTCAGCTACTGAATTAATACCTTGTTTCAGTTCAAGTTTCTTTTGAGCCTTGTATCAAGTCTGTTAAGAAACAGAACATGTGAACCCCACAACTTGTGAACCCGAGAACTCATGAACTCCTGCAACAGAAAGGGGAGGAGCTAATGACCATGTATAAGGAGAGGTCTTGGCTAGTAACAGCAGAAGTGAGGACTCTTGTGGTGGCAGAGTCAAGAAGGAGGAAACTTGTGGTATCCAGATACTCTGTTTGTCTGCTCTGTCTGTCTTGATGTTTGTTTGTGATACTTTGTACAGAAGCCCTGGGACCTCACTGGAAGCCCCCCGAAAGAGGACTTTCTGGTTGTCTGTTTACAGGAAGTCCTAGAGGAAGGTTTCAGAGGTCCTGGGACCATACTGATGATGTGTGTTGAGTTCTCAGACCTTGTTGGTGGGTCTGAGTTGATTTCACAGGCAGATAGTGAATTGATAATGGTGTTGGCAATGTGCATATTATTGTGGCTCTGTCAAGCTTTGTCTTCCCAGAAACAGGAACTGTGAAGGACTTGAGGCGGACTGGACACTGTGAACTTCAATATGGAACAGGAACTGGATGAAGAACTGGACAAGGAGCTGGACAAGGAACTGGGAGCTGTCTGCCTTTGAACTCAGGTGACAGTTGGAGCTGGGACCATGAAAGAGGAACCATGGAAGCTGAGAGTCAGCCTCAAGTCAAGCTGAAAGAAGACTTTACTTGGATACTGTGTACTGACTGAGAAGATTATTATTTACTGTGACCTAGGGGTGGAGAACTTTGACTTTTGTACTTTGTGATTGAATTAAGGATTTTGTGATTGACTAATGAATGTACTTTGTTTAAAACAATGTGACCACTTTGGTGAAAACTATGTGGCCATTTTAATGATGTTATTGAGTTGTGACATGGTAAATGCTATATTTTGATTTTCTGTGATAAGTTGTAACATTGTGTTATATGCTGTGTTTGATGTTCTGTGAATGTTTTGCTCTGATTTGTTATTGAATAAATAGTTCACTATACTATGTAATCAGAACCTTGAAAGCTGTTCACAACAGCAGTCCTCTGGAAAGCTGCTCGTGCTTGGCTTTATACAAACTTGTATTAATGGACAAATGGGAAAAGGCTAAAGGATTCCTTCAGGGTCCTCCCTCCACCTCTAACCAAGGGCCTTCTGGAGACAAATATTCTGTATTTCTTCTATATTGTATTAACTAGAACATAATAAATAAAATATCTTTCTAAAGTATGAACCAGGGCAGATAAGGTTAATGTAAATCTCCCTGGCATCAATTCAAATCTCTATATACATATGGGCACACACACATATGGCCCTTCAAAGACTCTCTCCAGTGAGCAAGGCACTAAACCTTTCAGTATTCTAAGACACGTTCAAATTCAAATTCAAATAGATACAGGGCCACTGACTGATACATCAGGATTCCTACAGGATGAATACTGACTTATTTTTTTATATCAAATGTGTTCTGTGTTTTATTGTATTTTTATTTATTTTACTAAATTATTTTCTGGTGACATTTTAATCTGTCACTCCCTGGCCTCATGTCTTTGGAATGCTAGGCTGCAGAAGACAATGGTATCCTGCACACATGGGGAAGTTTTCTCAACCAGGATTCTCTATAACAATAACATCCTAAGTCTGGTTCTTATACCTAATTATTTAAAGAAAATGTTTTTAAAAATATCTTTGAAAAATTATAAATGTTTATATATGTAACCAATATAACCAAAATGGCTCCCTCCCAGAACAAAATCTTTTATCAAACAACTGTAAGAGAAATGCATGTTATTTTAGAATAGGCCAGAAGAGGGCACTAGTGTGTCAGACACGTCTGAGGAGGCCAGAGAAGAAAGGAGGAAGCTGCCAAAGGCCCAAATCTAAACCAAGGAACCAGGGAAGGGAGCTAGTCTGCAGTGCTCCACCGGTCTTCCTGTCAAAGCATCTTTATTGGGAAAGCCTTATCCCTACTGCAACACGGAAGACCCACAAAATGTCCGCAGTGACCATCACCGAGCTCTGTCACTCATGCCTGGTGGAAATGACATCCCAAAATCATTTGATACTTCCTTACTCCCTTACTCCCTACCGCTCCAGCCCCAAAGTGCACTGGACAGAGACACAAAGGAAGCTAGCATCATTTCACCACTCTTCTTATCATGGGCAACTTATAGTCGAGGGCTGGGTTCAGAGCCAGGAAGATTTGGGTTTTTATCCTGCCTGACACATACCAGCCGTGTGAGGCTGACCTAGGCAGGCACTGAGTCTCTCAGTCCACTAGGCAATGTTCTAGGACCAAAGATTGGAAAGAAAGTACTGGCCTGCACTGGCAGAGGGTACATTCTCACCCAGAAGTTTCCTATGTCCACAAACTCCTTGGCCAGTCCTTGTTCCTTAATATACAATATAGGATATTACATCCTTCCAGGTGAACAAAGATTAAATACACCCAGGGCATTGATCCCTAGCTTCCTTTAGGAGAAGATATCTTGCATGAACCACATAAAGGAATGAAAGTTTTGTGGTTCATTTTTTATTTTAAACCTCTGCCTGAGTACAATTTTCTTCATTTCCTAAGGATGCTTTCTATTTGCTTTCTTCTGAAGAGCAGATGTGCTGGGCTCAAAGCAGCTGTTCTTACCAACAAAGATGTGGAAAGGTCTTGATTTCTGTCATCGTAACCATTACGGAAGAGGAGAAGGAAGTGAAACCAGGACCAATGTGCTTCTGTTTTAAAGACAAGGAGGCTGATTCCTATGCTGGGCAATTACCTGAGTTAGACGCCAGTTCTGGGAGCTGGACTTCAAAGATGATGCTGTGGGTGATGTCCCTCACCCCCTGCAGGGTCCGGTCCCGGAAGCAGAGGACTTCAACTGACTGGAAACGGTCACTCCTGTTGTAACCCCCAACCCCCAGAGAAAAAAATCAGATCAGAGTCTGTGCAGTGTGAGCAGAGCAGAAATCGACACTATTCACTTCAAAATTACTGTCACTCAGATACCTTCACTTGGAAACAGCTTTAACCTTCTGGAAAGTTATGTATATGTATATATATGTATATACATACACACATATGGGAGGATCTTTACAAGGCAGGGTAAAGAGTGTCAAGGGAAAGTCCTCCATGACATTGGTCTTCTGATTCTTCCCCTGTTGGTATTACATTGTAAAAAAAAGCACCTCTGTAAAGACTCAAAATCCATCTTTTAAAGTGTTTTATGGAGCCTATATTTTATTATAATGAAATACCATTTTCCCTGATCTGAAAGACATTAAGAGTGCATGTTTTGGGGAGGCCAGGTGGCGCAGTGAGTAAGAGCGCTGGCCCCAAAGTTGGGAGACCTGGGATCGAATCCGGGCTCTGATACTTAGCACCCACCCAGAAACACATGGCTGTGTAACCTTGAGCAAGTTACTTAACCCCAATTGCTTCAAAAAAAAAAAGTGCATGTTTTTCTTTAATTACCTGATACAAGGAACAATTCACTATACTTTTCTGTCTCAGTTTCCCTATCTATAAAATAGGGATAATAATCACACCTACTTCTCAGGGCTGTTGTGAAGATAAAATGAGTTACTTGTAAAGAGCTTTGAAAATCTTTAAGTGTCATATAAATACTAGCTGCTATTAAGAATAACAACAAGAAATCAAAACTAAATCCTGAAGATGTAGTCACCAAACTTGGGCCCAATAAGAGACAGGATAATATACTTCCCTTCCTTCTCCCTGGAAGTAGAAAAATATGGAGGTAGAACACTGCCTATAATGTCAGAGTGGATTGGCTAATTTTGTTGAATTGCCTTTTTTATTCTTTGTTAAAAGGGATGATTCGCTGGGTGGGAAAGGGAAGAGAAATATATTGGGAAAGGAAGGTAATATAAAAACAAGTGAGATCAAATAAAAACGAAAGAAAAACACACGGTAACTATAACCTAACCTGAAACTTATCACTCTTTTTTTATTGTGGGAAAAGAGGAGAATGATAGGAAAATCTTGTTGGCAAACCACTTCTAACCTCTGGCAATGCAATCTCAAAATTTCTGATCATATGCCTTTCCTGCCAGAAAAGTCTTCAGAAAAGAAGGAAACGGGACCCACTAATGACCTCAGCCCATGTCATTTCTGGGATAAAGATAAGGGCCTTGGCCTAAGGGACTTGCCCACCTCCATCTGGTCCTTTAACTTTTTCAATCCAAATTTTAAATGACATGAGACCAGCTTTGGACCCAACAGACCAGATAAAATCTTCAAAGACAATTATATTGCCAAGAACCTCTGTTTTATATGCCAGAAATGAAAAATACATTTGAAAAAAACAAAAGTTGAATAAAAACTACTCTCAATAAGATGCATTATATACATGCTTGCTCACACGCATGCATGTGCGCACACACATACATACACACACACACACATACTCAATACCATTTGTATGCTGCCAGGACCAATAAATTCCTCAATGGCCATCCAGGATATTGTGCTAAATTACAGGGATCATATACTCCAACTGTAATCTGTGAACAGAAGAGAACTCTGAGTAGGTCAAGTATCATTTCTGATACACAACACAGTAGATGCTAATGCTCCATTTCCTTGTTTAGACCATGCTGGGAAATAGGAAAAATAAGATGCCTGGGAAAGGGCCAAGAAAATGAGGCCACAATGAAACATTTACCCCCTTGGCAAGACAAGTTTTGTGATACCTCAGCTTCCAGAAGGGAAGCCCAGGAAGGGCCCTTGAAATCAGTCTAGAGCAAGATCAAATCAAGAAGAAGTTCACCATATGTACAAGTGGTCCAAAGTTAAATAACCCATTTACCAATCTGCCTAAATTGTAGGAAATGAAAGGTTAACAAATGGCTAAAATCTAGCTAGTAAGCCCTGGGTTTTAAAGGGAAATACTGAATTTACTTGGAATAATAGACTTAGAACTCTCTTTGTATATACATTCACCCTTCCAGTAGAACTAGCCACAAAGAAATACAGCTCCCAATAGGGCATTTGTACTTTTTAAAGGCTTATTTTGAGTATTAAGATGATTCTACTCAAGTGCTTCTCTGACATCAGCCATCATGATATGGAGATAACCTTGAGTTCTAGAAGGTTCTGCTACTAGAACACAATCTCTGGCCAGGCTATCACACCAGAAGGAACATGAGCCCAGAGACAGTTTTTACATCTGCTGAGGAGCAGCCAAGACAATGAGCCCAGCTTGGCTAGAAGGTAATGAAATCTGGGGCCAGAGTAATACCTGTAGACCATTTATTATGGAGACAACATGGTATAGAGGAAAGACCACTGGATTGAGAGTCACAGAACCTGGATTCTGCTTGCTTCACTCTGCATCAGTTTATACAAGTCATCACAGGATTCTTGGAAAATATCCCCTTCATCATTTCTTATAATACAATAATATTCTTCCACATATTCATATGCCATAACTTGTTCAGCAATTTCCCAAATGACAAGCATCCCCTCAGTTTACCATTCTTTGCCACCACAAAAAAAGGGAGCTATATTTTTATATGAATCTTTTTCTTTTATTGTTTTGGGATACAGACCTAATACTGGTGTTATTGGATCGAAGGGCATACACATTTTAGAACCTTTTGGGACATAGTTCCAAATTGCTTTCCAGAATGGCTAGACCACTTCACAGTTCCACCAACAATGCATTAATACAGCTGTTAACCCACAGCCCCTACAACAATATCATTTTTCTTTTTTAACTCAGCCAATATGATAAGTGTGAGGTGGAAGTGTTATTGCTATCTCTATTTCTCTATTGATGACTTAAGAGCATTCTTCATATAGTTATTTATAACTTGGATTTCCTCATCTTAAAACTACCTGTTTATATCCTTCGACCATCTGTCAAATGAGGAATGGCTCTTATTCTTATGAATCATTTCCCTAGATATCTTAGAAATGAGACCTTTATCAAAGAAACCTACTGGAAGATTCCCCAATATTCCTGCTTGCTTCTAAATTTAGCAGTATTGGTTTTGTCTGCAGTAGTTTTTTTTTAAATGTTACTTAATCAAAATTGTCTGTTTTACCTCCTGTGATCCTCTCTATCTCCTGCTTGGTCATGAACTCTTCCCCTATCCAGAGATCTGAGAGATAATTTCTTCCTTGCTCTTCTAATTTATCATGTTACATTCTCTCTATACATGTAGTTTTGTGTTTTTAAAAATTTTTTTTCAGTTAATGAAAACCCACTTTCTCTCCCTCCCACCTCCTCTCCCTAATGAGAAAACAAAAAAAAACCCTTCTACAAAAATGCAATAAGATGTCATATATATGTATATTTGAGTACACACATACTAAGTGTTATCAGATTCTGCCTTACTACATTTGTAGTATATATGTATGTGCATGTATCTGCACTCAATCCATCTGAATCTATACACACTCATATACATATATATCTCACATATAGTCATTTGGAGCCACTTTTTACATACTGTAAGGTGTGCTAGACTATTTTCTAGACCTCCCAACATTTTTTTCAGACGCTGAGTTCTTACTCCAAGAACAAGGGGTTTATCAGGCACTATGTTACTGTGCTCATTTGATTCTATATATTTGTGTACCTGATTTGTTCCATTAATCAATATGCTTTTCGACCAGTATCAAACTGATTTTATTACTGATTTGTATATAGTTTGAGATTATATATTACTAAGCCCCCTTCTTTCCCACTTTTTCATTACTGTCCTTGAGATTTTAAAACTTGTTCTTTGGGGATAAATTTTATTTTTTTTTCTAGATCTAGAAAGTAAACCACTGGTAGTCTGATTGGCATGGCACTGAATAATGTCACTTTAATTTTTTTCATAAAGGGTGTTTTTGTAGTTATATTCATATAGCTCCTGTGTATGTCTTAGCAAACAGACACCCAAGTACTTTATGCTTTCTGTTACTCTATCTCTTCCTCCTAGATTTTATTGGTAATATATAGAAATGCTGAAGATTTGGGATGGGATGAGGTTTCATATCCTATAATTTATGAAGTGATTAGTTCGATTAATTTGTTGGTGGATTCTCTAAGTAAATCATGATATCATCTGTGAAACATGATAACTTTGTTTCTTCTTTGGCTTTGCATAGTCTCAATTTTTTTACTGTCTAATTACTATAGATAGCATTTCTAGCATTATACTGAATAGAAATGATAATGGACATTCATGCTTTATCCCTGATCAAACTGGAAAGGTCTCTGTAGCCATTAGTTTAACCCAGTGACACAGTTAAGTGTTTGGTGGACTGGGATATGTGAGGGTAGGAGGTCAGAGGGAGGCACATGCCCTATAATTTGGCCAAAGGAGTGCCCTGGTGGTATATGACTTGTCATTTATTGCCACACGTTCCCACAGTGATTCTGTACAAATTTAGAGACATTTCCCCTGCAAATGTTCACATGGACTGCCTGTGCCTGACCTGTGGTAGAGCCTTTCACGCTTTCTATTGATCTGATCAGCCACAGTTGGACACTGTCTCCCCAACATAGTGATGTCATTTTGGTCCTCTTTGAGAGCAAAAGACAACCACCAGGGGCGGCCAGGTAGCACAGCGAGTAAGAGCACCGGCTCCAGTGTTGAGAAGACCTGGAGATCGAATCCCGGGCTCAGACACTCAGCACCACACCCAGAAACACCTGGCCATGTAACCTTCAGCAAGTTACTTAACCCCAATTGCTTAGGGGCGGCCAGGTGGCTCAGCGAGTAAGAGCACCGGCTCCAGTGTCGGGATGACCTGGATCAAATCTGGGCTCAGATACTCAGCACCACACCCAGAAGTAATAACTGGCCATGTAACCTTGAGCAAGTTACTTAAAAAAAAAGACAACCACCAGCCAACCAACCAAGAAGTCTGTGTAAAACCAAGAATCAGCATTATCTGCAATGGCAGTCCTTGACGGGATGGGTGTGACCCTTGTATCCCCCAGGACCCTATCACTATATCCGGTAACACACTCAGCACTTGATAAGCCCTGATTCCCTGGTGTTCCCTCAGAAACCTGTGTGCTTCCAAATGAAGCCACCTTCTGACTGCAGATCCTGGACAGGGAAGGACATCATTTTCTATGACTGAGTAACTATGTCAGGAGAGGAGCTCCAGGGGGTACCTGTGTCCATTTGAAGACTTCAAGAATTATCTTGTGAGAATCATTTGCATTCTGATCATCAATTCTGAAATCTTAGTTCTCCAAGTGACTTATCCTACTTAGAAAACTCAGGTGGATCCTTTCCACACTTCTTCACAACATCAAAAATGTGGAGCTGAAGGAACCGTGCAAGTCTTCTAGTCCAACCCCCTCATTTTACAGATGAAGAAACTGAGGCCTGCAGGGATTCAACCAAGGTCACCCAGGCTGCTATCTAACATCTAGGCACAATCATTTTGCCCCAAGAAACCACCCTTCTTTGTTACCACCTCCTGGAGTCACTGCCCCTCAGGAATAAAAAGGGAGCTCCAGGAAGGAGCACTTATCTTAGGAGGGACCTGGAACAAGTCATCCATCCTCTGTGCACCAAAGCACAGCAAAGTCTAGGACCTGAACTCAGCCTTCTTCTTACTATACCCTGCCACCTGCCTCTCCATTAAGAAATCAGAGAGGAACCATGTTCTGCTACCCATCAGGAAAAGTACCCTCATATGTCAAGCAGAAAATCTCACGATAGGAACTGAGTTCTTATGATGCACTTATGTTTTAAATCCCCTAATCAGACTTAAAAATTTGATATCTAGTTTCCTATTAAAGCAATTTTAGTTTAAAAAACAGGATGACTTTAAAGCTACACACACTCTGGTATTCTGATGTCGCTGACATCTCAATGTGGCCACTTCCTTTAAGGAATACAATGCATCCAGACCTGTCCATCCTGTGTTTCCAAGTCCTTCCCTAAATCTATCACAGAGAGTCCACCAATGGGCTGGGGCCTTCTTCTGGATCTCTTGCCATTTACCAGAAACCTACTATAAGTAAAAGCACTGTGCTGGGCTTTGGGATACAAAGACAAAACTAAACTTAAAAGTTCCCACCTTAAAGGCAGATCCATTCCCCTGGGTGGCACCATAAGTAAACATAAGTATATATATGATAATCTGAGGAGGCAGAGAGTCCTAATAAGCAGGGACAATCAGGAAAAGCTTCCCACGGCAGGCACTTGAAATCAGCTTTGTAGAAAACTAACATGTCTAAGAAGTGGAAATGGAGGAGGACCCTGTCCCCCGCATGTGGAACAGCCAAAGGCAAGGAGGCAGCAGCTTCTTTGGAGGGTGCATCACTTCATTCCAAACTTAAAAGGCTTTGGAGAACAAAAAAAGTAGAAAAGTATTTCTTTTTAAGAATCTGAATACAGTCAGAGAAATATAAAGGTTAAGAAAACTGCATAACTCATTGCTGAAAAAAACCAGTTATAGGCTGAAGTTGAAAAATTATCCATAAAAATTAAAATTGGCAATTTATCATAAGAAAATATTGCAAGAATCAGAAATGAACTAGGGGACACTTGAATTTGCTTTATGGAAATAATTCTAACTGCCAGACAAAAGATAAGTAGCCTGGAGAATGGTTCCCTTCTGTCTCCACCTCATTTCTTGGAAGAGTTCCCTCCCTTTTAGGGAGTGGACCCTGGCACAATCTTTCTAACGGGACAACCTTCGGCTCAAGCCTTGCTGCAATAGTAGCTCCTCAGCCCATTTCACTCAGTGGGGGAAAAGATATATATATATATATAAGATATATATAAAAGATATAATTCACAGGTCTTTCTTTGTATTTATTTATTTAGGAACTGGATCTCTCTGTCTTGTCCAGGCTGGAAATGCAGCAGCTGCTTTCCCAGGCTGATCACACAGGAGCTTTACCCTGCTCCATTTCCCTAGCCATGTGGTTTACCTCTCTTTAGGCAGCCTGGTGACCCTCTGCTCTCGGGGCCCATCATATTGCTATTGGACTTAGAGCAGACACTGATAAGCTTTAGCCCTCCTGCAGTTTAGAACTTCCAAACCCAAGTAATCCACTAGCCTCAGCCTGCCCAGGTGCTGGGGATACAGGACTGTCCCACAAGACTCTTCAGAAGCCCTGCATTTTCTTTTGGGACTGGAAGAAAGAGGCACCCATTAAATTTGATGTATGAGAGGGGAGGCTAAGTGGTGCAGTGAATAGAGTACTGGCCCTGGAGTTAGGAGGACCTGAGTTCAAATCTGACCTCAGACATTTAACGCTTACTAGCCATGTGACCTTGGGCAAGTCACTTAACCCCAACTGCCCTGCTCTCCCCCCTCCAAAAAAGCAAAAAAAAAAATTTTTTTTTGACATAATAGAGTTCTCAAAACTGAGAGTTTTGAGAGTTCTCAAAAAGCACCACTTCTTTTAAGGAGAGAATGAAAGGGTAGAGGAATAAAAAAGCCCATGGAACAGTAGAAAATAGCTAAGGTTCATATGGCAGTTACCTCTTACCAAGGACTATGTTTTCCATTCTAATCTTGGTGTAGTAGACAAGTAATCAGAAGGCATGGGTTCAAGTTCCACCTTTGACACATACTGGATTTGTGACCCTAGAAAAGTCACTTAATCTTCAATGCCCTAAACCTTCAGGCAACTCTCTAGGACTACAAACTGTAAATAAGGTGCCACTATGTACTGGTTGAGGTATTTCATAAACCAATTAAATCATTGTTGTTCACTTGTCTTTTGGTTGTGTCCAACTCCTCATGACCCCCTTAGGGATTTTCTTGGCAAAGGTACTGGAGAGGTTTGCCATTTCCTTCTCCAGCTCATTTTATAGATGAGGAACTGAGACAAATAATGACTTGCCCAGAGACACACTGCTAGGAAGTGTCTGAGGCTGCATTTGAATGCAAGATCAGTCTTCTTGACTCCACCTAGCTGCCCAGTAAAATCATTGCCCTCCTCAAGAAACTGAACAAAAGAAAACAAACAAAAACCCCACCATGGCTATGAGAAATCAAGAAAAAAAACAAATTTACTGCTAACAGAACTTAATGATTGGTAATCAGTATAGGAACAGCTGGCAATTACAACCACAAGAAGCTAATTCTGATTTTTCTAAAATAGAAGGTTTAAAAAAAAGATATAAAATAGGTTAGACTAAAAACTAATTTGATTCTAACATGACTTGACCCTCTTTCTTTCAGTTTTGTTATATATCTGCAAGTACCAAAATTATTCCACTTTTATAACTTCATGACTCTCATCAGATAATTTTTTAATCTATAGTCTCCTTTTGATCTAAATTTGGCATGTTACTGATAATTTCCAATGGACCTTTATAGGGCTTATTGACCAGGCACAGTGGGTATGTGTCTATGGTACCCACTGCTGGGGAGACTGAGACTGGTGGCTCACTCAAGTGTGGGAGACCAAAGCTGCAATGGGGCTAAAATCGACTGGGTATCCTTACCAAGATGGTTAGCATCAGGGAGCAGAGGACTACCAGGCTACCTAAGGAAGAATGGACAAGCCCAGGGAGAAAAAATGGAGCTGATTAAAGTTTCCATACTGATCATTACAAGGGTAGGGTCTATGAGTAGCCACTGTACTTCCTAAGATAAGGAATATCATATATATATATATATATATATATATATATGATAAATATGGTAATATATAATAAATAAGATATATATAAAGATAAATAAGATATCTATATATATAAAGATAAATAAGATAAGGAAATCCAATCGCGAAATAGCAACAATAATAACAATGACAATAAATAGATATGTGTATCTGTATATGCGACTACATCAACACACATATAAATGTTACACGATTATATGCATATATGTAGAACTTAATTCAACATATTATGTGAGCGCCTACTGTAAGCAAGGCACTATGTTCAGTTCTGTGCAGACCATAAGAAGAATAAACCATGGTTCTTGCTCCAAGAGCTTCCATTCTAGCTGGAGGGATGAAACATACACAAATAACAGAAGATGTCACATGACCAGCATAACTTAAATGATAGAGACAAGAATGACAGAGGGATTTGGCTATTCAACAGGAGAACTCTTCTAGGAAATGGTTTCCATTTGATCACCCAATGTGCCAAGCTCCAGGTGAGATTGTAGATTTTCAGTGAACCTTTTTCCTGCCTGGGGAAGTAGCCTTTTCTTTACAAGTTCAGAGGAGGAAGAGACGACTTCCGGTTAGGGTGATCAGTGATGACTTCATGGGAGAAGAGATTAGCCTAGGACTTGAAGGACAGGCAAAAATAAGGGAGTGGGATGCATTCTAGGCAGAGGGAGAGGTATAAGAACAGGCACCAAAGCAGGAAAGTGTAAGAAGTCTTTGCGGCTGATATGTATCCCAGTCTAGAGGAAGCAAAGCGTTCACATGAAGGAATAGCAGGAGAGCAATGAGGCAGGAGAGGCGGACAGGCACCGTGTGGAAGGCCCCAAATGCCAAGCTAAGGAGGCAGGAGAGCCCAGATAAAGCAGCACGGCAGCAAGATTCATCTGGCAGCAAGGCAAAAAGGAGAATAAAGGAGGAAGAGACAGCAAGCAGGGAGAACAGTTAAATAAACATTGGGGAAGAAGAAAGGACAAGAATTAGTGATTGGATGAGGGAAAGGGTCAAGGGCGAGAGGAGGAAAAAAAATAGGGAAGTCAGAAGGAGGAACTGTTTGGGAAAGGAAGGGGACAAATGTAAGGCATACAGAAATGTTTTAACTGGATTTTTTTAAAGTTAATAAATCTAAATGAGTTTACATTTTGCTTATAGTTTATCATAATAAAATCCAACGGGATCCTTCCCACCAAAAACTACAATCACACACAAAGTCTTTCTAACCTTTTTCCTTTGATCTTGGAAGAAATCATTGCAGTGCTTAAGCAAGGAGATGAGGATGGAATTTGTGTCATACTTAATTAAAAAGTAAGGCAATGCTGTGACTCCTTCCGTCTGGCAAAGATCATCATACGCACATTCAAGAGCTTGAATCTGAAAACAGAAACATTATTACTAAAGTATATGGAGAAAATCGTTAAGGCTGATACAAATTAAGAATAAACTTAAAACCAACACTTGGAAACAACCAATCATGCCCTTATCAGGCTCTGAATTGCCACAATTGAAATGTGGTAAGAATATATTTATCATCACTCTAAGGAGCAGGAAAATATGATCATTGACGTCGCACCCAGTATTCCATCCTTGACGCTCACAAACAAGGGAGTTTCTTCAAGAACAGTGACACTAAAGGGAATTCATTGTTCCCTCTGATGACAAGTTCAAAAGGTTCAAAAAGGTTCTAGAATATTACAACAGTTCCTTCATGAACATTATGGATCTACCATCCATGAACTTGACTTCTAGCTTTTGGAAACTTTTTAGATTCTCTGACTCCATGAATTTTGAGGGAAGTTTTCTATCTCTGTCAAACCCCTCCTATATAGCCAAGAACTAATTATTTTTTTTTTAAGCAATCGGGGTTAAGTAACTTGCTCAAGGTTACATGGCCAGTTATTACTGGGTGTGGTGCTGAGTATCTGAGCCCAGATTTGATCCCAGGTCATCCCAACACTGGAGCTGGTGCTCTTACTCGCTGTGCTACCTAGCCACGCCAAAAACTAATTATTTTAAGCTCTAATATGACAGTGCTATGATTTCAATGGGGGAATACATCTATGTTCAGATTGTTAATATCCTTCACAATTTTATACATTTTTTTCCACTTCTTCCAGTGATCTTTGTCTTTATGGACCAGAACGACCTGATATTTTTAGTTCTTCTCCTAAAAAAGTCCCTCCACTTGGTTATTTTATATGTCTTTCTTACCCTTTGCTAGCTTTCGCATGTTTTCCTTAAAATCCGAAAACCATAACTTGATACCGTATTTCAGATTAGAAGTGCTATGACCTGCTGTCAGGGGAGGATGTTTTCTGTTGTGTTCCTAAACCTTTCCTGACGATACCCAGCATTCTGTTGATCTTTAGCATGTTGGGTTGATAGCTCCAAGAAAACAAGTTAAATGTTGGGCAGTCAGTTGTGCTTAATTGTTTTTGTTTCTTCTAAGGAAAGGCTAGAAGTGCATGGGGGAAAGCAACAAGTGCCTATGGTAAGAAACACAAAAAGATCATCATGTATAAAAATGTAGAGCTGTAAGGGATGGCAGAGGTCATCTAGTCCAGCCCCGTCAGAGGCTGTACAGAGAAGGAAGCAGAGTCAGAGGGGGGGGGTGACTTCTTTGGGGTCCCACAACCCAGCAGTGTCCCCAAGAGGAGCCAAAGCCAGACCTTCCTGACACTATCCACTGTACCCTGCTGCCTTCCTTACAGGCACTGGGAAAATGTTTAAAGATAAAGTAACAAGCCCAAAATAAAGGAAGAGTCAACTAAAAGCAGAATCAAAGAATAATCAAGTATAAAAAAAAAAAAAGTCTAAAGGCCACAAGCTCTTTCTTGGGCCGTAACTGATAACTTAGGGCCCATCACCCTCAAAGCCATACTCTGAATTGCTTTTTCCAAATTGTCACATTTGTCTCCAATGAAGTCTATGTCTTTGCTGCCCACTACAATTGTCTCCCACTATCATCGCATGACTTGCTCCTGTCGACTGGGAATTCCACTCCATAAAAGATGGCAGTGGATAGTGAACTCCCCAGGTTTTTAGGTGACACCACTACCACTAAATAATTTATAGGAATGCTCAGATCATCAGCCTCCAGGGACAATAATTAATATTTTCTTCACCCAGGGTGGCCAGGTGGCACAGTGAGTAAGAGCGCTGGCCTGGGATCGGTTCTGGCCTCAGATACTTGGCACCCACAAAAAATAACTGGCTGTGTAACCTTGGGCAAGTTACTTAACCCCAATTGCTTTTAAAAAAAATTTTTCTTCACCCAAAAATGTGCCACTTTGCTCCCTCACCCTCTGTGTCCAGAGACCACAGGGTATACAATGATAGCTCACAGTCCACATTTACCTTTTGCTCTATTTTGCTTTGTTACCTGGCTTGGAGAAAACTTTTGATCCAAACGTATTGGCTCCTGAAGAAGCGGTACACCCTCTGGGAGGCAGAGGGCAGGGTAGCAAAACCAGTAGTAGAAGTAGTATTTCTTTAGATCCTGGAGAAATAAAAGAATTAGACATTAGAACATTAATAACACAGTATTGCTATATTGGAGAAAAAAAGTAGAAAGAAATGTGGAAGTTTCATCAAAGTCTATCTATTCTGAACAAACTTTATATCCTAATCCAAATCTTCTGTATTTCAAAATAATAAATCTTTATAAGGCCACGTGGCCTTACATGACTTGTAGTGCTTACACAGCACTTTAAGCTTTCCAAATACTTTTCAAGCATGATCTCATTTTATCCTCACAATAATTCTGGGAGGTAGGTGCTATTAATATTTCCATTTTACAAATGAGGAAACTGAGGCAGACAAGTTAAATGCCCTGCTGAGGCTCACACAGCTAAGAAAGTGACAGACTAGATCTGAACTCAGGTCTTCCTGATTACAGGCCAAGTGTTCTTTCTGCTGGAGTACCAAGGCAAGTCTCTAAAACCTAAGAATTAACATAGTTCTTCACTTCTCTATAAACTGAGCTCACTATTAAAATAATGACCCCTGAATTGCTTTATAAGTTAAATCACCTTACATGGAGTTTCCTTTGCTATCTTTTGAAATTATTACCCGCCTTATTCTTTCAGGTGTTCAGAACTGTCTATTTCCTCCAAGAACTGTGCACTTATGTGTGTGCATGTGCGTGTGTGTGTGTGTATGTGTGTGTGTGTTCCTCCTAGCAGAACGTAAGCTCCTGAAGAGCAGAGACTGTTTCACTTTTTGTATCCCCAGTACTAGCATAGCGTCTGAGATAGCAATGAATAAGAATGAAAATGGACTTGCCTTAAAGTTTCCTACATAGGGAGGTTACAAAATGAAGGCAAGTGCAATGTAATTTTGATTAAAAAAATGTAAGTCCCTTCCCTGAGACCTACAATGTAAAGGTGAGGCTCTAGAATCAGAAAACCCAAGTTCAAGTCTTAGCTCTCCTGCTTAATAACTATGTGACTGGGGCAGCTAGGAGGCACAGTGAATAGAACACTGGCCCTGGAATCAGGAGGACCTGAGTTTAAATGCAGGTTCAGACACTTGACACTTACTTGTGTGACCCTGAGCAAGTCACTTAACCCTGACTAAAATAAAATAACTACGTGACCTTGGGTAATTCAATCTATCTCTCTGAGACTTGGTGTCCTCCTCTGTAAATGAGGCTAACCGTTTTTTCATCTGAGCAAATTCTTCTCAAGACAATTATTTTTAAATCTATTTTTCTATTTCCCCCCAATTAAATGTAAAAACAATTTTTAACATTTGTTTTTTTTCAAATTTTGAGTTCCAAATTCTCTTCCTCCCTCCTTCCTCATCCCCCTCATTGAGGAGGCAAGCAATCTGATATGGTTTATACATTTGCAATCTTGCAAAACATTTCCATATTAGTCATGTTATGAAAGAAAACACATACCCCCCAAAAAACCCAAGAAAAATAAAGAAACTTTAAAAAAAAGTATGCTTCAGTCTGCATTCAGATTCCATCAGTTACTTCTCTGAAAGTGGAGAGCACTCTTCCTCATAAATCCTCCAGAACCAGCCTAGATCAATGTATTGAGAATAGCAAAGTCATAGCTGATTATCTTACAACATTGCTGTTACCATATACAGTGTTCTCCTGGTTCTGCTCACTTTATGCTGAAGTCTTCCTGGGTATTTCTGAGAGCATCTTGCTCATCATTTCTTGTAGCATAATAGTATTCCATTACATTCATATACCACAACTTGTTCAGTCATTCCCCAATTAATGGGCATCCCCTCAATTTTCAATTCCTTGCCACTACAAAAAGAGCTGCTATAAATATTTTAGTATATACAAGTCCTTTTCCACTTGTTTTTAATCTCTTTGGGATACAGACCTAGTAGTATTGCTGGATCAAAGGGTATGCACAGTTTTATAGCCCTTTGGGCATGGTTCCAAATTGCTTTTCAGAATGGTTGGATCAGTTCACAACTCCACCAAAAGTGAATTAGTATTCCGATTTTCCCAGATCCCTTCCAACATTTGTCCTTTTCTATCATATTAGTCAACCTGATAGGGGTAACAAGATACCTCAGAGTTGTTTTAATCTGCATTTTTCTAATTAATAGTGATTTAGAGTGCTTTTAATATGGCTACAGATAGCTTTGATTTCTTTATCTAAAAATTGTCCATAGCCTTTGACCATTCATCAATTGGGGAATGTCATATATCCTCATAAATTTGACTCAGTTCTCTATATATTGGAGAAATAAAGTCTTTATCAAAGAAACGTCATAAAATTCCCCCCCTCCCAGTTTTCTACTTTCCTTCAGCAGCACTGGTTTTGTTTGTTTAAAAACTTTTTAATTTAATGTAACCAAAATTATCCATTTTGCATTCTATAATGCTCTCTCTCTGTTGTTTGGTCATCAATTCTTCCCTTAATCCATAGATCTGACAGGTAAACTATTCCATACTCCCCTAATTTGCTTATGGTATTTCATCCTATTCAAATTCACTGTTATCATTACTGTTTATTGCCCTCCATCCTATTCCTTGCCCCCACTCTCCCTCTCCTTTCACCAGCTCCATCCTCCAAAGTATTTTGCTTCTGACAATAGCACCCCTCCCCCATCTGCCCTCCCTTCTATCAGTCTCTGACTCAGTCTTCTCTTATCCTCCTTTCCTCCTACTTCCCTGCAGGACAAGACAGATTCCTATACCCAAATGAGCATGTACGCTATTCCCTCTTTGATCCAGTTCCTATAAGAGGAAGGAACACAAGCCCCATCATCCCCTCCACTGTAAAAGCTCTTCTGTGCCTCTTTTATGTGAAATATTTCACCCATTCTGTCTCTCCCTTCCTCCTTCACCCAGTGCATCCCTCTTTTTCAACCCCTAATGTCATTTTTTTGGATATCATCCCACCATAGTCAACTCATGCCCGAGCCCTCTGTCAAGTATACGCCTGCTTCTAACTGCGCTAATATTGATTAAGTTCTTATGAATTACAAGCATCATTTTCCCATGTAGGGATGCAAACAATTTAACCTTATTGAATTCTTTATGATTTCTCTTTCATTTTTACCTTTTTATAAAGCTTCTCTTGAGTCTTGTGTTTGAAAGTCAAATTTTCTAGTCAGCTCTGGTCTTTTCATCAGGAATGCTTTCATCAGGAATCCTCTATTTCATTAAATAACCATTTTTTCTCCTGAAGGCTTATACTCAGTTTTGCTGGGTAAGTGATTCTTGGTTGTAATCCTAGTTGCTTTGCTCTCTGGAACATCATATCTAAGACCACCAATCTTTTAATGTAGAAGCTGCTAAATCTTATGTTATCCTGACTGTGGCTCCATGATATTTGAACTGTCTCCTTCTGGATGACTGCAATATTTTCTCCTTGACCTAGGAGCTCTGGAATTTAGCTATAATATTCCTGGGAGTTTCCATTTTGGGATCCCTTTCAGGAGGTAATTGATGGATTCTTTCAATTTATATTTTACCCTCTGGTTCTGGAATATCAGGATGTTTTCCCTGAAAATTTCTTGAAATATGAGGTCTAGGCTTTTTCTTTGATCTAGGCTTTCAGGTAACCTAATATCTCTCCTCAATCGATTTTCTAGGTCATTGATTTTTCAATGAGCTATTTCACATATTCTTCTATTTTTTTCATTGTCGTGATTTTGTTTGTTTCTTGATGTATCATGGAGTCATTAGCTTCCACTTGCCCTGTTCTAATTTTTAAGGAATTATTTTCTTCAATAACCTTTCATACCTCTTTTTCTATTTGGCCAATTCTACTTTTTTAAGGAGTTCTTTTCTTCAGTGAATTTTTGTACTTTTACCATTTGACCTATTATGTTTTTTTAAAGTGTTATTTTCTTCAGTATTTTTTGTGCCTCCTTTACCAAGCAACTAACTCTTTTTCCATAATTTTCTTGAACCACTCATTTCTTTTCCCAATTTTCTTCTAATTCTCTTATTTGATTTTTAAAATCCTGAGTTCTTTGAAGAACTGGGGGGGGGGGGGGAAGGGAGGGAGGCATTTGAGACCAATTCACATTTTTCTTTGAGAATTTACATGCAGCTGTTTTGACACTTGTCTTTTTCAAGACAAAATTAAATCACAGTGCAGTCCCAGTTTTCCAACTGGATTCAACAGTGGAAGAGGTACCATTCTGGGATATCAACAGGAAGAAACTGGAGTTCTATTCTTTAATGATCCTTCCATTCCCTGGACCTCTGGTAAGAGCAAATGTTACAGAATACACAAGACAAAAAGAACAGAAGTATATTCCTGAGGTTAGAAAAACTAAAATATAGACACCCTGAGTGGAAGGTGATGGCATATAACAAAGGATTCACACCTGACAAGAAGTAATCTCAAAATACACACCGCAGATACCTTCCAAAGTATCCCTATTCCCAGATACTAGGTCTCATACTCTGATGTTACTGATTCTTACCCCTGTTGCTAACAATCATTCTCCCAAGAAGCCACTATGGACTTTTCAAGTAGAACAGAAGGCACAGTGGTATCAGTCTGGACAAGGGATACTTAACCTGGGTTTTGTGATATTTCAAAAAATACTAATAATTATATTTCAATATAAGTGATTTCTTTGCAATCCTATGTATTGTCTTTTAGGCATTATTCCTAGGGGGGACCCAAAGGCTTCCCCAGACTGCCAAAGGGGTACAGGACACACAAGAGATTTAGAATATTTGTCTAAATTGTCTTTTCCTACAGCATGGCACATGACCTCAAAAGACCTCAGCAGCTGGCTTGGTCTCCACTGCTGGTCTGATATGGAGCACAATTCTCTAAGATACCGCCTAGCTCTAAATCTACAATCCTATGACCTTTGGTACCATCGGATTATGAGAATCTCCTAGTAGAAATAAGTGAACACTGTAACTCATCACTGCCTGCATTCCATGATTTCTGCGGCACACACTGTTCTTGTTAGCCCACCCCAGATCCCCAGGTTCATATTTGGTTATCCTATCTTCCATCAACAGCTGTTCCCATTCACCTCCACCAACCTCATTTTATCTTGTCCTCTAAGGCCACCTCCCTGACCCTGCCCTATCCTGGCAGAGTCTTCTCTTTCAGGCTCCTCCCAGGCACTCCCACCACCCTATCCCCAAATCTTTAGGAACAGAAGCAAGAAACAAGAAACGGGGTTTCACCAACACCATGTGTCATCTTCTTAGTGGCATTTCAATGGGCATTCAGCTTGAAAAGATACAAGAATCATGGGAACAAGAGACAAAGAAAAGGCTTGTTATGAATAATGTGGAAACTGTTCTCTGCAGATATAAACAAAGTTGTGGAAGATGATGAAGATGATGATGATGATGATGATGGTGATGATGACGATGATGATGATGATGATGGTGATGATGATGATGATGGTGATAACACTGACTCAGGAGTTTTATAAAGATGACTGGTCAGATAGTCTGAGGTACCATCATCCATCAGCAAACCACTTGGGGCGGCTAACTGAAAATGATGGTACTGAGAGTCAACAAGGAAACAGTGTGTGAAGGAGTGATGAAGATTTGTACCATTCTCAGGATGCATATAACAGCATTATCATATTGGGACTTAGCAACTTTTGTATTAATAATGAGATTATGTTTTCTACATGTGAAAAATTGTGAGAGCTTTTCAGTATCTACCCTCTAATACTTAAATGCCCCTAAATATAGCAAGTCATGTGCTTCAAACAAGAAAAAAAAAAAGGTGTCGCTGTACTTCCCATTTTAAGAAAAGTGAATAACTTAAGACCAAGGATTTCACAATATCCTGGGATCTTCTTCTGGTCATTTTCAAAAGTCACAAGGGTTGAGTTTCCTGACTTTCTGTCCCATATACAAAAAAATAAGAAATAAAAACCCCAGCCAAAACAAACAAACAAACAGAACAGTCCCACACCCCAACTCAGTTAAACTAAATATTCAGGAATGAAAATGTTAACAGCATATTAACAGTTAAAGCAATGTTGAAAGACACCTAGTAAAAAACAGAATACTTCTGCAAAAGGGGAAAAACCAGTTCAATAGAAAAAAATCTTTACTACGAAATATTTTAGAACCCTCAAGTTAACATTAATTCAATTTGACAAATATTTATCTTATACCAAATATGTGTATAGAAGATGAAAGGAGCGAAGGGGGCTAAAAAGATTAGATAAGGCAATAGTTGCTGCCCCATAGTACTTAAATTCTAGAAAAGGGAGGTGAGCCTTGCACAAATAACTACAATACAAAATAAGATGAGACAGTTTAGTGGAAAAAATGTCAAAAGACTTGGATTTGAGCTTCAGCTCCGTTACTAACAATGTAACCTTGGGTAAAGTCACTTCCTTACTCTAGACCTAAGTTTCTTCATATGTAACAAGGGAGTTGGACTAGAGTCAGGGGTGGGGACTCGAGGCCACATGTTGCCCTCTAGGTTCTCAAGTGCAGCCCTTTGACTGAATTCAAACTCCTATGATCCAGTAGTAAATTAAGATTTTTTTGCGGGGGGGGATTGGAGGAAGGTATTGCAGACTTACTTCCAGGCCCTATTTCCTCTACAATTCTTGATCTCCTGGGGTTACTTTTCTCTTTCTCCTCAATAAATACTTCATCGTTGTGTACCCCTTTCCAATGGCTCAAAAGTATCTTACTTTTCGGGGTGTTAATATTCCAAGACTTACTTTTTTGGTGCAGTTGCTATTATATAAAATACAATTTTCCAAGAGTTACTTTTCTTTATTGTAGTTGCTTGCCAAGTTTTACGTGATCCTAATTATGGCTCCATAGTATTTGAATTCTTTCTTTCTGGCAGTGATATTTCTGGGAGTTTTCAATTTGGGGTTTCTTTCAAGTGACCAGTAAGTTCTTTTTTAAAATTTTGTTCTCTAGTTCTGAAAGATCTTGAAAGTTTTCTTTTATGACTTATTTAAATACAGGAGTCAGATATTTTTTGTTTGGTCATGATTTTCAAGGAGTCTAGTAAGCCTCAAGTGATCTCTCCTCAACATGATTCTTCAGGTCGGTTATTTTTGGTAGTAGATACCCAACATTTTCATCTATATTTTTTTCCAATCTTTTGATTTTGTTCTAATATTTCTTGTTGCTTGGAGTCATTGAGTTCTATCTGCTCCATTCAAATTTTCAGGAGTCTGCTACTTAGAAAGGATTCTCCACCTTCTGACCTAAGTTATTTATTCGTCTTCCAATTCTTTCCATGAGTCCTTCATTTTCCTTCTTTCACTTTAAATTTCTTGCTTCATTTCATTCAGAAGCCACTGTTTGCTCTTGAGGCTCTGATGGTACTTGTGGGGCCACTGTCCTCTTGGGAGGGTGCTTCTTGGGCATCTCTTGACCATAGTATTTCCTTACTCTATTAAGCATTTTCTACAGCCTCCATTTCTGGTTTGGGATTCACTTCGTCCTACATTCTTGGATGGAGTGGCCAGACCCTGTGTGACCCTAACCTTTACTTCCAGACACCTGAAGTTGGCTTCCTCCTTCTTTTGTGTATCTGCCTACAAAATGCTAGCAGGTTTCAAGCTGGAGTCATGGGTCACAGTGCTTCAGTCTTCAGATGTCCCTGGAGTATTCTAGGCCAGAGTGCTGCAAACTTCCCTCTGTGTCCCCTTTTCCAACATCCAGGTCAGAGGGCTGTCAGCTCCCAGACCCTCAGCGTCCAAACCCACAGCACTGCCAGCCCCCCCACATTGTTTTTTCCCCTCAGAAAATGCTGGGCATCTGGCAGCTCTGTTGCCCATACTCAGTTCCAAGTCCCAGACCCAGAGGGCCCCAGCCCCACAGATCAAGTCCCAGAAACATAGTTATGTGCCTCTGAGCGCAGGAGTAGGGCAGAGGCAGCTCAAGCCTTCAGCCCAGCACATAAGCCTGAAGCATACTAACAGGGCAGGAGTATCCCACACCAAAGGGGAGTTAGCAGACTCTGAATCTGCAGAGCCTTCTAGCAGGCTCACAGTGTCCCAATCCAGCTTCAGTCTACTGAAACTCTACTACATGCAAGCCAAAAGAGCCAAACCTGGGTCAGGCACTTGTAGCACTCAATCTCTTACTGGGTCACAGGAAGCTTTGGAAGCAATGAAAACTTGAAGGCCCCCAGACTGAGCTGGGAAAAAGCAGCAGAAGACCATACATGGACAGAAGCTCAGACCAGACATCGCCCCACTAGAAGCATGCAGAGTCCAACACTAACAAAATCCAAAGTCAAGAAGGTGGCTAGAAAAATAAGCAAACCACTGCAAATCCACACCTTCTCAATAATGTATAGTATTAGGGTTGCTGAGAAGTTAAGTGACTTACACAGGGTCACACAATCAGGATGTGTGAGAGGCAGGACTTGAACCCAGGTTTTCCTGATTTAAGGCCAATTCTCTATTCACTACATCACACTACTTATTTCTCTCTTAAAAAAAAAGTATTAAAGTTACTCGCCTGGCTAATTTTCCATCCAAATGCACATCTAAGAACTATTTCTTGCTGATTTCACCTGGATCCAAATGTTAAAAGAGAAGAACACGAGGTAGGATTTCCTGACCAAGCAAGTGCCCTGGTCACTGATCGAGCCCAAGCAAAAGAGCTCCATTCTCCTCTGAGCTGAAGTGCCTAACAATTAAACTCTGTGTAACCCCAAAGACACAAAAGCACCACGTAGGCGCAAAATGGCGATTTCTTTGCCACCCACCAACTCGACAAACATGACTTAAAATAAAAGGAAGTTAGTAAAGTGCATCTTACGGCTCCTCCAGCTCCCATTGAGGGGTGAAGCCAAGGGTGTGCCATCAGTAAAGAGCCAGCAAGGACATAAACGCCTCGGCACTAGGCTCCAGATGTGTCAGATCGGATTCTCCATTCCTGAAGCTGCGGCTAACAACTCTGCGTGTCCCCAAAGCGGCAGGAAAAGCATTTACTTACAGAAAACGTCAAGAGTAGGAACTTGTTGAGGAGCACAGGGTTTTCGAGAGCAGCGCCTGATTTTATCGATTCCCAGATCTGTGGTAAGAAAGGAAAGGAAAAAGCAAGTAGCTCTAAGCTTTCCGCTCCTGCATCAAATATAAAACTAACCAACAAAAGAGCAACAAAGGACGTGGGTTTGTCCAGGGACCTTCATCTCAACTGTTGACTCTGCTTGGTAGCTCAGTTAAGGAACTGGCTTAGAAGTCATGAGCGACTATAATTAAGTACCCACTATAGCAAGGGGTGCAGGGAGGACTAAAACCATCCCCACCTTCAAGGAGCTTACAAATTCTTCTTGAGGGACTTGGGGCAACAGCATTAGAGAAGGCAAAAATCCTGGAGAACTACCTGGCCAGGCCCCAGCATTCCACTGACCCCCCATTTTGACAACAAGGCAGGTGGGGAGACCTTCCATCTGCCTGCTACCCTTTCCCCTCTTCAGTGGTTGACAGTCTAGGTAGAACTCCAAAGACCCTCCTGGCCCAGGCCCTGTGCTCTGGTGCAATAGTCTACTCAATAA
Source organism: Petaurus breviceps papuanus (assembly GCF_028583685.1). Taxonomy (NCBI): domain Eukaryota; kingdom Metazoa; phylum Chordata; class Mammalia; order Diprotodontia; family Petauridae; genus Petaurus; species Petaurus breviceps. Next base: position 23,530,227 of record NW_027185761.1, read on the forward strand.
TGGAGTGAGGCCTGGGGCAGAAATAACCTGGCTGAGGACCGGAGGGTAAGTGGTACCTTAAACGTGCCTCCCCCCTTTATAATCAGAAAGGTCCCAGAACTCAACAGATGCCTACGTTGACCATCAGGAAGATCTAGGGACTTGCTATGTATCTATCAGAGTACATAGTAGGTACTGATTCAATAGAACAGTAGGCAGATTTAAATTACTTTTCTCTCTCTCTCTTTGCTGAATCCAGTGGAATGTGAGTTATATGATGTGACTCCATTGTATATTATTATACCTTTCCCAACTCAGAGGAGAAATAAACATTCAACAGGAAAAGGCACAGGTCCCATTTCTTTCCTTATTTGGGGAAAATTTCGAGGTTAATAAAATATGCTTCCATCTATTTTGCACTAACTGTATCCATCAAGTTTTTCTCAAGAAACTTATTATCTGCAAAGACTAAGAATACCTCTTTCTTAAGAGAAATTTAGCTTACTCACTTTCAGGGACACATAAGACAGAGTTCAAATCAAACCAGGTATAGAATCTAAGTGTATTAGATATTGGTCCAAGATCCTAAGAAGGACCCCAGCTTGTAAAAGAACAAGTCTCACTAAACAACTTCCTTCCCACCAATTGCTGAAATACCCAAGGGTGACCATGAGGACCCTGCTGGTCAGACAGCTCTCTCTTCCACTCCAACCAACCCACCCCACACTAGAGTTGGAGCTCTATAATAATAACTGAAGAACAACATATCAAAATAAAATCAGCAAATACTTCCTGAATCCCTACTATGCACAAAGCACTGGGGCAGGCCTTTGCACTTGAGCTCACAATTCAATAAATGTCACGCTAAAGTAATACTTAAGGAAAGCAGGACACATATTCCTCCTTTATATCTGACCTCCTCTGCTGCTTTTTCCAAAAGTAACTTCTTATCTGAAGTTTTGAAGGACTCGAGAGTGTTGGTGTTAAATAGGGTTCCGATGGCTGGACAGCAGTGGGCTGGAGTAGGAGCATTCCTAGGGAAGAGACAAAATGGTTTACTACACAGGACCCTGACTAGCACCCCTAGGGATGCTCAAGTGTTCCTCCAGCCTACAGCTTCATATCTCCATGAGGGATGGAAGCAGATCACTTGTCTAAGTTCTAACCAATTTTTTTGACCTATTCATCCCTAAAACCATTGCTAAACAGTAGAGAAATTTTGACAAGTTATGAAAGAAAATAAGCATCTGACATAGTGGAATTAAATCAAATAAACTTCAAGACTAGCTTCTAAATGAAAGGAGCTAGACTAGATTTAATTTAGATAAGTGTCTACTATACTTCATGTTCTGGGCTTTACCCATCCTTTAATGACAGTCTATTCCTACTTATAAATCTACAGGCTATTCCTCACTGTATCTTAATTACTACAAAAATAAATTAATAATGAATCCTTGATTGATGAAGGACCGAGCATTAGAATTTTATTTTATTTTATTTTGGCAAGATATCACAAGAAATTAATAAAAGAAGCTCTGGAAATCGTGGAAGGCAAAAGAAGATACAAACATACCCTTAAAGATACTAATGATGACAAACACTCCCTTAGATTTAGTTATGTTAATAAATTTTGCAATTTGATTGGGAAAAAAAGAATAAAATTTGTAATTTGGGGAGAGGAAAAAAAAAGTGGAGATTTCCTTTGAAACTCCTTAACTAAAGACTATGCTCAAAAACTCTTTTATTAGCTGCTAGGGTCAATTAGACTTTTCTCAACAGTCTCTAACTACATCTCCCAACAAACTCAGCAGGCAAGACTGCTCAGGTACTAAAAACATAGAGAAAAAGATTCTTCCAGTCATTGCCGGAAGCTTAAGTTCTTAAATTAAACTTCTTAAATGGTCCAAACCTGTTGCCTCTATGATTCTTCCCCATCTATTATCCCTCCTAAATCCATGGCAATCTAGCTCCTACTGACACCGTTCCAATGACCCCCACACTCTCAAAGGGTGGCTACCAGTGACTTCCAAACTCTCCATGCCTTTCCCCATTTCTCATCCTACCTGCCATGGTTATACCATATAACACTGGTGCCCATCTTGTCCTTAAGATCCTCTTACTTTCTGAGTTCCTGTAACACTAGGCGGGGGGCTGGTTCTCCTCTCTGGTTCCTCTACTTCTCCTTCAACAACCATAAGCATTCCATGAGATTTAGTCCCTGACCCTCTGCTCTTCCTGATTTATAAGCTTCCTCAGAGACCTAACTAATCTACTTCATAACCATGGCCTCACTATCACCTTTAGCCTCTCTACACAGATAACTCCTAAAAACAACATTTCTAGCCCTCAACTTCCTCCCAGCCTACACCTTCACATCTCCAGCTGCTCACCGGGAATCTCTACCTGGATATCTCCTCCAACTGAATGTGTCTAAAACGAAATTTCTCATCTTGCTCTCAAAATTGTCTCTGCCCATGAAATTTCCCATTTCTGCTCATGATAATACCATTCCTGTCAGGCTTAAAGCTTTGGAATCACTGACTCCAAAGTCACTGGTTCCTCCCCATGATCACAAAACCTTTTGACCTCTTTCCTCACCACTGACCTAGAATAATGGCCTAACTCACTGTCAGTCTCAAAAGGAGGCTGATGGAAAGAACACTAGATCTAGATCCAGGAGATGTGGGTTTAAATCCTAACCAGGGTATTGGCTGCTTTGTGATGTTAAGAAAGTGTCAGGGTGGTTAGGTGGTGCAATGAATAGAGCACCAGCCCTGGAGTTAGGAAGAACTGAGTTCATATCTGGCCTCAGAAACTTAACATTTACTAACCTTTTGACCTTGGGCAAGTCACTTAACCCCAATTGTCCTGTCCTCCAAAAAGCCAAAAAAGAAAAAAAGAAAGTGTCCTTCCTCTCTAAGATTCTCCTCATCACTAAAACAGGCATAATACTACCTGTACTGTTGACCTCATAAAGTTTATGAGGAACAGAGTTGGTGAAACAAATCGGTTCTTAATCTCTCTTCTCTATTTCATCCTTCATATAACTATTGGATAAATCTTCCTAAAATTCTACTTTCATCACCTCTTTGCACACCATAACATCACAACTAAAAACTTTTCGATGGAGTTCTCCTGTCAAACTTTTTCACTTGGCATCTGATGCCCTTTTCTTCAACTCTTCTTCACCTGAACCTATCTGGATTGGCCTGCTGACCCAACCTTGGCCTAGACTGTCATTGTGCTAACGCTAAAGCTGTTCCCAGGCTGAGATGCCTTCTCCCTCCTCCTTCCTGCCTCTACTGGTCCTATCCCTCCTTCAGAGTCTGGGGCAAGTCCTTCTCCTCTGTGAAGCCTTCTTTAACCCTCCCAGCCAAGAGTGTCTTGCTTTGTAACATTTTTTATGCTGTTATTTTTAAATGCTATTTAACTTTTTCATTTCTTTGGGCCCTAACTCCCCAACTAACTAATAAGTTCCAGGAGGACAGAAACCAAGTCCAATATTTCTGCACCAATCCCAGGGGCTAGCACACAATTAATGTTCAATCAATTTTGAATGATGGTTATTTACAGTAGAAAAAGTCAATTAAAGTACAAATACAAAGGCCTAACATCAGGCTGAAAGCAAACTGGGAGGAAAGCCCAAGTTTTAATTAAATGCATGTTTACTGAGTACTTTCTCAAGTGCTTTAGCCTCTTTGAGATTTCCTAGAGTGGACAAGTGTCAAGTCCCATAGTCCTAGCCTGCAAGGGGCTGACCACTTCCCTATGTGGCACACCTCCCACAATGACAGGTTTTAAATCATTACAGGCAAACCACATTCCTTAATTCAGATCCTGACCATATACTCACATATCAAAAGCACTGAACTCCAAAGTCAAACGCGCTGGCAGGCCAGCCGAATCTCCTGGACAGAAACAAGAGCAAATAGTAAATGGGCACTGGCTCAAGGAGCTTGTGGGCAATCCTGCTCTCTTTTTCAAATGAGATAATATTGGTAAAGTGCTTATCCCCGTGCCAGGTGCATAACAGGTACTACATAAATGCTAATTCCTTCCACCCACCCCTTCTTAAGGGAGTCAGGACTACATTGTTAACCCCTGGTTGTTCATGACAAGTACTGAGAAAGCAGTACAGAGAATTCATAGATAAATAAAACCCACCAATGACATTAAAAAAAACCACACCTGTCTCAGTCAATCTCTTCTCCACCTTTAAAAGAAATGCAAATATCTCGGGTTTTGCTTTTATACCTTTCCTTCGTAATATGAGGGTGAGATGAAAATGAGTTTTATCAAAAAACAGGGTACAAGAAGAGGAACTGAGGGGCATAAGCCATCTTTGTGATTCATACACTAGAAAGATGATTCAAACATAAACAAAATTTAACTATCCACTCGGGGGAAAGCAAGCCATGATAAAGAAGTCTAGGGTAGCCTACCGTTGTAATAATAACCCTTAATGTCCTTTGGCGCCTCATCCAGGCGATACTCATTAAGCTTCTTCTGGGTCAGTTCATGCCAGAATCCAGCATCCAACGCACTGCTAAATGGAGCAAACTGCACCTTGGAGAGTCCGGAGCCTGGGGCACGACATGCCTCACCAGTAGCTGTGGCCATTCTTTATTCACAGATCTGTATTTGAGAAGTACATACAAAAACAACACAATTTTATGACAAACAGCCTCAGAATGTACTTTACCAGCCCCCAATTTTTTTTTAAAAACACTAAATTTGTAACCAAAGCAATCAATCAATCAACATTTCTAAGAAGAGGAAGCATGGTATTGTGGGAAGAACACAAGATCTTAAGAACCTAGTTCAAAATCTGACTCTGTTCCTCACTGCCTATGTAACCTTAGGAAGTCTATTAACTTCACTGGATCCAGGTTTCCCCATCTATAAAACATGGCGCTTGGCCATCAAGTGTTCAGAGGCCTATGATCTTTTTTTTAATATTTTGATAACTATATTTAATATAATTAGTTTCCTTTGTAATTCTATTTATTTTATTTTATGTATCTGAAAATATAATCTTCTAGGAAGACGTCCATGGACCTCACCAGATGGCCCAAAAAGCCCACGCCACACAAAAAAAGATAAGACCTCCTGGACCAGATGACCTCTGAGAACTTTTCCAACTCTAATCTAAGTGTCTTGTTCTACGTCCCTATGTTGGGTGCCTACTTCGTACCAGGCACCAGGTTGGCAAGTGCTAAAGACCACAAATACAAAAATGCACCATCCTGACTCTAAAGGACTACACTTGGAGAACATTCCTTACATAACAAGCAACAGATATCAAAATGGACTATGGGCTCCAGTGGGCCTGGATACATAAAATGTTTGTCTACCCCAGGATGAGATTCTAATTTTCAAGCTCAAGCATTTTCTTACACTATTCTTGCTTTCCAGTTACTGCCTAAATCCCCTTCTATGTAGTCATTAAATATTTACTGCATGTCTAAGCACTTTAGACACCTTAAAATAACACAGTCAATGAAGTATATAAATGTAAGTTATTATTTCTACAAGATGAGGGACTTAGGACATAAGTGTGATTTCACTGAGAAAACAAAATGGACTCATACACAAAACAGTTAATAATAATAGTAGCTAGCATTTATACAGTGCCTAGGGGCCAGGCACTGGGCGAAGTACTTTACAAATATTATCCTATCCTCACAACAACCTTGGGAGATAGGTATTATTACTACTTGTATTTTACAGTTGAGGCAAAAAGATGTTAAGTGACTTATCCAGGATCACACAACTAGCAAGTGTCCAAGGCTAGATTTGAACTCAGGAGTTCCTAACTCCAGGTTCAGTCCTCTATCCAACAGACACAGAGCTGCCCCAAAACCCTTGAGGGTAATTACTGCCAATGTCTTTCAAGTATCAGTGATTTCTAATCATATCTAAATAATAAGGAAACAATAGAAGTTATCAAAAGAAGAGTCAAGAAATCTGCAAAACAGAAAAAACTGAAAGAGACAAAAAGGACATATCTAAGTTCCTTCTCAGCAGGGATAATTAGCATCCTTTCCCACCACCACACCCTCCAACACACAACCCAAACTCCCAACTAAGAGTAAATTTTTCATTTATTTGATAATCTCTGACCATTCAATTTTCCTCATGCTAAGAAGTCAAAAAAAGGAAAAATAAAAAATTACTTACTGCTCAACACAACATTATAGCTGGGAAAGATATGAATTAAAGGAACCCCTTAAAAGACTATGCCGCCACAATAAGAAAGTGACTTACATAAGGGAGTTTTTTAAAATGTCTAAAACACATGACCCTTGAGAAACTAGAAACAGGACGAAACCATTTCACAAGAAAACGTGCTCAGTAGCTGAAACCACTGGCTAACTCCACCTCACTTCTCCAAAATTTACCAGCTCCAAGGGAGGCCCTGAGCAATGATGAGACCACATGATAATTTCCTGGGCATGGTGAATCCAAATGTGTTAACACAAAATCCATCTGTATCACTAAATATATATGTCTATAGATAGAAAGATAGATAGACATATATGTGTATGTATATGTACACACATGTGCATATGTGTATATATACATATATATACACAAACACATATAATTTTCCCCCCTAACCTGGAGTAAAAAAAACCTAAGGAGCAATGATCAGGGGACCTTTTGAGTAAAGACCTGGGTTAAAAGCCTGGCCCTGCCCCCTTAATACTGGCACAACTTTGGACAAGGCACTTAATATATGTAAGACATCAGTTTCCCCATTTGTAAAATGAAGAGGGCCACTGTACTATATGACCTCTGAGGGCCTTTCCAACTATAAATCTATTCTGATAAAATTCTAGCAACTAAGCTATTTACATATGACCAGTTTGCATCCCACCATGGCTGGCTCTTGATATGAGGGCATGGTATGGCCTTGCCTTATGTGGTGGTTCACTGGCATAATGTGCACTTCAGTTTCTCTCAAAAGCTTTACTTGTGTTTACTTTACAAAGAGACGAGCAGCACAGACAAGACAGACACCAATAACAACATAAGCACTTCAAAGGTTTGTGACCTATCCACTGATCAGTCAGCTACCATTTGTTCAGTGCCAGCTCTATGCCAAGCACAGTGCCAGGCACTGGGAATAAAAACAAATCAAAGCAGTCTCTGCTTAGGAGCTTAAACTGCAAAGGGAGAGATAAGTAGAAGCATACACAAAATAAAGACAAAGTAATGTGTGGTGGGCCAAGACAGGGAAGCCTGCCTTCCGTGGCAGAGCTGAGAGAATGGGAGGAGTCCTGCTGTCCTGAAGCAGGGCTGAGAGAGAATAGGGAGTCCTGCTATCCCCAGCAGAACTGAGAGTGCTATCAACCCAGAGGCTGCGAAAGGGAGTTGGGGAAAATAGAGACTCGTTTATAGTTCTAAGTGCAAGCCTTTTATAGGATGCTTCTTAATGGCTTTCCCCTGTGGACATTGCCCACTACAGTGTTCCTAGGTGGGGCAAAAACACCACTTTTATCTTGGGAATCCAATCCTCAAACCGGTGTACTTGAATTCTTCTCTGGGAGGTGGGGAACCATCCAGTCCTGGCAGCAAACCTGAGGGGGCTTATTCAGCCATCAGGGTCAGAGTCTCACTGGCCAGTGGTCCTCAACAGTAATGAATGGCTGGAGGCAAGGGAAGATCAAGAAAGGCCTCAAGCAGTAGGAAGGTGGCTTTTGAATAGGCTTTGAAGGAAATAATGAACTCTGAGCAGCAAAGGTGAGGGTGGGGCATATTTCGAGCTTGGAGACAGCCAGGACAAAGGCATGGGGACAGAGTCACATATTAGGAGCAGCAAGATGGTCAAAATAACTGGACCACAGAATGCATAAAGGGGAGTGATACAAGGCCAGAAATACAGACTGGGGCTAGACTATGAAGGGTTTTAAAAGCCAAACTGAGTTTATACAGGATCCCAAAAGTCTCGGAGCAGTTTTAAGCCTTAAGGCTTAAAGATCTTGAAGGCAGTAGGAAACCACCAGAATTTATAGATCAAGGAGGGACATAGTAAACTTTGCCAAGAAAACCCCATGGACATTATGGTCCATGGGGTCAAGAGTCAGCCATGACTGGACAATAATAACAACAAATGGGACCAGCTTAGGTAAGGCTGCACTAGGTTGGCCACGATGTTGAATTTTTTAGCTACAGATGCTCTGTGAGGTTATTTACTAAGCTAGCAGGCGGTCGCAATCTGCTCCCCTTCTCTGCCAAGCTCCTAGGACAAACCTGTTATGACTGTTAGCTTTACCTCTTCCTTCTCTTGGGCCCTGTCCACTCTCAAACCCTCCTGCTCTCCTTAGGTCACATGCTTTTAATGGTCATCTCTTTCAGATAACTCTCAGATCTGTTTCCAGGCAGTCTCTCGCCTAAGCCAGAGTTCTGCTTCACTAACTTCCTAGTGGATACTTCAAGCTGGATGTTTCACAGGAAGATAACATTCAACACATCCAAAGCATAACTTACTGTCCCCCCCCGCCCAAACCTATTCCTTTCCCAGCTTTTCTATTTCTGTCAAGGCATCACCATTCTTCAAGTCATCTAAATTCACAGGCTTCATGTTATCCAGCTTTAGGGTTTACAAAACATTTCTTCCCCTCACAACCCTGTGAACTAGGAAACAAAAGCCACTCCCTTCACCAGTGGTCACCCAGGTTATCAGCATTTATTGAGAGTAACATCTCTCCAGGAGTGTTGCCCTCCTACTTCCAAGTATGATTGCAAAATTAAAACGAAACCTATCAGTAAGAAGAAACCAACTTGTGAAATAACATACAGGTCAAGCTGATTCAGTATGGGCTGACTGGCAACTATGTTCCCAAGGGCTTGCTTTGTTTTGGTGACGTGGCCCATGGGGAGTCTCAGGAAAGGTTAGAGCTGTATGTATGCTGGACTTCAGGAACGGTGCTTTGTTAGGTTGCTTCTGTTTCCTATGTTTGTGATGAAAAACCTCATCCAAAATTTAATCAAGAACACAGATCTCTTAGGATAAGAACAGGAATTTATTCTCTTCCTGGGGTGAAGAGGCCAGCCTTTCCCATGACTGATCATGAGGAAGAGGCACATTTATATCCTAATGTAATCAAACCCCTTCCCTGGCTATCCCTTCTCCCATTGGCTGAGAGGTGGGCTCAAGTCTCGGCTTGGAAATCTTCCCCAAGGGTAAACAACAGAGGAGCCCAGCCACTATGGCTTACAAAGAACAAGGAGGCTGACTGACAGCAAGGGAAAGGGGGGAAGGGTCCCAAACGGAGGAGTGAGCTCGGGCTGTCCCTGACCCCCACTGAACAGGAGGAGGAGCCCGCAGAGGCAGAAAATCTGAAAGCCTCCAGAAAGGGCTTGCTGCTGATGAACAGCAGAAGGGTGAGGGAAGAGAGAGGGAAGTTCTGAGAAGTTTTCACTTCCCCCCCCCTAGACACCTCGTTCACAAGGTTGTTGTGAGGAGAAGAAGTGCTTTGTAAACCCTAAAGCTGGATAGAAATGGGAGTCACTCCAGTACATGGATGAAAGAATCACAACCGAGGCCCTTGCTGCAGGGCTCACAGTCTGATTCAGGCTCTGTGATCTTGAAAGAAGACTAAGTACCTCATGATTTTTAGGTTCCCACGAATGGACCCACAGATCCTGGAAGTGTAAGCAGCTTGTGGAAGGCAGAAAGCAAGTCAATTCCATTAGTGTATGCCACAAAATACAACTTAGATAAACTTTTTCTTCTGAAAATTTTGTCCATCTACAAAACTTTCCAATGGATGTAAGGCAAAGTGTAAGGAATGCAAATGTAAGGAAATGTAAGGAGAGTGCCCAGATGAAAAGTATGTAAGGAAGGGAAAAAACCACATAATACTGAAGAAGACAACTTATTTTATCTAGTGTCAGTTGGAAGAAACACATTACTCTGACTCAGGTACCTACATAGAATATAATTTCCATAGGTTGTTGGTATTTAGTAACAAATTTGGACAATATAATAACATTGTGGTTTTATTGCCTTTAATATGTATATTCTCTAGATAGAAGCATTTCCTATAGTAAAGATCTCTCTCTCCATTCATTCTCCTCAGCAAGGCTCCAATGGGATAAAACGAGGATTTCAGGGAATGCCTAAAAACAATGAGTACAAAATGAGCCATAATCTTAAGAAATGTCTTGTCCTTTGGGGGAACCAAGCCAAATCTGCTTTCTCTTAAATCATATGAAACCATTACTTCAGGGAGAATGACAGAATCATCATAATTTTCCCAAACTGTATAGGGAATATAGGATATCTCCACCTGGAGACACTACAGGAATCTCACACAAAACTGAACTCCTAGTGAAGTCTAGCCAAAACCCTGTCCCTAAACTTCTCTATCTCCATTAAAAGCACTACCATCAGGGGCAGCTAGGTGGTGCAGTGAATAGAGCACTAGCTCTGGAGTCTGAGGACCTGACCTCAGACACTTAACGAATACTAGCTGTGTCACCTTGGGCAAGGCACTTAACCCCAACTGCCCTGCCCTCCCCTCTCCAAAAAGCAAAAAAAAAAAAAAAAGGCACTACCATCTTATAGGCATCTGGATTCCAACTTTAGAGGCACCTTTGAATTTCCCATTTCCCAGATCAGTTGACAAGCCCTACTGAGTTCATTCTTTCCGATACAGCATTCTTTCCACTACTATTCCAGTGCCTCATCTTTTTTCATCCAATTTACTGGAATAGCCTACCAACTGGTCTTCCTACCATCAACCATTCCTTCTCTACCTATCCTTTACCCAGATGCCCAAATCATTTTCCCAACATACTACTCCTTTACTCAAAAATCTTCAGTGGTTCCTCATTGCCCACAGAATAAAAAATAAAACCTTCTTCACAGTATATACTTTAAGATTCAGCCAAACTGAACTTTCTATCTTATCTAGATTTCTATCTAGTCTTATCTGCACTTTCCTATCTCTGTCTTTTTGCCCAGGCTACTCCCATGCCTAGAATAGACTGTCCACATCTCTACCAGTTGAAGTGACTTCCTTCTCCAAGACTGAAGTCAGGCAGGCTTTAAGTGTCCCACTGGAATCTGCCCTATGCCCCTCCTACCCCTAAAATCCTCCTCCCCACTAGGTATGATATGTTGTACCGAGGACTATGACAGCAATTACCAACTGGTGGAAAACAGCAGAGAAGACATACCAAGAAAGGATGCTGACCTCCCTTCCTCTCAACAGTCATCATATCATTAAGTACTCCCTGGTCCTGTCCACCCTCCACTAAGCTGCCAATGTGATCTTCCTATAGTGGAGTTCTGACCATGTTACACACCCCTCAATAAAGTCCAGTGGCTTCCTAATCAAAAATAAATCATGTTTGGCATTTAAAGCCCTTCATAACCTGCCCTCCCCTCCAACTGTGCCAGTCTTCTCACACCTTACATCCTGCCATATACTCTGTACTGCAGTGACACTGGTCTTCTTGCTATTCCTCAGACAAGACACCCCATCTCTTGACTTTATGCCTGTCTCCCTACCTGGAATGTTCTCCCTCCTTTCCTCCGAGTCTTGACTAAAATCTGCCTTTCTACAAGAACTCTCTCGGTCCCTCTTAATTCTAGTGTCTCCCTCTGTTGATCATTTCCACTTTTTCCTAATAATAATACTAACAATTGCTAACGTTTAACGCTTACTATGTGCCAAGCACCGGGTCAAGCGCTTTACGATGACCTCATTTAAATGCTAACCTCATGATCGATCTCACCGTAACTCCTACAGTTGTTTGCAGCTTGTCCCCCCATTAGCTCGCGCTCTCCTTGGGAGCAGGTAGTATTTTTACCTTTCTTTGTATCCCTAACACTTAGCATATGGCAGAGAAGTGAAGAAATGACAAAATCCTTACCTTCGAAGGGTTTAGAGTCCAGTTAGTAGAAACGAGCGAGACATGAACAAAGTCAGCAGTAACAGCAATTCGAACGTAAAAAGTGTATAAAGGTCCAAAAAATCAACTTCTTTACCAGCCCCACTCCTCCAGTTGAACCCATTGAAGCTTCAAGATTTTAGATGCCTTTAAATCAGCGTCAATGAAATATACACCCACACCTTGCACAACGCAAGGACTTAGTGCTGAATAAAACATGGAATAGAGAGAGAGAAGGCTTCCAGCCTCACATGCACAGCTGCAGTGTCGGAAAGACCTGGGACCATAGAATATTCATTAAAACAATTCATGATTTATATATCTAAGGGATATATATATATATATATATATATATATATATATATATCTAAGGGAAGACAGAATGAAAACTGCCCTACCAAGCAGAAAGAGAAAGCATACAGAAGACAAGGAAATGATGTTAATCTTGAATTTCCTGTGCCAGGTGAGAAATGGTCCCAGCTTCTACTGCCTTTATTTCACTATTGAGGGTCAGTGTCTGGAAGGAAAATTCACATACACCCCCATCCTTACCCCTAGAGTCGACATAATTCTCCATTCTCATCTGCCATTGAAATCTGCTAGAACTCTCTACTTAGATCTCTCACATCACATTTTCTGTCTTCTTGCTAATGGAAATCTGGGTCGCCCCAAAGGATCAAACATCCCTCTGGCCACTCTCTTCAGTACTTTTTTAAAGTATTTTTTATTATAAGCATGAACAAAATGAACATTTAAACATACAAAGAACTGTATATGAAACTGAACTTGTTACAGTTTGGTATTTTAAGTATATATTTAACAGAGTAGTGACAAAACCGCCCTGCTTGTTGGTCCAATCCTGAACTTCCTTCTGCTTGTGTGTGTGTTTTTTTTACAATGTTTCATTGATACTCTTTGCTGTTTCGTTGGGGTTTTTTTATTATTACTCACCAACACATTGAAAACGTGTCTTGTTTTGCATAAAAATAGGTAAGTCTTCACAAATGGGCAGGTCACCTTGGCACATGCTAATCTTCACTGTACCATGCCAGTTTGAGCACTCAAGTACTTTCTTCATGGCCCCTAACACCCCAGGCCAAGAGGAGGAAGATCCTCCTTGCTAATCCCTTACTTACAGACTCGGTAACCTCCCTTTGAAGTTCACACTATCAGTCTATAACACCAGGCCCAAATTCTTGCCACAGTCACATATTGGCTTCCAGGTCATTCTTCCTTTATCCAAACTCCTCCTTGGCACAAGGGTTTTCTCTTCTAACTAAAACTTGGGGACTTCTCTCTTAGGCATACTATCCTTCTAGTTCATCACCCTAGTAAAGTTCCATGACCTTCCTTTTCATCCATCTCAGTTACATAAAGGAATGGTCATACCCTTGCTATGAGAATCACTCTTCTACTTCAAGATCCAGAATTCAAAGTCCTCTCCTCCTCAGACAAACTCCTTAACTTCCTCCAATCATCCTTACTGTCCCAGGCCATAACCCACACACTAACCCCAGTTCCCTGTTTAGTTTTGATTTCAAGCTTGACCAATCTGGCCGTACACCATCAGTTATCCTTGAATCCCTTACCCCCTTGTTCTATCTCTAGTCGTGCCTTGTTCAGTCAAGGACTGGATTACCAGCTTGACAAACACTGCCGAGTTAACTACTAATTGAAACTGGCTGGCACTGCTGTGTAGCAATCCTTTCCTTCTTCCCTGACTGGCAATAGACTCTCCAGGGATGACTGCAACTTTTAGCCTTTCCTCAAACCAACTTCACTTCTTCCTTCCTTCCTCCCTCTACTTCACACACCCATCAGATTGGCAAAGTTGACAAAAAAGAAAAATAAGAAATGTTAGACAGGCTGCAGGATAACGGGTATATTAATACATTGTTGGTGGATCTATGATCTGGTCCAGTCACTCTGGAAAGTAACTTGAAACTGGGGCCAAAAAGCCATTCAACTGTAGGTATCTACCCAGCAATAGCACTATTAAACCTATACACCAACAAGATCAAAGAGAGAAAAATGACACATATGTACAAAAATATTTATGACAGCTCTATTTGTGGTACTGAGGGAGTAACCATCAATTAGGACATGGCTGAACAAGTTATGTAAGAAATGAAGGGAATTGTTTCAGAGAAACCTGTAAAGACTTCTATGAACTGATGAGTGTGAAGTAATTAGAATCAGAAGAATCAATATAGTCATAACAATATGATAAGACAAACAACTTTAGAGGTGATGAATTCATGGTGCAGACTGAGGCAATTTTTTTGGAAGTGGCCAACACTGGAATTTGTTTTGCTTATCTATACATGTTAGTAACAGGGATTTTGTTTTTCTTGCTTTTTCAAATGGGTGGGGGCAAAGTAGGAGGGAGAGAAAGATTCTCCTTCAGGAAAAAAATAAAGCCAACTAAAATTGAATTTAAAAAAAGAAGAGGAGCCTGTCTTCTGCTTTGCTTTAAAAAGAGATCATCCATCTGACTCCCTTCTCCTCCCCTACTCTGTTCAGCAAAATGTCTCTTCATTATCCCAAGTTCTCCCCCCACACTCTTCCAGTTGCCTTGCCAGTGCCAACCCTTTCCCTGTATGCTATACTCCTGACCCCATTCCAAGGAGTCTCTTCTAGAATTTGCCCTTTATATCACTCCAGTCTTCTTTCATCTTAAATCTCTCCTTATACAATGGTTCCTCCACATGCCTAAAATAGGCCTGTTCCCCACCTACTACTTTAACAAGACACTTGTTTCTCCCACATTCCCTCAAGCTGTTACCTTCCCCTTTCTCTCTCCCTCCTTCCCTTTCCTCTCTTTTCCTTTTCCCTTCTTTCTTTCACAAGCACATTCTTAGAAAATATTATCTATATTCATTAGCTCTACCTCTTCCCTTCCCCTTTGTTTTCTCAATCTCTATAATCTGGCTTTCAACCTCACAGCTGGAATGACACCTCTCTCTCTAAGGACAAGAATGATCTTGTTAACTCTTAAATCCAAAGGACTCTTGTTAGTCCTCACTGTGTTTGATCTTTCTGTGGCTCCAGACAGCCAGCACCCCCTCCCCCTGAAAGTGCTTTAGCCCCTTTGTGTTTCTATTACACAGCACTCTTGGTTCTCCTTCCTTCTCAAGATCCTTTGCTGGATCATCCTATACTCCTACCCACTAACTGTGGGTGGCCTCAGAGACTCAATCCCAGACCGCCTCTTCTCAATCTCTTAGTGATTGATATCATCAGCTCCCATAGCTTCAATTCCTCAAGTCCTAATAAGGGGCAGCTGGAGGCACAGTGGATGGAGTGCTGGACCTGAAGTCAGGAAGAACTGAATACAAATCCCACCTCAGTAGCTATGTGACCACCGGGCAAGTCACTTGTCTGCCTCAGTTTCCTCAAGAAGTATGAAGTAAGGATATTAACTTCCTCCCAGAGTTGTTGGATCAAATGAAATAATATTTGTACCAAATGAAATATAAGTGCCTAGCTCATGGCTGGACTACATAAATGCCACCTAGTATACATGTGTGTATACACACACACGTAGGCATCTCAATTCAATGTCACAAAACTGCATTTCTCAAAAAAAACCTATCTCTTCACCATTCCACCATTCCTTTGTATCTATTACGGCACTCACTAAGTTGGTTCCAGTCATCCAGATTCACAACTCTGGTAAGACACTCTTTTCTCCCCCACATCTAATTAGTGGCTAGATGATGTTGATTCTACCTCCACATCTCTCCTTTCTATCCATTCATGGTACAACCTCTTCCCTAGCTCACATGGACATCATCTCTCTGAACCATTGTAAAAAGACTCCTTGGCATTCCTATTTCCAGTTGTCCCCCCTCAAGCCTACCCTCCACATAGCTGTAAAACTGACTCCTAAAATACAGATCTGACCATGTCAAATTAATAAATAAGAATTTACGAAGCACCTACTATGGGGCAGCCTCTAACCTACAGAAAACCATAAAACACAAAATCCTCAACCTGGCATTGAAAAAGCCTTCCAAAATCTTGCCCCACCACCTATTTTTCTGGAATTATTTCATACTACTTCACATAACCAAACTTTCCGACTGGCTGTTTCTCCATATGCAAACTTCCACTTTTGTACGGGTGGCCCCCTCATGGCTAGAATAAACTCCCTCCTTAATTCTGCCTCTCTCGGTATCCATCCAGGGTATGGTTAGTGCCCTGTCCCTCTTGAAATTATTCTGCATATACTTGGAATGCAAGGATGAGGTTACAGGGAAGGGAACATTTGTTTGCTACTCTTTCAGACTGCCCTTAAAGAGAGACCCACCCAAAAAAGGGAGGCTTGACCCACATTCGGAGTCCAACAACTCATCCCCGGGCACGCGTGCCCCCTCTCCCCGCTTTCCGAAGGAAAGCCCAAACAAAGGCTCGGACTGTGGCAGCTTCGCCAAAGTTCGGGGGACTCCTGGGACCAACCTCGCACCAAGCCCTGCCTAACACGGCTCCAGTCTGTGAATGCCCCCCTTGCTGTTGTCTCCCCCAGCTCCCTGCACAGCTCACAGGAGGGCTGCATGAATGTTAGGGAAATTCCGGGGTTCGAATTCTACGGTGGGAGAAAAAAAACTTTTAAAGCCGATCACGGGGCCACGGAGAGCGACGGGGGCTGGGCGCCCGAGGGCCCCTCTGAACCTCAGTTTCCCCCGCTGTACAATGAGAGGAGCTGTACCAGACTAACTCCGAGGGCGCTGCCCACTCTGGGCCCCTGAGCTCCTGGGGCTGGCTCGGCCAGGGCCGGGTCCGGTGGCTCAGGAGGTAGCGGGTCGGGCCGGGGGCCAGGCAGTCGCAGCTCCGTCCCCCCCGCCCGCGAGAACGCGGGACGAGCCGCGGCCGAGGGCTCCGGACACACTCACGACCCGGACCCCAGCGCTGCCCTCTGCACCTGGGAGCCCAGGCACAAAAGCTGCCCTTGGGTCTCTAACTGTCATGGTCACAGACACCTCGGCGACCCCCGACTCTCCCTCGGAAACCCCAGGAAGTAGCCGGCCGGCGACTAGCTTACCGCAGCGCCTCTTCCCTGCGCTCCCTGATGACGTCTATTCATCCCGCCCCCTGGAGGAGGGGCCTACGCTGTATGGAGAGTGCGCATGCTCCATGGGAAAAGCAGACGCGGAGGAGAAAAGCAAGGGAAAAAGGGGGAGGGCAGTGGGTAGGGCTTCATGGAAGGTGGGCGTGGTCAAACAGGGAAGAGCCAATCAAGAGAGACTAACCTCCGAATGAAATGTACCAAACTTGTACCTGCCAGGTAGAGCGGCTATTTCGGCTGCTCTGTTTCCAGTCCTCCCTCTGAGGTTCATGGTGATAAAAGACAAGTTTAGTAGGTTGGGAGTCAGATCCTGGAGTCGAATCCTGGAGCCGGCCACAATTTCTACCTGTGTCACAGCGGCAAAGTCACTTGACTTGTCTGGGCCTCAGCGGCCTCATCTGTAAAATGAAGGGGTTGGATGTACCTCTTCCTTCGTTTAATTAGCTTTTCCTTGAAGGTGACTCCTATTTCTGCATCTAGTCCAATCCGGTCACTTTGTGACCCCATGAACCATTGCATTCCAGGACCTTCTGTCTTCTACTGTTCCTGAAGTCTGTCCAAGCTCATGTTCCTTACTTCCATTACACTATATACCCAACTTATCCTCTCCCTTCCCCTAGTCCTTTAGCTTTCATCAACGAGTCCTGCTTATTATGTGGCCAACGTATTTAAGCTTCAGCTTCAGTGTTTGGTCTTCCAGTGAATAGTCTGAATTTAAGTATTGACTGATTTGATCCCCTTGCTATTTAGGGGACTCTCAAAAGTCCTCCCACACCACAATTTGAGAGTTAATTCTGCTGAGCTCAGCTTTCCTTATAGTACAACACTCATAGTATTACCTTGCTGCTAGGAAAACCATAGTTTTAACTACTGATGGTTGTCAGTAAGGTATAATATCTCTGCTTTCTAGCACGCTTTCCAGTTTTGTCATAGCTTTCTTTCCAAGGAGCAAGTGTCTTCTGCATTGATCTCTGAGTCCAAGAATATAAAATCTGACACTACCTCCATTTCTTCTTCCTCTACTTGCCAGGAAGTGATGGAACCAGTTGCCAAGATCTTAGGTTGTTTTTTTTTTTTTAATATTAAGCTTCAAGCCAGTTTTTACACACTCCCCTTTCACCATCAAGACTTCTTAATTCCTCTTCACTTTCTGCCTTCCGAGTGGTATCATCTGCATAACTGAGATTGTTGACATTTCTTCTGGCAACCTTAATTCTGGTTTTTGATTCGTCCAGCCTAGCATTTTGAATGAGGTACTCTGCATATAAGTTAAATAAAGTGACAATATGCAGTCTTGTCATACTCTTTTTCTGATCTTAAACCAATCAGTTGTTCTGTGTTCAGTTCTATTGCTTCTTGGCCCACATACAGGTTCCTCAGGAAACAAGTAAGAACTTACTATGTGCCAGGCAATGTGCTAAGGTCTGGGGATACAAAGAAGGGCAGAGAATAGTCCCTGCTCTCAAGGAGCTCACATTACCATGACTCACGTATCCCTCCCCCTCCTCTTCCTTCTTTTACATAAGGAGACAAAAGCTTAAAATTGGGTTTTGAAGAGGGTCACCATAAAATAATGAGGATAGGGTTAGGGGTGCACAAGACCCCAAAATACCAACATGCCAGGTCCTGCTGAATGAATTCTACTCAAGTCTTCTCTCAGCCAAAGAAAAGCAAAGTTTATTAAAAGTTCGCCATATTGGGTAGACTCTTAAGGAGCCTTAGTATCTATGATGCTTGAATTGGGCAAGTGGCCAGAATCATCTGACACAGAGCAAGTCTGTCCTAGAAAATTCTACGGCACTCTCCCACCACACGGAGACAAGATGGGGTCTTATATACAGAAAGGTTGTGGGAGAAATCTAGAGGTAGTCTAGAGGAGGAATTTGGGGAGGGTCTTCAGGATGAATCAATGAGGTCAGACTCCAGTATATGAGTAATTAAGGGTAGGAAGTTGCTGTAGGCTACCTGGAGCCCACCAGCAAGGGTGGGCTAGGCCAGTTCAAAGTTGTAACAGATTTGGGTATTGGGAGAATCAAGGGTGGAAAACTGCTAGACAAAGGAGGGCTAAAGATTTGGGCAGAGCCACAATGAAAAGCCTATGGCCTCAGGCAAACGCCTTATGTGAGAAGATTCGAGAGCTCAAGGGGGTTCCCAGAACCTATACCTCATCAGGTTTGATTTTCATTTCTCTTATTATTAATGATTTGGAGCAATTTTTCATGTGATTGTGAATACTTTGCAGTCCTTTTGAGAACTATTTGTTCATATCCTTTGACCATTTATCTTTTGGGGAATCACTAGCTATTAATTGTGTGTGTATGTGTTTGTGTGTGTGTGTGGATATCACATTTTTTTTTCTTAGATACCAAACCCTTATCAGAGAAATTTTTTTTAAAGAAATTTAATACATATATTTTTCCCCCATTCATCCACTTAGCTCCTTATCCTAGATACATTGTCTGTGCAGGAGCTTTTTAGTTTCAAGTAATCAAAGTTATCCATTTTATCCTTTATAATTGTCCCTAATTCTTGTTTGGTTAAGAATATATCTTTCAGCATGGCTAGGTGTCACAGTGAATAGAGCACCAGCCCTGGAGTCCTAAGGACCTGAGTTCAAATTCGACCTCAGACACTTAACACTTACTAGTATGTGACCTTGGGCAAGTCACTTAACCCTAATTGTCCTGCCTTCTTCCCTCCAAAAAAAATACATCTTTCAAGTTATGATTTTTCCCTCTTCTGTGGTAAATACAGTATTATGCGCCTTCAATTACTTTGTTTTATGCCTTTTTTTAAGGTGGTCTTGATCCCACTGGTTCCCTTCCCCTTATCCCTGATTCCCTCTTCTCGTTTGTTATCCTTCTCCCTTTAAGGTTTTATTAGTTTCTCTCTCCTACTTTTATCCAGCTATATATTTCTATCCCCCTTTTTTCCTATTGGTTAGTCACATAGATTCTATCTTCCTCTCCTCCCCTTTAGCCAGACTATTCACTAGTGTTTTTTATTTCATTTTTTGCACCCCTTTCCAAAAAAGATTTTTTTTAGTCTCTTCAATATCTATCTTCTATTTCTATTTACTCTAGACCCTCATTTTCTGGTTCTCTTTATTCTTCATCCAAGCAAATTTCCCTATATATCCATTCTAGCCTCTGCCCTGTTGGTATTACCTCATGGATTCCCCTTTCCATTGTGCCTCATTCTCAAAACAATACCAATGCAACAAATGTCAGAGAGGACACTGCACTACAGTAGGGAACCTCCCTCCCCACTATTCCCTGATCTATACCCTCTTCTTGTCTTTTTCCCTACAGTTGCCTGGAAAGCTCCTCCCTAGGTTCCATGCTCTCCCATTCATCCAGTTGCAACTTGTCCCCATGAGGTCAAACTCTCTTCCTTCCAAGACAAATATACTTTTCTGGTACCGAGCCCCCAGGCCTCATCTTGTGTAAAGTCCTCATCTCCCTTCACCCATAGGAGCATTCATCAGTGGAAACCCCTCCTACCCCATTCTTTCTTCCCTTTTTCAAACTTTTCCCCCTCCAACTCTCCCACTCTTCTGTAGGCTCTTCTCTTTCTGATACCACAAAGTTCACCTTCCCCTCATAGCTAGCCCCTGATTTGATTCTAGCACATCAGTCGCTCCTCTCTCTCCCCCTGCTCCCTTTCCACATACCTTTCCCATGTCGTAATGTTGTCCTTCAAAAGAAACATTTACCTACAGGTAGGGTATTTCCACGTGCTGTCCATAGTGCCACCTGTCCACCTCTTTACTCTTGCCTCTCCCAGATTTCCACCTTCACCCTTGTCTCCGAGTATACATTTAGAAGGAAAACTCATATTGATTTTTCTGTTGTCACTCTTTTGCTATTGCTGTCTGCATTTTTCATTCTTTCTGCAATTCTGTTGTTTGGGTTGTTCAAGGTGCAAACAATCTATTTTTCTATTTCTATTTCTTTTCCTAAAAATATTCCAAAATCTTCTTTATTGTTGAATGTTTATCTTTTGTCCTATGTGGTTAGGCTCCGATTTTCAGGATAGTTCGCACTGGGCTCCAGCCTGACCTCCAGTGCTCTTCAGAATTCATTATTCCATTCCATCCTCCTTTTTCTAATGGTTTTGGAGTAGTCTTGCATTATTTGAATGTTCTTTCTTTTGTATTTGAAGGTCTTTCTCCTGATAGTTTGAAGAACTTGTTGTTTCTGAATGGAATTGTTATATTTAACCATGTAATTGGTAGCTTTGGTTATTTTTTTTTTCTGATTAATCCATTTGTGATTTCTTTCAATTGGATTTTCATTTTCATTTATGTTCAGAAATTCTGGTCAACTCTCTTTTATCATTTCCTTCATCATGATGTTAAGGTTTTTTTATCCTGTCATGTTCTTCTAAGAGACCTATGTTCCTTAGATTGTCTCTATGAATCCTGTCTTTGAGATATGTATGTTTTGCTTTCAAGTGAGAATATTTTCTTTTAATTTTCATGTTTTTTGCTTCTCTTCTTCTAGGTTGTTTTTAACCTCTGTATATTTGCTTTCCTAATGTATTGTTCTTTCATTTATTTCTTTGCTGAGGGATGCCATTGCAATTCAAATTTTTCCATTTTGCTCATTATTTTTGCCATGCAGGACATAATTTCTACTCACATGATTGTCATTTCTCTTTTAAACCACTCAGGACAGCATGTTGTAATTCCATATTCTCCTCAAATTACACAGGGTCCTCTGTCTCATCAAGTGTTGGATTATTTTCCTTTATTTTAAATATTTATTCATAAATGAGTAAACTTGTTTACTAGGTCTGTAGGCCATATTCCCTTTGTTGCTGTTTTTTCTATTAGGTTATCTATTTATATTCTTTGAGTTTTCTTCCTGGAATCTTTGGTACTTTGTCTTCCACCACCCACCCATCCTTTATTTTCCTTATTGCTCAGCTCTGATTCTTTCCTCTTTGGTTATAGTTTTTTTGGGAATCAGATCTTAAAGTGTCTCAGCTTCCTCCAACACTGGGCAATTCAGACATCACCAGCCTAGGTTTGTGTCCCAGCTGATTTCTGGATGGTCAGGACTGGCCCCATTTAAACAGTGTGCTCTTCCTTCAGGTTTGGTGGAGTGCTGCGTAGCTCTCCATGTGTACAGTGTCCATCCTGGTGACCTGTCCTACTCCCTCTATTCCTTAATCCTTTGGCCTGGCACCAAGTCAGAGCTTAGTGGCACTGGCATTCAGAATCTGCTGGCACAGGCACTGGCATTTCAGAACTACCAGCAGATCAGAGCTTTGCAGCATTGGTGCTTCCTGTTTGCAGCCCCCAGAAGACTTTTGCTCCTGAAGGGCTTTGCCCAAGCTGACTGTTGAAGCCCAAGGAAACTTCTATAGCCAGAATCTGGGGTCTCTACACTCTGGGAAGAGGGATAGGAGACCAAGGTATAGAGATGTTTTGCTGCAAACTTATGTAGTGTCAAAGTGGGAGGTGTGTTAAGTCACTTCAGGATCAGTGAGCATCACTTCCTTGGTTTGGGGTTTTTTTAATTCTCTTTTGGATTCTTGGTATCCTAGACCACAGTAACAACTGAAGTTGCTTTATCTTTGGTGTATAATTTCTATTTTAGGTTGGTTTTAAAGGTTGGGAGATTTGTAGAAAATATCTAGTCTGTCCTTTTCCTGCTCACATGACCCAGAACCTGAGTAGAACTTAATCATATATTGAATCAGATTTAAATATATGGTTTAATAATTATGAGCTCAAAATCTTTTGTTATTCAGGAAGTTCAGCTGGGGACTTCTTGGGGGCCTTGTCTGTTATTATTATTGTTAAAAATCAGTTAGTGATAGCTTATGTACACAAGCAAACTGGGGGATGGGAAAGGGATATAAAATAATGAAAATAAGGATAACTAGCAATCTAGCCCTGATGCATACATAGTCATATTAATACTTAGCTAATCAGAGGTGAATTTACCTTCAAAGAAGTTTCCTTGTTTCAAAATAGCTACTTTTGACACATATTTGGGTCAAGAGGATTGCTGCATAATCGTGATTGATATATGCCTAATAATTAAAAGAATGGTCTATCAATAAGAATGAATAATTTTAAGTTTATGATAAAGTATGTGTGTGTGGGGAGGGGGCAGTCAGAATAATAGCTGTTTAAAAAATGACTTGGAATAGAAAAGACTTGTATGGAGGCCACTATGGCATTACTGTATTTCTTATCATAGTTATTTGCATTGTCATGGCCACACAAGATTATAAGCTCTAAGATTGCAGGATAATGTCTATATTAGACCTTGTTTCTTGCCCCCTTTTCCCATTCTCTAGCATAGAACTCTTCATACAAGAGGTGCCTAATAAGTATTTCAGTTGAACTAGAAATAGTAGGGGGGAGAAAAAAACATATTACAGACTGTAGAGAGTTTTAAATACTAGAGTGAGGACTTGATATATTTCAAAGTTCTATCCTATACCATCTTTCTCTTTTCCCTCTATAGTCTCTCATTCGGTGACCTGATTAACTTCCATGGATTTATCTTATCTGGACAGATTACTCCCAAGGTCTATATATCTAGCCCTAATCTCCCTCCTGAGCTTGAGTCATACATTTGTAACTGCCTGTGGGACATTTCAAGCTGGATAGCCTGTAGGCATCTCAATTTCAACCTGGTCCAAAAATAGTACCCATCTTTTCCCCACCTCCAAAACTATTCCTCTTCCTTTCCAATTTTTTTTTTCTTTTTAGGGCATCATTACCCTGCCACTAACCAGGTTCATAGTCTCAAGGTCATTCTCTTTACTCACCTCACGCACTCCATCTTGTATCAAAACTTAACTTTTTAATCTCCACAACTTTTCTCAAATATGACACCTTTCATCTCATAAGGCCACCATCCTAGCTCAGGATCTCGTTGTCTCTTGACTGCCCCACTGTAATTGACTCCCAAGTGCTGAGGATTATAACAAAATTAAGACAATCTGTTGCTGCATAGAAGTTTACATCCTGGATACATACAAAATAAATACACAGTGGTTTTTTTTTTGGGGGGGGGGCAGGTGTAGGCTGACGACAGAAGGAATCAGGAAAGGGCTCTTGAAGGAGGTAGTATTTGAGCTAAGGCTTGAAGGGAGGTAAAGTTTTCAAGAAGTACATTTGAGGTGGGAAGTCATTCCAGGCCTGTGGGTCGCCTGGACAAAGAAAATGACTGCAGGAAGAATGCTAGGTAATGTCGACCCTAATAACAGCTTGCTCTAAGAAAGAGACAAATGATTTAGGTCAGATCCAAGTTTTTCTTTCTCTCACAAGCTGGTGACATGCATTGCATGGGAGTTGCCAGAACCGTCTCGATTTGTGAGTTAGGTGCCCAGTTTTTATGCCTTTTCAACAGGGGCCGATATCATCACCCCACCTCCTGATAGGGGAAATACCTCTTCTATCAGTCACCCCACCACCACCACCACCATTCTGTCTCCAGACAGAGGAATATCTGTTCTGTCAGACCACCCTCCCACCATACCAGACCACTCCCCGTCTGGGGCTATAGAGGTAGAAGATTCTGTCTCCATCCAACCCTGAGCACATGAAATCAGTTCTGGCCTGGGTTTGACCAGGATAAGATTCGATGCAGTCTCATCACCAGTAATGTCCTTGTGAAGAACTTTGGGAAAGCAGTAGGGAATCTGGCCCCAAAACAGGAATTTGGAGAGTCAAAGGGGAAATGATGGGGTGCTTGGGATCTATGTTTGTAAAATCAATTTGTAAAACCACTTTGTAACATCAGTCTGTAAAGCCAGTTTGTAAAATCACACTCCATCCCCCCCCTTGCCTCTCCAAATTACTGTTTCCCGTCCCTACTCCCCCCCTCCCCCCCAGTCTCAGAGCAATAACTCTGACCAGCAACAACTATCTCAGCTTGGAACAATAACAAACTATTCCTATGAATCCTTCACTAAAGTATCTATAAATGTTCCAGCTTAGGCAACTATTATCTCCCCCTTGTATAGTGGCCCGCTGCCCCCATGAATCCTTAGGTACCCTATCTCTAGGTTGACTTCTAGGCTGCCCCCATGAATCCTTCAGGACCCTATCTCTGGGTTAACTCCTTAGGCTATTATCCACTGAGTCTGTTAAGTGTCTGGGGCTGGATTTGAACTTGCTGGATTCCACGCCCAGGGCTCTACCCACGGTGCCACCCAGCAGGGCAGAATACAGTGGCAGGGACCATGCCTTCAAGGCTTCGGTCTTTTCAGATCAGTCGGTCCCGCTGTTTCCAGGAGGGTCTCCACACCACCTTTCCCTGAAGCCCTGGTCCCCATCACAACCTGCCAAGGTTCCTGAAGGAGCCCACAGGCATGGCTGCCTTGGAAACGAGTTCTAGCTGGGCGCTGAGGGGGCGGGGGCTCCGATCCCGGCGTTCCTTCGGCCAGGGAGGGTTTGGGGGCTGAGTCAGCTCTGGAGCCCTTGGGAGGGGGAGGGAAAAAGAGCCGGGGGAGTCTCCTGGGGGCTTTTCCTCAGCTTCCCTCGGTCCTCCCCTCCCCTCACTCAGGATTACTTCCCTCTGCCCTTCTCCCTTTACTCTTTCCCCTGCCAGGTCTGCTTCCCAAAGTGGAACTTTCCCCGGTCCAGTCTTCCCTCCCTCCCTACTCCTTATCCTCCCCGTTATCCATATGGAGCACCAAATGTGTGGCAGGCCCTTAGGCCTGCCAAGGAATGCTAGGGCCCCTACCCACAGCGGGGGGGGCCCACCCTCTCTTCCACCCCCATGTCCTTCCCATTGCCTGTAGGATAAAAGCTTGATATTAAAGGGCTTTCCCAATATAACCAGCTGACCTGACTGCTGTCCTCTTCACCCAATCCCACCCAGCCTAACTGGTTGACTCTTTGTTTCTTGAACTGCATAGTCATCTCCAGCCTCTGTGCATTTGTGAAGGCTGGCCTCCTTGTCTAGAATGCTCTCTGCTGGGCTGCCCCAGCTTCTCTTCTCTGAATCCTTGTCCTCTTTCTAGGCTCCGCTCAGGGGTTACTTCCTCTGTGGTGCCTTTGCTGATCCCGTCATTACTCCTGTCACTTTTACATTTGTCTTTGCACGTGCTCTGTCTCTGTGGAATGTGAGCTCCTTGAGGACTGAGACTTTCATATCGTGATCTTTGTAACCTTCCTGCCTTTTACTGGGAGGCACTTAACTGGTCTTTGCTCAATTGAATTGAATCATGAGCTCCCTCTGACCTTCCCTTCAGCTGGGAGGTCTCAGGTGAGGTTGTTATTTATGGTTATTTGACTTGCCTGGAAGGAACTGGCTGCCTCTTGTGTTTCCCTATGATGCTCTTCAGCTGCAAGAGAGATTGGATTTGCCCTATTTGGCCCCAGAAAGCAGAACTAGCATCAGTGAGTGAAAGTTGCAGGGAAGTTAATTTAGGCTTTATATTAAAGATACACTTTCTGAAAAATAGTGCTATCTAAAGAGAGAAAGGAATGTTTCAGGAGGTGGTGAGTTCTCACTCACTAGAAGTCTTCAAGCAAAGGCTAGATGACTATTTGTTGAATATGTTCATTCACTCATCAAGTATTTACTAAACACCTAATATGTGCTAAGCCTTGGGAGTACAAAGATGAAAATATAATAGCCTTCTTTAAGGAGTTTATATTTTCTGTCCAATAGAGACAGAGGAGAGATATTTGTTTGGTTTGTCTTTGTATACACAGAGCTAGAACAGTGATTGGCATTCAGTTGGCACCTGAGGAATGCTTACTTAAGGAAAGTTTGTTGATTGAATAAGTGGCAATGTATATCCTTAGTTATTCATGGGTTGGAATCTTGTAGTCGCCTCCAATTCTGAGATAATGTGATTCAGGGTAGAACAAACTGCTGACTTTGGTTTCTACTTTCTTCCTTTCTAATTCAAGATAACTTCTTATTGTTTAATCTTGCACTTTCTTACATTAAGCTCTCAGATTACTCAGAATAAGCAATATTCTAGTTGCATTCAGAAAGGGAAGATCAATGAATGAAAAAGCATTTATTATATGCCTATAGTGTACCCAGCACCATATTAGGCTTGGAAATACAAAGACAAAAGCAAGACAGATCATTCCCTTAAGAAACCTACATTCTAATAGGAGGGAGTGGTGGATAGGATAGGGAAATTTTGTCTGGGGAGTCACAGGGATTGTAAGTGGAGCCATAGAGCAGTTAATGTGCCCTTATCTGAGGTAGTATTAGTATTTTCAGTGCAAGCATTCCCAATAGCCCTTATCCCATAACAAAATGTGGAAGAGAGATCAGAAGGGTACAAGGTAACAAAACAGATGGCAAAATTTCTGGAGTGGTTAGCATGATGCAGGGCAGCCTAGAAATAGTGAATTAGGTTACTGCATACTATTCAACATCCAGGCAGCTCATCCCCAAGATGGAGTTCCAAAGCTGAGTAGATAACTCACTCTGAGATGCAGACATGGTCTCTGGAGTTTCAGCCCAAAAGGGACAGGAAGATGGTAGAAGAAAAGCAAAAACTATGTTCTGGGTGCATAGATGGATAGAACCTTGTGGGGGACTCTTATTTTTGTCTTCCTCTAAATCTTTTCTCTTTGAGCTAGAATAGGAGTTAAACTAACAGGTGGAAGGGAAGCCAACGTAAAACCTAGCTGGACCATACCCAAGATTAACAGGGACAGGGACAACATTGAGACACCAAGCCTAATTACTGTGAGACAAGTGTAATGAGGGAGATGGATGAGTCCTTCCTGGAAAGGATGGGAGATTTGGAGGTAGGAGAAGTCCGGGTTCCAGTCCAGATACTTATCATTCATTTGCCAGTTATGTGACCAAGTCATGTAAAATATCTGAGGCTGTTTCTTCTTCTTTAATAGCTGTAGTACTAACTGTGGGGTGCAGTGAGGACCACATGAGAGAAGGTATATAATGCAGTGAAAAAGTACAAGATTTGAAGTCAGAAACCTGGGCTTTGCAACTTATTACCTGTGGGACCTTGGACAGGTAGCCTCAGTTGCTCATCTGTGAATTGAAGGGACTTGGATATGTATGTTATCTTCTAGTTCTAGATCTAAGATCCTTAGGTTAGTGTATTTTAAAGTAATTTGAAGTTCAGTAATAAATGTGAGTGATTATTATTATATCAAATAAAAGTGCTTGGCTAAAATATATAAGTAAAAGAAATTTTGGGGAAACACTAGTTATGAACTTCTGATGTCTGGCTAAAATATGTGTTCAAATTAGTTTGGGATTGCAAAGGGGAAAAGTGCCACTTGGGGCTACTTAGAGTAAGCATTTTTCAATTAATCTGAAATTGTGTAATTAAGGAAATGTTTGTTAAACGATAGAAATGTTTCATAATTAAGAATCATTGAATTTGTCTTTAATTAGAAATTACTATTTGGAATGTGGTGGCTAATGTTAGGACTGTAATCTAATTATATTATGCATGCTGAATATATCAATTGTGTGATTGAGAAATTGCAGAGTAAATAATCTGACTAAACTGTTTTTCATTGGGGTATTTCAGCTACAGACCAAGAGGCAATATGAGGAAGTGGAAATAGATCTAGACTGGAAATTTAAAAATGACTTTGAATCTCCTATCACTTAGCCTTTCTTAGACTCTGCTTCTTATCTGGTAAAAACAGAGATAATACATATTTGTAATTCCTGCTTCATGATATTGTTGTGAGGATTGTACTTTGTAAACCAAAAAGTGAAATAAGCATGCATGTATATATGTATGTATGTATACATATACATATATTTGCCCTGATAGTATTGATTTGTTACTTGATAGAAAATCTAGCACATACTGAAAATATATACTAGGTACTCAATAAGTGTGCAACTTGGAACATCTGAATTCTGCTTACTGTGAGAACTTCTCCTTGCCAAATTCACTTCCTTTTGAAGGTCCATGGAGCAAATGGTCCCAGGTTAAAGTACAAATGTGTCTAGTATTTCAGGAATTGATGTCATCTGAGGATGTGGCTGTGGACTTCATTTTGGGGGAGTGGGATCACCTGGACCCTTTTCAGAAGGATCTGTACAGGGACGTGATGCTGGAGAACTTCAGGAAATTGTGCAAGAACAACTTCCTCCTATTACTTAGGGTTACCTTATTGGAGGGGCTTGGCTTCCTTCCTACGTCGATTCTATGATGTGTTTTCAAGTTTGTGGCACCTGCTGTTGGTCTTTTAGAACCAGATAGTCTCAATCCAGTTGTGGCCAAAGAGACACAATATAACTTGCTACCTGTTCCCAGGTGAAGGTCTTTGTTTTCTGGCAGCTTGATCATGCTGCTTCTGAGGTTCATAAGATCATAGACCAAACCCTGACAAGGATTTTTGAGATCAAGTCTTTACAAAATAGGAAGCTGAAACACAATGACTACACATCCAGGACTCTTCTCACAACACCACGCTGTCTGACTACCTCAACCCCTGAGATTTCTTTTCCTTTAAGTCCATGATTTCCCACTAAATACTCAATGCATACAATCAAATACATGAATGGCAGGGAGTGGGCCAAAGAAACTTTTTGTTTTCCTGAGCCCCAAACTGCTTTGTGACATATCCTCCTGTATTTTGTAGGAACATAATACAAAAGGCCTTCAAAGGGCCTCTTACTCCTCTCTGGTCCTTCCTAGTGTGGGCACTTCTCCCTGAAGAAGGAGGGGTCAGGATGGAACGCTAAGGTGGCACTTTGTCACCCATCCTTTCCCATTTCCGATGAGTAGGCATTGAACTTTCCAAGTCAGATGTGACATCCCATTTGAAGCAAAGGGAAACACGTTGAATGCCAGAGGAATTGCCCAGGTGAGTAGGTGAAAACTAGGCAGATGAGATTGGGTTTTAAATTTTTTTTTTTTAGCACATCCATTTGGAAGTTCTTGTAGTACATGATGTAATGTGCTGGGGCAAACCTAATTTCCTCCATGTTACTTAACAATTTTCCTGGTAGTTGTTATATAGGAATTCTTTCTACTAGTAATTTATATTTTTAACTGTATCACTATTATTTTCATTTGTTCCTGATTCTTATCTACCTAGTCTGTTCTACTTTATTATTTTTTAACCAGTACCAAGTAGTTTTAATGTATAATGCCTTACAATATTGTCTGGGGCTCTGATAATGCCATATCCTTCATTTCCTATTTTTTCCCATTTTTCCCTTGAGTTTCTAGATTTTTTGTTCCTCCAAATCATTTTAGTTATCGTTTTGCCTAGAGCTACAAAATATCCCCTTTGTAATTTGATTGGTATGGCAATAAATATATAAATTAATTTAAGTAGTGCCATTATTTTTATTAAATTGGCATGGCCCAACAATGAATTACTCATCTTGCATGCTTTGGCAATCCAGGTTCCATAAGTGCATGTCTTTATTCATATTCTCTGTATCCTTAGGTGTATTGTTTCTTTCTTTCTTTTTTTTTTTTTCGGGCAATTGGGGTTAAGTAACTTGCCCAAGATTACACGACTAGTTTTTGGGTGTTAAGTGTATGAGGCCAGAACCAAACTCGGTCCTCCTGACTCCAGGCCAGCGCTTTTCTTACTGCGACACTTAGCCGCCCTAGGTGTATTGTTTCTTTACTTGAAAACTTTGTGTCCACTCTCTCCACTGATGTTAGATGTCTTTGTGAAAACATGCCTCAGGTTTATGGGGAGATGTTTTTGTTGCTTCTTCAAAAAAAGGGAAGAAAAACAATCTTCAAACTATAGGCCAGTGAATTTGACTACAATTCTTAGGAAAATCCTAGAGAGGATCCTTAAAGATAGGATTTAGTGAAAATTTAGAAAGGATGATTACAAAGAGCCATCAAGAACAAGTCATACCAGTCTAACCTCATTTTTTAAATAGGATTACTCAACTGGTGGGTGAGAATGCTGTGGATATAGTTTACTGAAATTTTAGCAAAGATTTTGATAAAGCATGTAATACTACTCTTGTGGAGAAAATGGAGAGATGTGGATGAAACAACAAGATAACTAGATGGATTCAGAATTGGTTGGATGGTCAGATCCAAAGAGAAGCTGTGTATGCTTCAGCATCAGCATGGAAAGAGGTCTCTGTGCTTGGCCCTGTGCTTTTTAATATGTTTATCATTGACTTGGATAAAGGCATAGGTGGCATTTTTATCAAATGTATAGATAACAAAACAGGCAGCAGGCTAGATTTGGCCTATAAGCTGTAGTTTGCCAGCCTCTAGGCTAATATAGAATCAAATAAGATGAAATTCAGCAGGGATAAATACAAGTCCTGCACCTGGGTACATAAAAAAATCAGTTTCACAAGTACAAGGCTGGGGAGGCATAGAGAGATAGCAGTTCTGTAAAGGATCTTGGGGCTTTAATGGACTACAAGCCCAGAATGAGTCAGTAGTGGGCTGAGGCAGCCAAAAAAAAAAGCTCATCTTGGGCTGCACTAAGAGAAACATGGCTTCCAGGAATAGGAAGATGATGGCTCCACCAAGCTCTGCCCTAATCAGACTTCATTAGAAATGCTGTGTTCAATTCTGGACACCAGAGTTAAGAAGGACACTGATAAGCTAGTGTCCAGAGGAGCTTCTAGTATGGTAAAGGGCTTTGAGACCATGATATATGAGGATTATTAGTGGGAATTTGGCATGATTAGCCTAGATAAAAGAAGACTGGGGGTAGGGGGAGGAAGGAGGAGGATGAAGAAGGGTTGGCATGTCAGCTATGGTTTCTAAAGGGTTGTCCTGTGTAGAAGGGATTGGATTTGTTCGATTTGGCCCCAAAGGGCAGAACCAGTAGCAATGAGTGGAGGTAGCAAGGAACAATATAGGTTTAATAACAAGAAAAACTTCTTAACAGTTAGAGCTCTCCAAAAGTAGGATAGGTTGCCTCAAGAGCTGGGAGGGGGGGGAGTTTTTCCAATAGAGGCTGGCCAATCACTTACTGGATATGTTATAGCCGTCATTCCTTTTATGTATGGGTTGAACTAGGTGGTCACTTAGGTCCTTCCTAAACTCAGATTTTCTAATTTTGTGGTTCTTTTTTCTTTATTTCTCCTTTCTACCCCAAATTCTCTTATATTATGGTGCCATGGTTTCTTTAGTTATTGTCCAGTCAATGGGCAGATCTACTTTGGACTATCATCACATTTCTTGATGGTGAAGACAGAAGAAAAAGATTAAATGTAATGCAGAAGATACAAGTAATACTTTCATTTTTGTTGGGGATTGTTCTTTTTCATACTGGGAGACTAGGTGTGAAATGAAGGAGTCAACTCCAAAGGTGGGAATTTCTGTGGAAATGTCATCCCAAGACAAACTCATAAGGTTTGGTCTCTGTGACTCTAAGTTGGCGAAATCTCAGAATGTGATACCACATTAGAGATGGAGAAGAGCAATGAGGAGAAAGAGCCTTGGAAAACAAAAACCACCCAAAGAAAAGTTCTAAATAATGTGAGAGGGTGTGAATGGAATAAACATGCTTTAAGCTTCTATGTATGAAGGACCATTTTTTTTTTCATAACAGAATCGTATTTGTAGGAGACAGTCTCTATAAATATGGTATGTACAGAAAGAGCTCAGACTGTATTCAGATCTAAGTAAATGCAATAGAATTTGCTTAGAGAAAATGTTTTCAAATTATAATGAAGGTGGGAAGTCTTTCAGTTATAATCTTAACCTAATGAGATATCATTAAATATATGATGGAGAAAAATGAATATAATGAATTTGAGAAAACATTCAACCATAGGACATCTATTACTCATCATTAGATAGATACAGAGGACTAACAGCATACATATAATAAACATGGAAAGGCTTTCCCCCAGAGCATTCACCTTGCTGAATGTCACAAAATTCACAATTGTGAGAAACTTTATGAATGTAATGAATGTGGGAAGGCCTTTAATCGAAGTTCATCTTTTATTTCATATCCTAGAATTCATACTGGAGAAAAACCTTATAAATATAATGAAGAATGTGAAGTCCTTTCTCCAGAGCACACATATTATTCAACATCAGACTATTCATAATGGAGAGAAACCCTAAGGATATAATGAATGTGGGAAGGCTTTCCCCAGGAGAGCAGAACTTACTCAATACCATACAGTTCATATTGAAGACAAACTTTGTGAATGTAATCATTGTGGGATGGCCTTTCACTAAAATACACAGCTTATTTGACATAAAGGAATTCATTCTGGGGAGAAACTTTATGCATGTAATAAGTATGGAAAGACTTGTAGTTATAATTCATTCCTTCCCATCACAGAATTCATAACAGAGAGAAAACATATGAATGTAATAAATTTGGGAAGGTCTTTAATAATAGCTCAT
The DNA here is from genome assembly GCF_028583685.1 of Petaurus breviceps papuanus. Lineage (NCBI taxonomy): Eukaryota > Metazoa > Chordata > Mammalia > Diprotodontia > Petauridae > Petaurus > Petaurus breviceps. The sequence goes on from NW_027185761.1 coordinate 23,563,483, forward strand.
CACCTGCTTGCCATCAGAGAATTCATACTGGAGAAAAACCTTATGAATGTCAATGTGGAAAGTCCTTTCATCAAAGCAATAACAGCGTGTTCATAGTGGAAAAAACCTTATAAATGCCATGGATATGGGAAGGCCTTCCCCCAGAGGGCAGAGCTTATTCATTATCAAACAATTCATACTGGAGAGGAAACTTATGGATATCATGAATGTGAGAAAGCTTTCTGTCTGAGCATACAGCTCAGAGAATTCACACTAGAGAAAAGGCTTTGGAATATAATGAATGAATGTAGCTATCCTGCCACAGTAATCACATTATTCAGCATCATTAAATTTATACTGGAGAAAAAGACCCTAATATAGTCCATGTGCAGAACCCACCAATCAGAGCACACAACTTGATGAATTTCAAATAATTTATACTAGATGGAAACTGACAAAGTTTTATGAATGTGGTAAGAGATTCTCCCAAAAGGAGGAACTTCTTTACTATGATAGAATGCATATTGCAGAGAAATCTTAAGAATGTGTAAACTGTGTAAGTTTTACCTGAATATACAACTCAACTGATATTAAACAAAACCAAAATGAGACTGTGTATATACTATGAAGTTTTGTGTCTTCCTCAATATCATAAAATTCACATTACAGAGAAAACTTCTAATAAAAGTGGGAAGACCCAGCAGAGCACAGGGCTTAAATGAACATCAGAGATGGTCTTCTTCCTGGAGAAGAATTAAATGAGGTCTCCCCTTATAGGTCATCCTCTGCTTCTGATCACAGCATTCATACTGGAGAGGGACACCATCATGCTTTGGCTAGGGGAGAGACCTTATTCTATATAAGTTCATCCAGGGAAACTCCATAAATTAATGAAAGTGGTAAAGTCTCTTGGTAGAGTTTACTGGGCTTTGGAGAATTTGTACTTGAGAAATTATAGTCGTGAAGCCTATGAATGTGAGAAGGATTTCAGGCATACGTTACTATTAACAGAAGGGAAGGTAGGGATCCTGGAGACTTGAAAACTATTTGAGAGATCAATGCTCACAACTTTTTGCATTCCAGGAAATTTCAAAGGATCTCACTTTCCAAATAATCAGTGTGGAAATCTGAGCAAGCTTTTCTCTAGCTTGCCATCTGTAATGATGACATTTTCCATTTCCTAGTTCTCTTCCTTTTCTCTCCTTTTTGCCCAGCTTCCCCGGGAGTGGGAAGTTTTCCTCGGTTCTGGCACACTTCAGCTACTCCACCACAAAGTCTAATCCTACCCAACACCTGCTCTTGCTTTACAGCATTAATCACAGCCAAAGGCCCAGAGTATTCCTGCAGCAAGAAAGATTAAAGCACATGGATCCCCAGAGAAGAAGAGGGATAAGAAAGAAATGTCAGCATCAGAGCAGGTGGAGCTGTAGTGAAGGTGAAGCAGGCAAAGGAGCAGCCATGCCTGGAATCGTAGGATCATAGGGGGAAAGGTGTCCCAGACAGAGGCATCAGGTAAGTTTTACCATTTTAGAGAACTGAAGAATACAGAGAATTTATGTGGACCTTTTATTTTTTATTCTTTGAAGGGACATAAAAAGAGGTTTTTCCTTATTTATGTAATTCCACCTTTAGTTCTGTATCACTGTTGTGTGTGTGTGTATCTGTGGAACTGTCTCTCTCTCCCCCTTGTCCTTTTACTCCCTCTCTCCCTTCCCCTTTCCATTCACACTATGTATGGATAAATGTATGCATGCATGGATAATTCATTCTGTCTCTGTCTCTCCCTGTGTCTGTACTCATGTGTATACATATGGGGTTTAATTTGAATATATTTACTAGTATATTTGTTCCATTTAAGGAACTGACAATGTTTCAAGACCCTTGTCTTTTCTTCCACCATTAAGGACCAATCACGCCAGAATTGCAGGATTCTCTCCAAAGTCCTGGAAACCATAGAAAAGACTTGGCTAGGATGAAACTGCTACTGAAAACCAATGTTCTAGGGGCCACAGGCTTTCCTTCAGCCTTGGTCTCATTTGTTTCTTCCATTCTTTATTGCCCCTTTTTCTCTTTCTTTGTCCCTTTCACGTCATAGTAACGATGAATTCTTTGAATTATATTGGTCCATAGGATCATAGCTCTTTGAGGTGGAAGGACCTTAGGGATCATCTCGTCTAACGATTCCTTTTAAAGATAAGGGAACTGAGGCCCAGATTGAAGAAGTGACTTGCATATGATAGTAGGGTTAGTAAGGAGCAGAACAGAGGCTTTCCTAGTCAGAGGGGATAAGAACCTGTCCATTCATTTGTCCCGTACTTACTTTCTTTGCCTTTCTAACCTCAAACCATGGGAACCTCCAGCTTCTTGTAGGCATCTGATGCCTGTAGAATGTGACTGTGGATTTTCCCCATCTCTCCAAGAAAATGTCATCTTGGCTTAGCTTTTTTCAGAGTATGAAACTTTGTTCAGGACCTCTGGGTAATGATCAAAAGAGACCCACCTTGGAGTGTATAGCCCAAGGTAGATTGTCCCTATACTAGCACATATGGTTGCTATATCACAATCCTGGAATGACATAGTAGTGACAGAGGTAGGTATCGATTACCTGGACATCTGCTGGAACTCTTTCTCTAGCAAAAGAAAAGCAGCTAGTAGTTTTTTGACATTCTATAATAACATTTTCGTCCTTTAAAAAGTAGAATAACCAATATATGGGAGTTTTGTTTTGGATTTGATTCTCACCAAAAAGGAAGAACTGGTTAATAGAATGGAACTGGTTCATGGAAACTTTGGGTGGGAGAGACCACTCCATCTTAAAATCTGTGATAGAGAAGAAAGGCTGAGACTCATGGGTATCCTAGATTTGGAGAGAACAAATTTCAAGGGGTTCAAAGAATAGAGAAGATCCAACACACAAAAATGTATAGGGTTAGTTAGCCCAAGAGAGATGGGAATGAAATTTTTTTTTGAGAGGAGAAGGGAAAGCAATTGGGGTTAAGTGACTTGCCCAAGGTCATACAGCTAGTAAGTGTCAAGTGTCTGTCTGAGGTTGGATTTGAACTGGAGGCCATCTGATTCCAGGGCCAGTCGTCTATTTACTGCACCACCTAGCTGCCCCTAGAATAAAATTCTTAAGACACAAAGAAAATTACTTCAGCTGAAGGGAGAGTTGTACATAGACTGATGTGCTCTTTTACACATTTCATAGTTATTTAACTGAACTCTGGCCAGGTTACTCCTTCTGCTTAATTCATGTATGTTATCTCCTTTCTAGCCTTTTTCCTTGGTGGCCCTTGTGCTAATTAATCAGGTGTTCAGCCAGGTCTCCTGGGGAGCTTATTTTCCTAGGCCTGAAAGGGCTTATATGAGCCCTTTCGGACAGCACTTTTCCAATCCAATGGAGTATTCTTTACTCTGGGATCCTACAATACGTTGAGAGAGAAGAAAAAGAACAAAGAGGGACTTTCTTCCCCTACTTTTTCTGCAAGACCCTTCTAACTTCATTCTAACTCAGGCTCCTGTAGCTGCTGTCCCATGCCTGTGGTCCCCTTGCTTACCTAGTCTTTCAACAGGAAAATTACAGGGGAAAAAATCTGTGATGGTTTGGAATTCTGAGGCAAGCAGGTATTTTGCCTCATTATTTGGTCTCTTCCTTGGGGCTGACTTTATCAAAAGCAGCAGAAATGGCTACAATCCATTTGTAGTCTCCTTCTGTGGAACCTAAACCTTGAGGGAGGAAAGACTCACTTTTCTGCACTAAATGAAGAATCCTCCAAGTCACCATCTCTGTGTAGTCACGAATTCATGCCACTGACTGTTGACCAAAAAAAAGGTTGGTGGTACAAGCCAAGCCAGAGCTTGGCTTAGGAAGCCCTGACTTCCTGCTCTCTGACTCCATCTCATTGATTTTCCCTGATTTCTGAGAGCAGAGATTGAATGACTACTTCCTGGGTATGGAGAGAACAGATTCATTTTTTGGGAACGGGTTAGACTAGATGGCTGCTGAGGTCTATTTCATCTCTAACATTTTGATTCTTCATTTTTGTAATTCCTTTTATTCATTTTGCATCTTAAACTATCCCGATGATGTGCTAATCTTTTCTATTTTTCCAAGTGAGTAAAGAAATGGTCAGCACAAGATTAGTAGGTTTTGCTCACTATTTTGTTGCAGCATCATACATACTTTCAATCCTGGCCTCTTTCCCTGAGGATTGATGAGTAGTAGACACAAAGTGACCTAACAGTCACCATGAATGAGGTTGGGGAGGATCACATACATCGTTTTTCAATCTGATGTTTTTAATGGCCACTAAAGGAATCTTGTTCTTTCCACAAGAGAGTCATAAAAGAAGGAAAGTTTTCCTGACCTAGAATCGAAACAGGGCTGTAACAGTGAATATTGATCATAGATGATCTGGAAAAAGGTCCACCACCCCATAGCAGGATTCATTCATCTAGATGTCTTAATATCCCTTTCCTTTTCCTTTTGATGAGGTATGGGCTCTGGGAGCCCCCTCCAGCTCTCCTTGAGGTACAGGCTCTGGGAACCTCCCTTGGACTCTAGATTAAATCATCCCATTTGTTGAGGCATTTGCATGAGGCAATAAACCTTACATTGTGGCTAGACCTCTAGCCTAGTTACTAACTACTAACTCTAGCCTAGTTACTAGCCTAGCCCTCCATTGTTCATCTACTTCCCACCCTCAATCACTCGTTGACCTCATTAACTCCTCCTGAAGACCCTCCCCAAACTCCTCCCCTAGACCACTCCTAGATTCCTCCCACAACCTTCTGTATATAAGACCCCATCCTGTCTTCATGTTCCTGAGAGCACCATAGAATGCCATATGGGTCAGAGCACCATAGAATAGTGAGAGCACCACAGAATGACCTAGCACAGACTTACTCTGTGTCTAATCCAATCGAACTTTTAATAAACTTTACTTTTCTTTGGCTGAGAGAAGACTTGAGTCGAATTCATTCAGCAGGACCCAGTGTGTTGGTATTTTGGGGTCTCCAGAGCAACCCTAAGCCTCTTAGTGGGTAACCTCTTCACTTTCCCCTCTAAGCCAGAGTGTGTCAGTTTTTTCTTTATTGTTTATCTGAATTCTCAAGATTACTGTTAGGTAGGGAAATTGGGCATTTGGGCTCTACTGACCCAGAAACTTGCTTCCAGGAGTTAGAGAAATCTGGTGACCCGGGGTCAAGCCTGAGTATTGTGAGGGCTAAGGAAGGCCATGGAACTAGAGAGTTTCCTTTTGCTTATATCAGTTTGGAATAAAACAGGTTTTAATTTAACCTCAGTGAAAAGGTTAAGTGAGGGAATCAGGGACCTCAGCAACCAGTAGTTATACCTCATGACTATGGATGGGTGTGGAGAAGTGGATCTGAAACTGGGGCACAGGATCATCTAGGGACAGTGATCCAAGTGATATGAAAAGTAGGCTGTTCCTGTCTTTATGGTCTAAGAAGAACTGGAAAAAAAAATATGATTCAGAATGATCCAAGAATTCTTTCCTTTGCTTGGCAACTTCACTAACTCAAAGTGTGGCATTCAGTCCTCCCTAGCCTTTATGCTTCCTGAGGAAACAGGCTGGTTTCCTTTTAAAGTGATGTATGTATACAGGACAAAATGGTATTGGGAAGACTCAGAATTACCTCATGGGAGTGATCTGGTTGGCAGAAAAGTCAGGTCAAGGATCTAGTTGGGGTAAGAGACATTGTTGAGGTCTAGGTGTGATGGGACCCCGAAATAGTTGTTGGGGTTCAGAGTTGGGAGAGCTGGTTCAGATTTTTGAAATAATTTAATCAGACCTTCTCTTTAGCTTTATTGACGAAAAAGCATACAGGTCTGAGACTTAGCAAAAAGCCAAACAAAGGCATGGATGTAGAACAAGGACCAGACTTATATAGACAGAAAACTATATAGCCAGTTGGATGGTGATATAAGTTTTAAGGTTTCTAAAGGGGGTTGGAGGTTTAGGGACAAGATAAGTCTTGTAAAGTCTTAAGTCTTTAAGACTTAATTTTAATTTAATTAGGCCAATTAAAGTCTTGAACACGGACGAGGACAATGAATGACTTAAGATCAAGGAGACAAGGGAAATCTTACAGACACAGGATTCGAGGAGATAAGGAATTTTAGGATAAGGGGAAGTTTTGTGGTATTTCAGGATACTAGGACACCAGGGAATGAGCATTCAACCTTTAGGGCACCTCTGTATCCACATCATAGTGACAATTGGGTCCTGTCCAAATGAATTCCAACCAAGCCTTCTTTCAGCCAAAGAAAGACAAGGTTTATTAAAGATCCACCATATTGACCAGACTCTTAAGAAATCTGAACATTTCTATCACTAATGGAAACAGACCAGATTGAATCTAAGCACCTTAATGCAGGCCGAGATGGATCTTACACACAGAAAGTCTGTGTGGGGGATCTAGGTTTGACCCAGGAGTCTAGGGTAATTAGAGGAGGTGTCTAGGAAGGAAAGAGCCTTTTGCTAGTGCAAAAGGGGAGTTGGCCAGTAGGCTGGGGTGACTAGAGGCAACTGGGAACCAATAGAATAGAGTTAGATATGATCTATCTATTAGATCTATTACAGAGTGGGAAGTAATCGCTGTAGTGGATTTGGAGATAACAGGCTATGGAGGGCTGGGCTAGGTTAAGGGTAACAGAATTGGGCAACGATAATGAAAGGCCAGTGGAGAAGATTATAGTCTCAGGGAAAGGCTAGACCCAGTGGGGAAATTCAAGGAGAGTTCAAGGTGGGGTTTTCCAGGACCCGTGGACAAATGGGACCCAAATTCTTTTGGGGTAAGGGGCAAAAGTCTCAGCTTGGGACTGTACCCCGTCACCATGAAATTATGTCTGAACAGATCTCTAACCCTAATGCCTTTATATGAGCTTAAAACAAGTTAAGATGGAAAGGGAACCCTGATCTCTTGATTCAAGTCAAACACCCTCCCTTTCCTATTAACCTCTGCCACTCACCATACTAATTAACAAGCATTTATTAAGCACCTACTATATGCTAGGCCTTGGAAATACAAATACAAGGAATGAAACAGTCCTGACTTGCAAGAAGCTTACATTCTAAGGAGGGGAGACAACACATACATGTGTTAAGTGTATGTAGAATAAATATAAAGAAAAATACAAAGTCATTAATGAAGAGGTTACCATAAAACGAAGAGGTATAGGGTAGGGGTGCACAAGACCCCAGATTATCAACACGTTGGGTCCTGCCAAATGAATTTGACGCAAGTCTTCTCTCAGCCAAAGAAAAGTTTATTAAAAGTTCACCATATTGGGTAGACTCTTAAGGAGCCTCAGTATCTGCAAGGATTGTATTGGAAAATTCTATAGTGCTCTCACACACATGGAGGCAAGATGGGGTCTTATATATAGAAAGGTTGTGGGAGGAATCTAAGGGTGGTCTAGAGGAGGAGTTTGGGGAGGGTCTTCAGGAGGAGTCAAGGAAGTCAGACTCCAGTAAATGAGTGATTAAGGGTAGGAAGTTGCAGGAGGCTACCTGGAGCCACGAACTAAGGTGGGCTAGGCCAGTTCAAGGGTGTAACAGTTTTGGGCATAGACATTTTGGGAGGATCAAGGGTGGGAAGTTGCTGAACAAAGGAGGGATAGAGATTTGGGTAGAACAGCAAAGAAAGGCCTCAGGCAAATGCCTCATCAAATGGGAAAATTCAATCAGAGTTCCAGGGGGTTCCCAGAGCCTTCACCTCATCAATTAAGTACAAGACAGTTTGGAAGGGATGGGTACTAGCAGTTGAGGGAGGGGTCAAGAAAGGTTTTATGTATAATGTAGTTTGTGAGCTTCATCCTGAGAGTTTGAGATGGAGATGAGAAAGGAGTCCCTGACAGCTTGGGGAACTTTTGCCAATGCAAAAGCACATGGACAGGAGATGGAATGTTATGTGTGAAGAACAGAAAGAAGGACAGTTTGGTGACTGGCAAAATGGAGGACAGGTAGCAATGAACAAAGAGGATTACAAACCCCAGAATTCCCTTCTCCCTCCTCCCTCCTCCCTGAAACCTTTCACACACATAACAGGTACTCTGTGCCTTTGGCCCCCTAGCTGTTCCTTTACAAGACATTTCACCTCCAGGACATTTTCACTGGCTGTGTCCCACACCTGGAATTTTCCCACCTCATCTCTGCCTTTGGGCTTAGTTCCTTCAAGCAATAGCTAAAATCCCACCTTTAGAGATCCCTCCTTAGTTTTAGTACCTTTCCTATATTGGTTATTTCCAATTTATTCTGTCTATAACTTGTTTGTATGTTGTTCCCTGATACCCCTCCTATCCCCATTAGACTGTGAGCTTCCGTGGGGTCTGCCTTTTACCTTTCTTTGTATCTCCAGAACTGTGTACATAGTCAGGAGGTACAGGCTCTGGGAACCCCCTGGAGCTCTCCTTGAATCTTCCCACATAAGGCATTTGCCTCAGGCCATAAGCCTTTCATCATACCTCAGCCCAAATCTCTGTTACTAGCTTAGCCTTCCATTGTCCAGCTACCTCCCACGCCTGATCCTCCCCAAATACCTATACACCCTTAAACTAGCCTAGCCCTCCACTGTCTGTCATCTTCAAGTAGCCTCCAACTACTTCCCAGCTTTAATCTCTCATTACTGGAGTCTGACCTCATTTGACTCCTCCTGAAGACCCTCCCCAAACTCCTCCTCTAGAACACCCCTAAATCCTCCTTACATACAACCTTTCTGTATGTAAGGCCCATCTTGCTTCCATGAAGGAGCTGAAAATTATCTAGCACAGGCTCATTCTGTGTCAGATTATTCTGCCCGATTGTCCAATGCAAGTGTCACAGATACCGAGGCTCCTTAAAAGTCTACCTGTTATGGCAAATCTTTAATAAACTTTGCTTTACTTTGGCTGAGAGAAGACTTGAGTCGAATTCTTTCAGCAGGACCCGGCGTGTTGGTATTTTGGGGTCTCAAGCACCCCTTAACCTTAAACCTCAACATTTTATGGTTCCCTAACCTCATCAATAGTAGGTGCTTTTAAAATGTTTATCTACTAATAAATGACTGATTCTATCAAGAACACAGAGACTAAAGAAGGAATAAAAGTTAAGGATCTTGAATCAAAGAATAAAAGTTTAGAACAGGAAAGGGAGAGAATTAATGAAGAGAATGAGGGAAGGAGATAAAATGCTTTTTTGGAAAAAGGCTAAGAAAAAACTATCAAAAGTTGAAGGAGAAGAAAGGAAGAGAGATTTTGCTTAACTATTCAACTGAAAGAAAAAAAAAGGAAGAATTAGTTAACTAGACAAAAAGAAGAAAGAAAAAAGAAATAAGTATAAACCTAGGAAGGGGGTGACCAACAGGAGTCTGTGGGAGTACGGTGACCTTAAAGAAAACTAAACAAGAGTAAATAAAGAGACAAAGTACTGCTGTGGAAGAGGAAGAGGAACAAAAAAAATCCCAATTCGGGGAGAAAAAATGGAAACAAATGAAGGAAAATATAAACCTAACTCCTAGACTAGATTAAACAATCCAATAAGACAAAAGAGTGTGACAGATTGGAGAAGAAAACAAAACTTTACAATCTGTTGCTTGCAAAGATTAAACTGAATAAAACAATAAAATAAGCAGAATAAAAATGAAGGGCTGGAAATCAGACACAGGAACTATATGAACATAAACATAAAATACTTTTCATATAAACTCAGATCTAAATAAAATAATTTATTGTTTATGGGTAAGTAAAGTCAATATAACTTTTTAAATGACAATTTTACCTAATCTATTTATTCAACATCATCCCAATTAAATTACTAAAAAATATTTTACTGACTTAGAAAAAACAACAAAGTTCATTTGGAAGAGATGAAAGTCAGGAACTTCAGAAGATGTAAAGGAAAAAAGATGTAAAGGGAACAGATCCAGCAGTTTCAGACCTTAAACCATGTTGTAAGGGAGAGCATCACTGAAGTGTAATGAGAATAAATTTGATTATTTTAAATTAAATTTTTCTTACATAAATGAAACCTATGTAGCCGAGAATAGAAGGAATGCAGAAAATTGGGAAAAAGCTTTCATAGACAATCTCTCAACTAGGATGTGATTGGGTTGGAACAGGAAATGATCTGGTTGATTTAGGAGAACATGGGAAGACTTGGATTTATGGAGGATTGGCCTTCAAAGAAACAGATGACAGGTGGAAATAAACATAATACATGTTTACATATGTATATATATGTGTATATATATATAGTGTGTATGTGTATAGATATGTGGGTGTGTGTATGTATTCACACTTAATTGTAGCCTTCTTTAGGGGAAGGTGGGGGAGGGAGGGGAAAAAATAAACAGTAACTGCAGAAGGCAGAAGAAAACCAAGGTAACTAAAAAGCTGGAGAGCTTTGAAAACAATGTGTAGTATTTATTATATAGGTTTTTTTAAAATGGAAATTATTGTTTTATACCGAATCCTCTCTTAAGGTCAGTGTACAAGGCAATGTGTTTTTTTTTCTCATTTTGTATTTAAGATAAAAAATATATATATATATATATTTTAAATGAGGGGCTGGAACAAAATTTACTACCCAATTAAGTAATCCAAAAAAAGCAAGAGTTGCAATCACGCTATCAGTCAAAGCAAAAAAAAAAACAGAACTTCATAATGCAGAGATAAAAAAGAATATTATATCAAAAGGAACCAGAGACAACAAACCAATATCAAGAGATGGAGAAAAGGGGCAGGAGAGGCAGCTAAGGAAGGAGATGGAGGGAGGGCTGATTTGTGCCTCAGATACCGGTACTTCCTCGCCCTGTGACCCTTCGTAGGTCACATAAACTCAGCCTCAGTTTCCTCATCTATAAAATGGGGATAATAGTATCTAACTAAAGAAAATCGCCACCTGGATCAAATGAAATAATATAAAGTGTTTTGCAAATCCTGAAGTGCTACATTAATTCTATTATTAGGTTCAGGATTTTAGAGCTAGACGGGACCTGGGGTCACCAAGTGCCTCAATCTGCAAAAGGGGAAAGCAGCCCTGTCATTTATATGGCGCTTAACAAACGTCACCTTTTGGGGTCTTCACAACAACCGGAAGAGGTAGGTGCCACTGTTATCCCCATTTACAAATGACGAAGGGGAGGGAGTGATTTGCCCAGTCACCCAGCTAGTGACTGCATCCGGATTTGAATTCAGGCCTCCCCTACTCTAAGGGACCACAGCAGGGTCATAACCATACAAAGCCCAGTACACCAGAAAGAATCCTAAATCCTAAAGCAGGAAAGATGCTGAAAGAGGAGTAAACGGAAATGATGTCACCGACCTAAGTTTACTTACCCGCCGCCGCTTGCCCATGTTTCCATGGTAACAAAGGAGGAACTCCAATCAGGGCTCTGCGCCGCGGGGCTTTCTGGGAGATGTAGTGTGTCGGCCCCGCGGTTAGCCGAACTTCTGGGAGTCTCCGCGCCTCATCTTACGTCACATCCTGTTCTTGACGGTCCTCCAAGCCATTTATGTTCTTGGATTTCCTCGCTAGTAGGTTACCCAGTATGATTGTTCTAGCACATTACACCGGTCTGCTTTTCAGTATTTTAAACAGGACTAAACTGAATTCTGGAAGTGTTATTTGCATTCCTATTTTTCAGCATTTTCCTTGAGATTTTAAGACTTTTTTTCAAATGAATTAGCCCTTATAATACAACCCCCTTGACAACTTGATTGGCATAAAACAAAACCTGTAAGTTAATTTGGGGAGTACCATTTTTATTATATTTTTGTTGTTCAATCATTAAAAATTAATATCTCTTTGACTTTTATTTTCGTAAAGAATTTTCTGCAAACTAAATTTCTGTGCCTTATATGTGTTGGTAGATTTGATTCCTAGGTTTTTCATGTATTTTGTGGCTATTTCAAATAAATATTATCATCTCCTCTTTAATTCTGTTATAGCTATAAAGAAATACTTGAATTTTATTGATTTATTTTGTATCATGCTACTTTCATAAAGTTGTCTTATTTATTAATTTGCTGATTCTCTGGGATTTCCTAAGTAAACCACAATGTGCATGTCATCTGCCAAAAAAAACCCAAACCCACAGCTATAACCTTTTTATGGTGGAGGAAAGGACCCTCTTTCTTTCTTCCAGTATTGGGAAAATTTCTAGCGTGTCATTCATTCAACATATACTTACCAAGTACCTGTTATATGCCAAGTACTAAGGATATATAATAAACAAATATAACTGCCCTTCAAAGTCTAGCCCAGAGTCAGGGGATGGAGCTGGGGCAGACCAAAACCCTTCATAATTGTGATTAACTAAGTAACACTGAAGTAGAAATCAAAACATATGCAATGACATCTATGTCCCCCCCCCAAAAAAAAAACCAACAACCTGGCAACAAAATCTTAAGCCTATACAGTAGAGGTAAATTAAACTTTTTTTTTAATACAATTTTGCTAAAGACAGTATACATTTGTTATTCAGTTGTTTAGCCTTGTCCAACACTTTGTGAACCCCCACCCTCCATCCCTCCACCCCACCATGGATCATAACATGCCAGTCCTTTTCATCCTCCACTATTTCTCAAAGTCTGTCCATGTTCATGCTCATTATTTCTATAATACCATCTATCCATCTCATCCTCTGGCATTTCCTTTTCTTTTTGCCTCCAATCTTTACCAGTATCAGAGTGCATTCCAGGTTGCTATACAATATTGATCTTTACAGCATCACACTTTCCTTTCATCACCAGACATCTGCAGCCGAGTTTCCTTTTGGCTTGGGCCCAGCCACTTCATTAGGACTGGAGCTACTTGTTGTTGTCTTCCATGCTTCCCAAGCAGCATACTGGACACCTTCCAACATAAGAGGCTCATAATCTCTTTTATCTTTTACTACTACCCCTGGGTTTTTTTGGCAAAGATACCATAGTAGTTTGCCATTTCTTCCTCCAGTGGATCACCGTTTGTCAAAACTCTCCACTATGGGGACAGAGTCAAGATGGAGTAGAAACAGGACTTATGCAGGGCTCCCGCTTCCACCTCCTCCAATTCATGTAAAAGTGACTCTGAACAAACTTTGGACCCACAGACACAGAGAAGCTAACCTCCCGCTGAGGACAGGCTGGCAGGAAGCAGTCAGCTCAGTGTGTTGGGAGCCCAGTAGAGCCCCCCCCACACAGTTTTAGCCTCAGGGCTGCCACAACCAGCGCTGGCTGGAGGTGACTTCTGATTACCAGCAGCTGTGGTGGTTTCCAGAATTATCAACCCATAGATGCTAAGTACAAAGTGAGAGGTCAGTGCAGTGTGGACTTTGTGAACTGGGAGTTCAGGAGTGCAGTCAGGCCTTTAACCCTTGGAGGGAGAAGTGGCTGCAGCTGTGTAGCCGCCACCACATGCCTGCTTCAGAGCTCCTGGACTGCAGATTGCAGGGGGACCAAGCCACCAGTGTGAGGGGTAATTGCTCTTGCTTTAACCTGTTTGGATCTGGATCGCTGTCTGGACTGGAGGTCCTGGGGTGTGTGACCAGTTTGCCAGAGCGTGTAGAAGCTTCAGAGAAGGCATCCAACTAATAGCTCTAGCAGCTGTCAAAACCCCAGTGATTGGGACAGAGCTCCCCGCTCTGGTAGCAGAATTCTACTGTGACAAAAACAGCTCAAAAGTCAAGTAATTGAGTGGCAACATGAGCAAATGAGGGAAGCAAGGCAAGCACAGCAGTCCGACTCTGGATTCCTCAAAGCATGGAACAGGAGGAAGACAGCAAAGTCAGAACTCCTGTACCAGAAGCTTCCAAGAAAAGAATAAGCTGCCTACAGGCCATAGAGGAGCTGAAGAAGGATTTTGAAAACCAAATAAGAGAAGTGGAGGAAAAATTAGGAAGAGAAATGAGAACGATACAAGAAAATTATGAAATGAGTCAACAACCTGACTGAAGAAAATAACACCTTAAAAAATAGACTAACTCTTGGGGCAGCCAGGTAGCACAGCAAGAGTCGGGATGACCTGGGATCAAATCCAGGCTCAGACACTTAGCACTCACCTGGCCATGTAACCTTGAGCAAGTTACTTAACCCCAATTGCTTAGGGGTGGCCAGGTGGTGCACTGAGTAAGAACACTGGCCCCAGAGTTGGGATGACCTTGGATGGAATCTGGGCTCAGACACTTAGCACCATACCCAGAAATAAATGGCTGTGTAACCTTCAGCAAGTTACTTAACCCCAATTGCTTTAAAAAAAAATAGACTAACTCAAATGGTAAAAGAGGCTCAAAAAAGCCAATGAGGAGAAGAATGCCTTAAAAAGCTGAATTTACCAGTTGGAAAAAGGATCTCAAAAGCTCACTGAAGAGAGTCATTCCTTCAGAATTAGATTGGAGCAAATGGAAACTAGTGACTTTATGAGAAATCAAGATAGTATTAAACAGATCCAAACAAATGAAAAAAATAGAAGACAATGTGAAATATCTCATTGAAAAAACCACTGACCTGGGAAATAGATTCAAGAGAGAAAATTTAAAAATTATTGGACTACCTGAAAGCCTGTAATGGGAATGCAAATTTGGAAGATCTTCCCTGCCCCTAGGCTAAAGTGCACCTGAAGCCTAGGGTGGGAGGCTTGTTTTTCAGTAGATACTTCTTGATTGGCCAGTGAGTCACTAAGGTTGTTACATTCTCTGAGCCAGGAGAAGGCTATATAAGCCCTGATGTGAGGCTTTGTTTTGGGGGCTCACTTTGAGAAGTGTTCTGTGATTTGATCTGTATTCTGGGAAGCCGTTGTCCAGGGTCCCCCCGGCTTTGAAAAACCCAGATGTGGAAACCCAGATGTTGACTGGGTATGGATGCAATGGCTGGACAGTTTGGAAATCTGTCTACTTGATCTGTTTCTGTCTTGATAATTCTGCCTGTATACTTTGAAGTTCGGGGTGCTGACCTTTTTCCCCTGAACAAGGTAAACGATATATGTCTGACTGATTAAAGTAAGCTTGTTAACCCATTTTGAGTTGCTTTCCTTTAACAAAGCAGATCCAAGAACCTGTATGGGCAGCAAACCCTGAGGACGCGCTTGGGGTGCTTGCTGCTACAAAATGGCCTCACGAACAGGATCTGCAGAGTAAAAGGAAAGTATGGGGGCTGGGATAATTGTTTGTTTCCCAGTTGTGGTAGCTGTGACTCTGTGGAGCCATGGACCAGGAGAGAAGAATGGCCTGCGTGCGGACTTCGCTGAGCTGAGAGCAGCAATGGTAAGCTGCCTGCATCGGGACCTGGGCAGAAGCCAGGAGCGGCTGCCGCCTGTGGGAGGAGAAGGAGCCTAGGAGTTTGGAATTCAGCCACCGGAAAAGATAAGAACTGAGCAGCAAAGCAGGGGCACTGAGTGTGTTTCCTGGCTGCATCCCAAAGTTTGGGACCCAGGGGGAGGATGGACTTGTGACTATGGTGGGTGGGATGAAGTGCCTTGGATCCCCAGGGACCCCACCTTGTTGGTTTTGTTGCCCAGCCCCCTCTCTGTACTTGGAAGCAGGGGCTGGAGCTGTGTGAGGGGAAGGAAACTGCTCCCCCCCCTGAACTTTATTTGAACTCTTGTTTTGAACTGAAGTGATAATGCTATGTACTTTGTGTTTGTTTAAGGCCCAGTGGCCACTTTGGTAACTTTAGTTCTGTACCTTGAAAATGTGACCTAACAGATGTTTAGTGCTAATTCAAAAGTAAATTGTCTATACTATGGGCATGAAAGATCTTGGGGCCGAATGTAATGGGAATGCAAATTTGGAAGATCTTCCCTGCCCCTAGGCTAAAGTGCACCTGAAGCCTGGGGTGGGAGGCTTGTTTTTCAGTAGATACTTCTTGATTGGCCAGTGAGTCACTAAGGTTGTTACATTCTCTGAGCCAGGAGAAGGCTATATAAGCCCTGATGTGAGGCTTTGTTTTGGGGGCTCACTTTGAGAAGTGTTCTGTGATTTGATCTGTATTCTGGGAAGCCGTTGTCCAGGGTCCCCCCAGCTTTGAAAAACCCAGATGTGGAAACCCAGATGTTGACTGGGTATGGATGTAATGGCTGGACAGTTTGGAAATCTGTCTACTTGATCTGTTTCTGTCTTGATAATAACGTCTACAAATTACTGACTCTGCCTCCCTATCCCAGTTTTAGGAGCTGGGGCCAACTAGGCCATGACTCTTGGAAGGTCACTGTCTCAGATTTTATTTATGGTGTGCTTGGACAGTTCCGGATTCCCAAGTGTACAGACAGGATGTGGACACTTTTCTTATAAAAATTATAATAGGTTACATGCATAATAATGCATTTTAAGTTAGTAATAATCTTTGAATACAGTATCTCATTTGCTCCTCACAACTGTGAGGTAGGTACTATTATTATCCCCATTCTACAGAAGAGGAAACTGAGTCTAATACATCAATATTTATTAAGCAACTCCTATGTAACAAGCATTGTGCTAGGTGCTAGATACACAAGTACAAAGAATAAAACAATCCTTAGTCCTGGTGACTTTACATTAAAATGAAGGAGACAACAAACATCAAAATATATACAGCATAAATATAAAGTTAAGAAATAATATACACATTGGAAGTAGTGAAATATAGCTAGTTTGAAAGGGAAGACATTAACAACTGGGGGGAATCAGGAAAGGTTCTGGGCAGCAGATGGTGCTTGAGCTGTACCTTATAGGAAGAGATTCTGACGAATAGGCAAGGAGGGAGTGATTTCCATGTATGGGGGATGACTGATAAAAATGGCATGGAGAATGGAGATGGAGTGCTGTCAGTGAGGAAGAGAGAAAGTCACTCTGGCTAGGTCATACAGTACAGAGGAAAAGTAATATTCAATGAGGGTGGAAACAGAGGTTGGGAACAGGATGTGAAGGGCTTTAAAAGCTAAATAGCAGGGTGGTTTTTGTTTTTGTTTTTTTTTAATACTAGATACAACAGAATTTGGTAGGCCAGCTTTGCCTTTTAGAAAAAATTCTTTGGCAGCAATGTGTAATATGGATTGGGATGGGTAAAGTCTTAAAGCTGTGAGACCAATTTGGGAGCTGTTATAATAATACAGGCAGGAAATGAAGAGGGATAACCTTGAACTAAGATGGTACCTGTGTGAATGGAGAAAAGGGGTCTGATAGGACATATTTTGTAAAAATAGAAATGTAGGACTTGACAATTCACTGGATTTATGGGGTGAGGAAGAGTGAGGTATCTAGAATAAATGCAAGATTATGAACCTGAGACAATGGAGAGGTGGTGATACTTTCGTAAGAGCGAAGTTTGAAAGAGTGGGGGATTTAGGGAGAAAAAACCCAAGTTCAAGAAATTTCATTTATTTATTTATTTTTAAAAAGCAATCGGGGTTAAGTAACTTGCTCAAGGTTACATGGCCAATTATTTTTGTGTGGGTGCCGAGTAGCTGGGGCCGGCACTCTTACCTGGCTGCCCCTCAATATGTTTTAAATCAGAGAAGGGGAAATGAAATAGAAAAAGAATTGAAGTGCAGAGGGAATGGAGATCTCTATGAAGATGAAGAACAGGTATTGGGGGAAGAAGCATATGAAGTATTGTGAAGTGAGGTTATGTGACTTGCCCTGGGCCATATAGATAATGAATGACTGAGACAGGAGTTGAACCCAAGTTTTTCAGACTTCAAGACCAGCAATCTATTCACCAAGTCAGGGGAGACAGTCAAAATGAGAGTTAAGCTCTACTCTCTCCTGAACAAGGTGTGATAGTCCTTGGACAAATTGAACTCTTAGACAAAGTGTGAGCTCATTCTGCCTGTGAGTAGCTGTTCCAGTCAATGATTTGGCCTTTGCTCTGGTACTAAAGATCAAACTATATTACTGTTCCTGGTGGCCAACTTCTGCTTTTTCAATAAAAGGAAGGACCCCCTGACCTCTTTTCCAAGGAGTGGTGACTCAGCTCTTTTGGTTCATAGCCACTGGAATTATTTTATGGCTTTTGTGAATCAAACTCACAGATAGCTAAGCCAGTCCCAGAAATCGAAGGCTTGAATTAAGTCTCTTTCCACTCCTTTTTTTCTTCTCAGTAGACACTCTTTGAACTCATATATGTAAGGTGGTGGTGTGAGTATATTGCTTTCATCTCCCACTATGACCCTGGTGGCCAGATTAAGTCCATGAAATCCCATCAAGGAATGCCATTTACTGAAGTTGGGTAAGAAGGTGGAGCCAGTGATATTTGGTTCAATCTACCTTCATGAATCTACTAATCTCTGGTAGGCATATATTACATAACATTTATAAAAACATAAGGCAATGGATTATTTTCCGTGCAATGGGGCTGCACATACAGTTTTGAATACTTATCAAAGTCATCTCATAGGCAAGAATTCTAAGTTATATATGAGTATGTTTCATAGTAAATCCTCAATTGATACATACAATTGGCTCTGGTTACTACTGTTCTTCTGGAATAAAATGATTCCCAAGACTTCTAGGTTGACATCATTATGTAACTTAAAGAACTTCCTTGGGTTTGCAAAAGGCAACATCAGTACATGTGATGTTGCATGACCAAATAGTTAAAAGTCTGCTCCTGTTTCTCAGCCCAACAATATCCAAATGTTGTCCCATTGTGCCTTTTTGTCCTGCTTTCTATGCATCTTAACCATATACCTAACAAGATCATTGAGATTTAGTGATGATGGCATAGTCCTTCACAAATTTCTGATATTAACTGCCACGTTCAGAGCATCTTGAAATTGTGGTATTGTATACTGATCCATCTTAGTTCTCTGTCTTTTTTTTTCCTTCAAAGTCTAATAATCCATGCATACTCAGATCTTTGATCTTCTTTTGGAGGACTACTTTTTGTAGGATTCCGTGAGACTACTGACTCAACGATTCTTTCAATTTGTTCCTGATGTCTTCTATCTCATAAAAGGCAACTTTTCAAGACCACTCTTGAAAGTCAGGAGACATTGAGGTGGTCAGGGTTCCTTGCTCTTTAATTATATTCTCCCTCATCTCACTTCTGCAATGAAAACCTTCAGCTTATGCTGAATTTCTTCCTCAGAGGATCCTTCTATTACTCAGGCATTAAAAGGTCACTAAAATTTTAATTCTTCATATCTTCTTTTGAGGTGGAAGTTTCTGTACTTCTTTGAAGCTCTCTGCCACCTTTGGCCTCCATCTTCCTGAAAATTTCTACATAAGAGGCATGCTTCATCAGGATAATCAGGTATTGACTACGGTTTGGTGACTTCAATACTGTCAGTATATTGAGCAAGACAGAGCTGATCCCAACCAGTCCATCATTATTTGGTAGATATATACATACATACATGTCAGATCCACAGTGTCTACCTTCTTGCTGACACTCAAGAATTCTCTAAGGATATTCAAAATCACACTGATATAACCCAAATATAAGTAGCGTCTCTTCCCCAATAAAATAGTGATCTCCTTGTCCATTTGAAGGGTAGGGCCAGAGGTGGATTCCTATATAGTAGAGACAAATTTGTCTCATTCATTTCAGAAGCCTACCCCTTGAAGAGATTAGAGAGGCTACAGAGGTATGTGTTCTAACAGAAGATACTGCTGCATTTATATGGTTTACCTTCAGTATAATTCTATTATGTTGAAGAAGACATATGCTCACATGGAAGTTTTTTCCACTTGTTACAATCATAAGGTTTATCTTCAGTATGAATCATGTTGTAGGAGGAGGTGATTTACTGGTGAAGGGCTTCCTACAGTCATTACATTCACAAATTTCCTCCTGGGCACTGATGTTTACTAAGTTGCATGCTCTTGGGAAATGCTTTTCCACATTCATTACATTTATAAGGTTTCTCTCCAGTATGAACATGCTGATGTTGAATAAGCAATGCACTCAGGCGAAAGGTCTTCCCACATTCATTGCATTCATAAGGTTTCTGCCCAGTATGAATTGTCTGATGTTGGGTAAGATGTGCACTCTGGCTAAAGGTCTTCCCACATTCATTGCATTTATAAGGTTTCTCCCCAGTATGAATTCTCTGATGTCGAGTAAGTAGTGTCCTCTGTCGGAAGGCCTTCCCACATTCATTACATTCATAAGGTTTTTTGCCAGTATGAATATTCTGATGTTGAATAAGCAGTACCCTCAGGCGGAAGGCCTTTCCACATTCATTACATTCATAGGGTTTCTCTCCAGTATGAATTCTTTTATGTCTAATAAGCTGTGTACTCAGGCGGAAGGCCTTTCCACACTCATTGCATTCATAAGGTTTCTCTCCAGTGTGAATACGCTGATGTCGAGTCAGCAATGTGCTCAAGCGGAAGGCCTTTCCACAGTCATTACACTCATAAGGCTTCTCTCCAGTATGAATACGTTTATGTATGGCAAGTTCTGCCTTCTGAGAGAAGGCCTTCTCACATTCACCACATTCATATGATCTCTCTCCAGTATGAATTTTCTGATGTCTAGCAAGTTGTGTGCTCTGTCGGAAGGCTTTCCCACACGTAATGCATTCATAAGGCTTCTCTCCAGTATGAATTCTCTGATGTTGAGTAAGCATTGTGCTCAGGCGGAAGGCCTTCCCACATATATTACATTCATAAGGTTTCTCTCCAGTATGAATACGTTGATGTTGAGTAAGTTGTGTGCATTGGCGGAAGGCCTTTCCACATTCATTACATTCATAAGGCTTTTCTCCAGTATGAACTGTATGATGTCGAGTAAGCTGTGTGCTCAGGTAGAAAGACTTTCCACATTCATTACATTCATAAGGTTTTTCCCCTGTATGAATACGCTGATGCTGAGTAAGCTGAGTACTCTGTCGGAAGGTCTTCCCACATTCATTACATTTATAAGGTTTCTCTCCAGTATGAATACGCTGATGCTGAGTAAGCTCTCCACTCCAAGTGAATGACTTTCCACATTCAATACATTCAAAAAGTTTCTCTCCTGTATGAATACGTTGATGCTGAATAAGCAGTGTCCTACGGTGAAAGGCTTTCCTACATTTATTACATTCATAAGGTTTCTCACCACTATGAACATAGAGATGTTGAATAAGCAGTGTGCTCAAGTGAAAGGCCTTTCCACATTCGTTACACTCATAAGATTTCTTTCCTGTATGAATAATACGCTTATGTAGAGTAAGTTCTGCCTTCTGGGAGAACACCTTCCCACATTCTCTACATTGATAAGATCTCTCTCTAGTATGACTTTTCTGGTGTCTAGTAAGCTGCATGCTCTGAAGGAAGGCCTTTCCACAGTCACTGCACTTATAAGGTTTCTCTCCAGTGTGAATTTTCTGATGTTGAATAAGCAATGTGCTTAGGTGGAAGGCCTTCCCACATTCACTACATTCATAAGGTTTTTCTCCAGTATGAATACGAAGATGTTGAGTCAGCTGTGTGCCCTGGCGGAAGGCCTTTCCACATTCACTGCATTCATAAGGTTTCTCTCCAGTATGAACTGTATGATGTCTAGTAAGTTGTGTGCTCAGACGGAAGGCCTTACCACATTCATTACATTGATAAGGTTTCTCTCCAGTATGGACACGCTGATGTTGAGTAAGCTGTGTGCTCTGTCGGAAGGACTTCCCACATTCCTTACATTCATAAGGCTTCTCCCCAGTATGAATACGCTGATGCTGAGTAAGTTCTCCATTCCATGAGAAGGCCTTCCCACATTCAAGACAATGATAAGGTTTCTCTCCAGTATGAAGACGATGATGTTGAGCAAGTCCTGCCTTTCGAGAGAAGGCCTTCCCACATTCAGTGCATTCATAAGGTTTTTCTCCAGTATGACTAAGGTGATGTCGGGCAAGTGCTGACTTGTTACAGAAGGCCTTTCCACATTCATTACATTTATGCGGTTTCTTTCCAGTATGAGTTGTCTGATGATAATAATTAATGAACAGCGGTTGAAGGTTTTCCTATATTCGTATGATTTGTCTCAAATATATACTCTCTGATTTTCAATGAGACTTAAATTATCTCTAAAATATTTATCACATTCATTAGTCTTGGAAAATATTCTCTTTGGGTATATTCTATTATATTTACTCGGGTCAGAATACAATCTGACACAATTTCTATGTGTATCACATTTATGGGGCTTGTCTTGAACAGAAACTTGCTATTGAGGAAAATAAACTTCTTCCTGACTCCAGCTTCTGACATTTATTATACTCATGGCCTTTCACTTTATTGGGTATTTTCCTTTGGTTTATTTTTACTTGGCCCAAATTTTTCTACTCATTACCCTGGTATCATATTCCCGGGGCTCTACTTACCTTAGAGGCACAGAGATCACGCCTTGTGAGCCTTTCTTGGGTTGACTGTTCGATGGAAATGACCAGGTTTGGAAATAATCCCTTGGCTTCAGGATTGGTGTCTAAAACTAAAAGAAAAAAATATTAAATATTCCTCCTCCCTCGACCCCCTCCTACACCTGTACCTTCTACTATATACTTAGTCCTGTCTTCATCAAGAAAAAATGATGGGCAAACTTTAAACACTAGAAGAAATCATAAATAATAATATTCATATTTGAAGAATAATTTATAAAAACTATCACATCGTGGTTGCCTAAAGCACAGGTTTGACTATATCAACACCTTCCACTACCCAATTGTAGCAGCAAGCACCCCAGCATCCCCAGGGTGTCTGCCAACACAGGTTCTTGGATCTGCTTTGATAAAGGAAAGCAACTCAAAATGGGTTAAAAAGCTTACTTTAATCAGTCAGATGTGTATTGTTTACCTAGTTCAGGGGAAAAAGGTCAGCACCCCGAACTTCAGAATATACAGACAGAATTATCAAGACAGAAAAAGATCAAGTAGACAGATTTCCAAACTGTCCAACCATTATATCCATACCAAACAACATCTGGATTTCAAAGCCGGGGGGGCTCTGGACAACGGCTTTCCAAAGTTTCATCTGATCAAATCACAGAACACTTCTCAAAGTGAGCCCCAAAACAAAGCCTCACATCAGGGCTTATATAGCCTTCTCCTGGCTCAGAGAATGTAACAACCTTTTGGACCCACTGGCCAATCAAAAAGTATCTACTGAAAAACAAGCCTCCCGCTCCAGGTGCACTCTAGCCTAGGGGCAGGGAAGATCTTTAAACTTACATTCCCATTACACCAACGAGTTCTAGTTTCATCTTGTTACCTCTAGGATTAAATATAAAATACTCTGTTTGGCATTTAAAGCACTATATGACCTAGGCCCTCCCTGCAGTCTTCCTATACTCTTCCTTCCCTTCATTCATTCTACAATCCCGCTACATTGGCCTACTTGCCATTCCTCAAAAATGACAGCCCCTCTCCTGTCTCAGTGCCTTTGAATTGGCTGTCTCCCATTGCCGGAATACTCTCTCTCTTCTCCTCTGGCTTCCTTCAACACTCAGCTCCAATCCCACACTCTGTAGGAAGCCTTTCCTGGTCTCCTAGGAGGTGGTGCCTTCTCTCTCTGGTAACCGTCCATCTACACTGCACATATCTTATGTTTGCCCAGCTATTTCCACTTTTCTCTCCCTTATCAGAAGGTGCTCCTTCTGGACAGGCACAGTCTCTGCCTTTCTCTGCATCCCCAGCACTTATTACAGTACTTGGCACACAGCAGTGCTCAAATAACACTTCTGGACTGACTCACCAAGTTCAAGATGAAAGCTAGTAGCTTCCTTCATAAACATAGTCCTAAGTGTCCCTGCTTTTGTGGATATCAGCTCTATCACCTTAATCACCTGTGTTTACAGCCTTTCTGCTTTACTCTTACTTGCCTCACATATCCAGGACCTGGCCATTTTTTAATCTACAGCATCTTGGTGCTCTTTCCTCTGCTCACAGTCACTACTTATCAGATCCTTATCACCTCTTGCCTAGACTACTGCAACAGCCTCCTAATTGTTCTCCCCACTTCAGTCCAACCTCCACTCAACTGTCAAAGTGATTTTCTTAAAGGGTAGGTCTGACCACATCACTCACTTCCTCAGTAAACTTCAGTGGCTTCCTACCATCTGTAGGATTGCTCCCCACTGTCAGGCATGCTGTCTCTGCCTTTGCACAGGTCAAGGTTCAGTTCAAGTACCACCTTAGATGCAAATCCCTTCCCCTAAAAATTACTTTATATCCATTCTGTATATTCTTCAATATGCATAAGTTGTCTCCTCTGGCTAGACTGTAAGCACCTCATGGCCAGCAACTGTTTCCATGTTTGTCTTTGTATCTCCAGTGCCAAGTATAGTGTCTGACACATTACAGGAGCTCAATAAGTGTTTGACCATTTATTGTTTAGTGAGTAAAAAAATAGTAAAATGACAGCAAATAAAAAAGCAATACATTAAGAAATACATATGTTGATGAAACATTTATATCAAGGAAGATATATCTAAGAAAATATCTAAGTCTAAACATTCTACCAGTTACAGAATAGATGTCTGATAAAATACAGCTCCAATTTATATTACAAACAGTAAAAAGTACAGGAGTAGATTGATTTAAAAACAAAAGTTAGAATGATCAGTAATGGAAACCTGTTAGAGCCTTTCTACTAAGAGTACACATTCTACTTCCAGGACAATATAAGCTGCTAGAAGGCAGGGTTTGTTGCATTTCTATGTTCAAAATCTCAGTGTCTTACCCATAGGAGGATCCTGATAAAATATTTATTAACTTGATGAAAGATAAAAGCAGAGATGTTGAATCTCATCATTACTATTCTACACGGCTTTAGAAACACTTGCTATAACATTAAGAAAATTGAGGAGAAAAGCTTAGGTAAAGAAAAGGTTTAAAACATTGTATTTGCTGATATAATTATATATTGATTAAAAATAATTATACAAGAGATTCAACAAAAAATAAGAAAATAAATGGTTCAGCAAGATAGTAGGATATAAGGTATGCATATAATCCTCTGTATTTCTACAGTCTCTATTCTCTAAAATTTAAAAATGAATTTGTAGAAAAAAAAATGACAATAATGACAAAATGAATCAATTTTTACACTCGTGCATTCCTCTAATTAAAACTGCAGAAAGCAACTATAAAAAGGTAGCTATCAAAAAAGAAATAGCAGGGAATAACTATAGAAATACTCAATGTCCATAACCATGTATACAATATAACCCATTAATAGATACTGTGTAATGCTACTCAAGTAATATGGGATTCTTCACAGAACTAGATACAGTGAAAACAATTTATATAGAAAGAGCAAACAGATAAGAACAGCAAGAGGTGTTGGGGAGAAAAATGTGAGAAAGGATGAAATTTTAGGTCTCAGATGATATAGCAGGAAAACAACAAAGCAGCAACTATCAAAACTATCCTGGCTGAAAACTAGAAAAAAGAGATCAATGCCACAAAATAGATAATCTGGAATTTGGCTGCAAAGCAAAAAAACAGATTGCTATTTGAAAAAATTACAAAATATCAAGCAAAGCAGTAGTTATTCAATAAAAATGGTTGTGAAAAACGGATAGCAAGCAGTTTGAATACAAAAAGAATTGAAACTACCTCACACTAGAGTAACAGTCTAAATTACAAGTACATTAATGTTCTAAATGGAAAAAAAGAAACATAATGAAAAAAAAAACTTAGATAAAAAAACCTAATTTGAGACCAAGGAATACTGTTTCTCCTTCATGCCTACTATTTCTATATTCCTATTATTTCCCTTCAGATTCTTGGTCTTTTGACTCTCCAAAAGTTTTATTATCGTCTAGTTCTATAGCCCTTGGTAGTCTAATTGGTAGGTACTAAATCTGTAAATTCATGAAAGTAATTATTAACATTTTTATGATACTAATATAGTCCAAACATAATAGCACTTTGTGGTAGCAGGAACTGGAAAGAAAGTAAGTATCCACTTATTGGGGAATGGCTAAGCAAATTGTAGTCCATGCACATCATGGAAAAATGACCATGTTTTAAAAAACAACAGATAGGAATGCAGAGAAACATGAAAAGACCTACATTAACTGATGCAGAATGAAGTATACAGAGACGGGAAATCAATTGACACAAAGATTGCATCAATGTATACAAGAAGAACAAAGTGAAACTGGACACTGTATAATTACAACACAGACCAGAAGAAGTGTTGACATGGATCTCTCTCTCTTTACTGAAAAAGTAGGGGAATAAGGGTGTGGAATGATGAACATGTGGTCATATGTGGCTGATATCTAAATACATTTTTCTTAATGTTTTGCTTTTTCTCTGTTAAAAGTCTCCCGGTGACTGTGATGTAACAACAAAAAAAAAAACAATAAATTTTTTTAAAAAAGTAAGCTTCTTGAGGACAGAGACAATTTCATTTCTGTCTGTCCCCAGTACCCAGCACAATGTTCAGCACATAAATATTCATTCAAATGATGGCTCACTGGACTAGAAAGTGTGATGGACAGAGACATATTCAGAAATGAAAAAAAAAACCCCAACCCACCCATAAAAATGTACAAACCACCACAAAACCTGTAAAAAAAAATCCAAGTTGACTTGAATCAGTCCTAAATAACCAGCTAAGCTAGGCTGCTGCTTGCAATAACACCTCTACCTGACTTTTATTCACTTACCTGGGCAGTTCCATCTTAGAACTTCTCCCTCTGCCCTCCATGGTACTCCCCCTTGCTCTAGATGGTAAATCACATCTGGCTTGGAAACTGCAAGTCCTGCTCATTGGAAATGGGAAATTGGTGAGAAAGAAGAATCTCAAAATTCAATCCCAACACCTCTCTCTTTGAGGAAAAGTAAGCAAAATAGGGAGGTCCAGATCATTGTAAAAAGAACCCATATTTCATATTTATATTGTTTTCCTGGTAAATATACGGGAATGGGTCACAAATTGGGTCTGGGCTCAGCAGGAAAAGTTAGAATTGGACTCTTTTCATTTTTTCAGGTATGTATGGTGGGTCTTTAAAGAAGAATCTTTGACCTGGGGCAACAGGATCTTCTAAGATGAGTACTGGGTTTGTAGTCTGGATGAACTGGGTTCAGAACCCAGATTTATTAATGACTATTTGTGTAACCTTGGGCAAATAACCCCTTTGAGTCTCAGGTGCCTCATGTGTATCATGATCACTAAGGTTTTGTCTAGCTCTAAATCTATGCTTTTACAAACTTTGGGGGGAACACAAACAAGGTGATAGCAATAAAAAGCAAAGACTTTTCATCTGGGAATAGCTAGCAGAAATGCTCTGTCTCTTGTGCCACAAAACCAGTAGTAATCTCTGGTCTGTGCATGCCTGACAATAAGCGCTAAATAAATACTCTAGACACCCCATATAGAGTTTGCTAAAGGATGAAGAGTTTTCAATGGACTGATTCTGATTTACAGGAGAAATCTGTCCTTACCTAAGCAGACCAGGTTAGTATAATTCTCCTGCATCACATCTCTGTACAGCTCCTTTTGAGAAGGGTCCAGGTGATTCCATTCCTCCTGGGTGAAGTCAACAGCCACATCCTTGAATGTCACTGACTCCTGAAATACCAAATATATTTGTGCCAAACCAGGCACCATCCCTCCCATGACCTGGGAGAAGTAAAAGGATCAGGAACCAGGGAGTAGTTAGTTCTCAGTGTTTAGGCTTCAGAATGTTTTAAGTCAAATGTTTATAGAATATATGCACTGTGTCTCATCTTGTAATGGATTCTGAATCATGTGACAACATAATACTAACAGTTTGCATTTGTCATTATTTCTTTTTGGCTTACAAAGTAATTTTGGGGCAGGTCATCAATAAACATTTCTGGATCTTAGAGGGTGTGAGGGGGAGTGAGATATAACACCAGAGACAGGAAGGGGCCAAGCTGTGAAGGACTTTAAAGTAAAAATAATTAGGAACATACAAGCTATATGCAGTATAGACTAGAGATAGTAACCTTAGAGGGAATGCTAAACAGAAGATGTTATATTTGATTCTGTAGGTAGTAGGAAGCTGCTGAAGCTCACTGAATGAATTCTAATGGTGACATGGTCAAACCTGGGATTTAAGAAAATCATCCTGGCAGCTGAGTGAAAGATGGATTGTAGCAGGAAGAGAGAGATGAGGCAGGGAAACAACTTATACTACTACAATAGTCTGGGTAAAGGGTAATGATATCCTGAAGTGGATTGAGGATTTGTGAGTGGAGGGAAGGGGGCATGCATATGGAGGAGAGACTGTGAAGGCAGAAACAAGATTTTATAACAGATTAGCTACGTGGGATAATTGAGAGGCTTCAAACCTTATAGGCTGAGAGGATGCTGGTGCCCTCAACAGTAACAGGGAGGGAGAGATGAGAGGAAGGCTGGGGTAGGGATGATGAGTTCTTTTTTTGAACGTGTTGAGTTTGAGATGCCTATGGAATACCTAGTAGGAGCTAAGAGACAGCTTGTGATATGAGACTGAAGCTCAGAAGAAGGACTAATGCTGTATATATAGATCTGGGAATCATCAGCAGAGAGATAATTGTGATTATTGAACCCATGGGAGATGATGAGCTCACCAAGTGAGATAATATCAAGGACAAATAGAAGAGGGCCCAGGACAGAGCCTCAGAGGACAATCATGGTTAGTGGGTATGACCTGGATGAAGATCCAGCAAAAGAGAATGAGCAGTGTTCACTCAGGCAGGAGAACCAAGAGACAGCAGTATCACAGAAGCCTACAAAGTTGAGAGTATCCAGGAAGAAGATGAATAAGGTCAGCGTCCAAGGCTGTAGAGTTCAATAAGGCTAAGAACTGGGAAAAAGCCATCAGAGTCAGCAATTAAGAAACCATTAAAAAGTTGATAGGATGACTGAGGACACAATTTACTGAAAATATGAAGTGCACATGTTGAGGGCTTGCCAGTCTGGGAGAATGAATAGAAAGTTGCAGATGGTATTGGGAATTTTGAAGTGAAGAGAAAAGAAGAATTCATTTCCTCAATTTTCATCACCTCTGTTTTCTCAGTAATATTAAGTTCCTCAATGGGAATTTTGGGAGTAAAACGTGGGGAACTTGAAGAGGGAACACAAGGTGTTGAACAGCTTCTGTGGGGAATGAAATAAGATGATCAGGGAGAAATAAAAAGACTGCTTTGCAGCAGTGAGGCCCAGCTGAGGTTCAGATAATTTGAAATCACAATGTACCCAGTCAGAACTATGCTAAGAATATCTAGCTTTGTTCAGTGACTAGTGAACAGAAGAAGGCTGATGGTAGGAATAATCAAGGACTGAGGTTTGATAGGATAAGGGGGAAAATTTCCTTTCCTCTTAAGTCTCTGTAATCTGGCTTCCAAACTCATCATTCAGCTTAAATGGCTTTCTCCAAAGTTACCAGTGGTTTTTTAATTGCCAAATCCAATAGTCCTTTTCCCAAATGTCACCCTTGACCTCTTGGCAGCCTGCCAATCACTCTCTTCTCCTTGGTACTCTCCTCCCTAGGTTTTCAAGACAGTGTTTTGCCCTGGTTCTCTTCCTCCCTACTTCTTTTGTTTCCTTTTCAGCATTTTCGTCCTAGCCATTATCTGCTGCCCATAGGTATACCCCAAGCCTGTTCTGGGCCCTTTTCTCTTTTCCATCTATACCAGAGATCAGAAAACTATAGCTGAGGGTCAAATCCTGTGTCTATAGAGTAGGTGAGCTAATAATTATTTTTATATTTTTAAATATTATAAAACTTTGTTTAAAAATGTCAAAACTCTAAGTTGCAGATCATACAAAAACAGAGCATACATACAAAAACAGGTGTATGACCCCCTCTTCCTCCTCACCTGTTTTCTACTACTTTGCTTGGTGATCTCATCAGCTTCCATAGATTTGAGGATTGTCTCTACACAGATGATCTAAGATCTATTTATACAGCCCTAACCTCTCTCCAGATCCCTAGTCTTGCCTCTCCAACTGTCCTTTTGAACACCTCAAAGTGAATATCCTGTAAACATGTTAAACTCAGCAGAAAACAAGTTGAACTTATCTCCCCGACCCCCTTTCCTTTCTTACTGCTGTCCAGGCTCCCACCAGCCTTCCAATCATCCAGTTCTGAAACCACTCTCATCCCCACCCCTACCCACTTGCACTCAGTTGCCAAGTTCTGTCATTTCCACCTCAGCAGCATTTCTTGTGTACGTTCTCATCTGTCCTTGGATACTGCCACCACCCTGTTGCTGGCCCTCATGATCTCATGCCTGGACCATCTCTGCTGATCAGTTCCTCCCCACCCTTTACTTAGCAATCAAATGATCTTCCCGAAGTACAGGCTGACCATGACACATACACATACCTACATGTAATCCAGGAGCAAATATCAAATCCTGTCTGCCTTTCAGAGCTCTCCATCACCCGGCTCCTTCCTCACTTTCCAGCCTTCATACCCGGCACTCCGTGTCACACACTTGTAGATCAATTGGCACTGAACTTCTTTCTGTTCCTCAAATACAACAGCACCTCACGACCAGACATTTTCTCTGGCTCTTCCCTATGCTCTCCCTCCCTTCACATCTCCGTTAAAGTCCCAATTTCAGCAAGAAGTCTTTTCCAGTCCTCCTTAATCTTAGTGCCTTCTCTCTGAGACTGTCTCCAACCTATCCTCCTACACTGTTGTTTGCATGTTGTCTCCCCCATTTTGTCAGCTCCCTGAAAATGAGGGCTCCTTTTCTCTGGCTTTTTTTTTTGGTATCCGAAGCACTTAGCACAGTGGTCGGTGCTTAATAAATGCTTGCTGCCTCGGTCAGTGTAGAGTTGGCATGGCTAACTACTGGGTTGAGGCTGAACAGGGACAAAGGGATGAGAGTAAAGTGCTGAGAAGGGGGAGAGACGGGAGGTCTGCCTGAATTGAGAACAGGCACAGGAAAGGACAGCACAGGGCAAGAGACAGTGATGGGAGGTCACCATCTGACAAAGGAACATGAAGATGCCTGATGAGGGAAGTAGAATATGTGAGTCAAGAGTGTGCGCGTATGGCTGAAGCGGGTGAACTGAGCAAGACACGCTTCATGAATGATGTTGAGGAAAGGAGTTTGAGGGGGCACTGACCAGGTCAATCTGGGCCCATGTCCTGCCTCAGACTCCCCACGAGCTGGGTGACCTTGGCCAAGTCACTGAACCTCTCTGTGCCTCAGTTTCCTCAACTGTGAAATGATAGGATTGGCCTAGAGGAGACTCTGATGGTCCCTTCCAGCTCTAAGGAGGAGAGAGGAGAGCAGAGAGAAGGGAGGGGAAAGCTCAGGAGAGTGAGGCGTGAAAAGGAGGACTGGCGGAGGGAGAGGGTAAGATGGAAGGGAAGATCAAAAAAGGAGGGAGGGGAAGGGGGAGAAAAAGGGACGAGGATGAGGGAGAGGAGGGAGAGACGGGGGAGAAGGATGAAGGGGAGGGAGGAAGGAGAAAGAAGACAGGCGGGCGGGGGAGGGGGAAGGGGCGAAGGTAACGGAGTGAGGGGAGGGGTAAAGTGAGACTAGGACATAAGGGGAGGGAAGGAGGAGAGAAGGAAAAAAAACATGGTGATGGGAGAGGGGAAACTCCCACTTTCAAAAATGGAGGTGGGCGAAGGGGAAGGGCAGGGAGGACACGAGGAGGTTCAGGCCGGAACCGGACGCACGCGGGCCGCTAACCTCCGAGCTCAGCCGCGGCTTCGTCCCCATCCTCCTCTGCGTCTCCCCGAGCTCAGAGGCGACCCGGAGAACCCAAAAACAGCACGAGGAACGGTAGGAGGAAGCGGAAATCACGTGAGAGAGCGCCTTCCTCCCTCCATCCTTACAGGTCCGTCCCGCCTGCCGTTATTGCCATGGCAACCACTCCAGCTCCGGGGTAAATAACGCCTCTACTTCCGCCCCACTTTGCAAGGCCTTTTGGGAAATGTAGTTCGGAAGCTCGGGCAGGATTTTGTGTTTATGCCCGGGAGAGTAGAGACCCCCTGAGGCCTCTGATGCTTTTTGAGAGGAGGGTCCCAGTACCTTTAGGATGCACTCAGGCCCTAACAGACGCCCTCCCTCTCTAAAGTCCTGTCTTAACCAAGCACTCACTTGGACTCCCAGCGCCTGCTTGGAGGGGGCGTGGGGGCAAAGGGGGATCCCTTCTGTTGGGGACCTGCTCCTAAACCGTGGCGTTGCTCCAGGCTCTGATCATTTTCTTCCCCACGGGAAGAAACCCCAGTTCCCTAAAAGCCCCCCCCCCCACCCCCCCAGCCATGCATCTGCACCATCTAAGAGGCTGATGGATTCCTCATCTAGGAAAAACTGGACCTATGCATTTGGTTTACAGCCTCCACCTCCCCCCAGCCCCGAAGGTCGATAAACGGCACGTGCCGGGCACAGTTCTAAGTGCTGGGGGCTACAGAGGAAAAGCGAAAGCAGCGCCTGCCCTCCAGGAGCTTGCATTTAATGAGAGAAACGAGGTCTGTAGATGGGCACACACAGCAGTAGGCACGAACCCCAGGGGACGGCAGGTGCAGATGAGGAAGGAAACCAGCGGAGTCTTCAAGGGAAGCCCGAGATTCCCGGCATGGAGACACAGTGCATGGAGAGGATGGTGGAGTGAGCCAGTAGGACTGAGCCAGGGATGCATGGGGGCTCGGGGAGGGCTGGCCCCTCTGAGGTGAGCCCTTTTCAGGGCCGCTCATCCACCTTTGGGCTTTACCTGTCGCCCAACTCTCACCTGTGGCCCCCAGGAGCTGTAGCAGGGGCAGCAGCCACACCCCGGTAAAACCATCCTAGTTAGGGGGGTGTCTACGCCAAGCATGGGAAGACTTCTTCCCGGTGGAATGGGCAGATGAGCACAGTTTGCTCCAAGGCCATGAAAGCGGCTGAAGCTAATGTTATGGAGCTTCTAGGGCTTGGTCGGACCTCAAAGAAGTCAAGGTCAGCTACAGCATCCTGGCAATTGCCCCTGGTCTTGACTTTTCTCTTTCCACTGGATTGTGCTGACTACAAGAGGGGGTGAGGTTGATGACTTTGCAGCTCTGCCTCACTTAAATCTGAAACACTCAAAGGTCAAGACATCACTGGAGATGCCAGCGGTCCTCTTTGAAAAGGAAAGAGGGACAGCCAACAACAGCAATGGCTGGATCAAAGCAGACTTGGGGGATGGAGGTGGAGAGTTAGAAGGTAAGAAGAATGGAAAATAAGAAGGAATCAGGTTGTAAAGGGCTTTAATGCTGAACAGAGAAATTTATACTTAATTCCCGAGCTAATTGGGGCAGCTAGGTGGCACAGTAGACAGAGTGCCAGGTCTAGAGTCAGGAAGACTCATCTTTGTGAGTTCAAATCCAATCTCCCACACTTTATAGCTATGTGATCTTGGGCAAGTGGTTGCCTCAGTTTCCTCATTTGTAAAATGAACTGCAGAAAAAATTGGCAAATTTCATGATCTTTGCCAAGAAAACCCCAATGAGATCACAAAGAGTGGGACATGACTGAAAAATGAATGAAATAGCTAAGAGAATAATAATAGGGAACCCTTGGAGCTTACTGAGCCTGGAGGTGACATTGTCAAAGCAGTGCTTTAGGAAAAATCATTTTGCCAGCCATATATAAGATAAATTGGATTGGGAAGAGATTTGAGGCAGGGAGACCAATTAGGAACCAATTGTGAGAGTCCAGAGAAAAGAAATTTTTAAGTGCCTAAACTAGGGAGCTGGCTGTGTGAGTAGAAATAAGGGGACCTGTAGGAGAGAATTTTGAAGAGAGAAATGACAAGGTTTGGCAAATACTTGGATATGTGGGTCAAATGAGAGAAAGGAATAAAAGATACTGAGATTGTGAACATGGGTGACTGGAAGGGTGATGGTTTCCAGGACAGTAACTGGGAAGTTCAGAAGAAGAGAACTTTATTTGGAAGGCAAAGTTGTATTCTTACATGCCCTTTGATACAGTAATACCGCTGCTAGGTTTGTTTCCCAAGATGATTAGGGGAAAAAGAAAAGAACCTATGTGTTCTAAAATGTTTGTAGTAGCTTTCAGTGGTGGCAAAGAGCTGAAAATGGAGGGGATGCCTGTTAATTGGGGAATGGTTGAACAAATTGTGGTATATAGTTGTACTAGAAGATACTGTCCTATAAGAAATGATGAGCTTAATGATCTTAGAAAAACATGGATAGACTTGTACAAAATAATGAAGAGTGAAATGAGAAGAACCAGGAAAATGCTGCATATAGTAACAATGATACTGTTTTAATAACAACTTTGAGTGACTAAGTCATTTTGACTATTATAAATATCCAAATTAACTACAAATGAAGGAAGGAAGACATTATCTGCATCCAGAGAAAGAACTGATAAAAAGAAGTATGTATAGAGTGATTTTATAGATATAGATGTATACATCTGATTTCATATACATATACATGTACATATACATACACACATATATTTGTGTCTTTGGGTAGCCATATCTAGGGAGGGGAGGGGAAAGAGCAAAGAAAAAAAGGAAAAAAAAAGAAAGTTACATCACAATTTTATTATATATTTTAAAAGAGTAGTAAGTTGTGTACATAAAAATTTGCAGTTTCATGTACAATCATCTATTTTCTATTCTGCTATGTTATGGAAATGCTTATTTTATTTCTTAAGTTCAGAACAAAATAAATTAAACTAAAAAAATAAATTTTTCTTGATATCTTTTTTTTACATTGACTAAGCTTCCCTCTGTATCCTTCCCATTCCCTTCTACTTAGAGCACTTCCCAGAAACACTGTGCAAGGGTCAGGAACCCAAAAAGACCTTCCTCTGAACACGTGCTTTTCTGGTCAGTAACTAGATTGAGGTCTAGGGACAAGAGGAGTCTAGGGATTGTACTCTGGAATAAAAGTAAGATTGACCCTCTCAGGATTGCCGGCTATTCCATGTCTTTGTAATGGGCATGCCCAGGAATGCCACAGAGGAGACAGTAGAGGGGAAAGGTAAGCCTCTTTTCCCTTTTTATTCTCACCTGAATAAAGTGTAAAATTCCCTGGACAAGGTGAATTCTCTTGAGAAGTTGTGAGATCACTTAGATCTGTGTACGTGTTGTCCCTTTGACTTACACCTTTGTTCTGGGTCTCTGAGACCTGTCATTTTGGAAATCACCAGACAATGGATCTGTCACACTGGCATTGATAATAAAGTCTGTGGTTATAGAGTTTTGTTACAAAGCAGTGAGGACTACTGATTGAACACTAACTTGATGATACTTATACATTTAAGCTGGCCCTTGACTTAGCATTTAAAAGGACACAAAGACCTCGGGCAAGTCACTTAACCCCAATTGCCTTGCCGGGGAAGCAAAAAAAAAAATAAAATTAAAATTAAAAAATAAATAAACAAAAGGACACAGAGAATTTGGGGAAGGCAGAATTACACAAGGAGAAAAGACAGAGAGACACAGAGCGACTAGGGAGGGTGGCCTAGAGGGCTGAGAAGCTGTTGCAGAAGCAGCCCAGGAAATAAATGCCCACTTTGGAGGCACAGGGCCAGGATAGGGCACAGTAGAAGCCTGGATAGAGTTCCCTTGAAAGAAACCTGTGTATCCTTGAAGCTTTCCAGGAAATGAGGAACTGAAGCATTAGCAACCTGGACTTACCTCTTCAATGAACAAAAATCGATAATAGGGAGTTTATACCCATCAGTCAATCAATTAACATTTATTAAATATCTACTATAGCCATGCACTATGCTAAGTGATACCCCCAACAAGGATGGAGATTATAAGAGAGTACTTATTTGCCCCTTATGACTTCAAGACATCTAGCCCTGATAGAGGGTGACTATGTGGCAGTATGGTGCTAGGTCTGGAGTCAGAAAGACCTGAGTTCAAATCTAGTCTTAGACACTTCCTAGCTGTGTGACCTTGGGAATGTCACTTAATGTTTAGTTTGCCTCAGTTGCCTCATCTGTAAAATGAACTGGAGAAGGAAATGGCAAATCACTGCAGTATCTTTGCCAAGAAAACCCCAAATGGGGTCACAGAAAGTCAGACACGACTGAAAAAAGACTGAACAACAACAATGTGGATATGTTTACTTACATTTTAGCACAACATTTTGGAAAGTATTTCATGATGCTATTTCTGTGGAAAAGAGAAAGAGATATGAATTAGATCAATATTGAATTGGGGCTTTCTCCTCAGCATCCAGAGCAGTGTTAGCTCTGGATGGGGGGGTGTTGAGGTAGAGGGTGCAGCCTGTTTGTATGGTGAATGCCCTCTGGTGGCCAAAGGCTTACCATACTCTGTAGCTGGTTAATTAATTAATTAATACGACAGCAAGCTTTCCTGTAGGAAGAAGCAGGGAAATCAGCTGGATATAAATTGTTAATTGTCTCTGCAGCATCACCAAAGTTTACACCTGCTCCTCATGACCGATCCACACAGAATATGGGTCTCAAATCCATTATCTTGAGAGCCAGCTCTCTAGACAAAGGAAGGAAATGAGCTTTACCCTTATTTTATCTGATCCTGCCAACAAACCTAGGAGGAAAGTGCTATGATGATCCTCATTTTACAATTAAGGAAATTGAGACAAACAGAGGCTAAGTGAGTTACCCAGGGTCACACAGCTGGTAACTATCTGAGGTCAGATTGGAACCTAGGTCTTTCTGACTCTAGGCCCAGGGTGCCACCTTGCTGCCACCATAGGTGACAGGCTTAGCCAGGGACTAAATGAAGAGACTTCTGAATTTGTGCAGTAATCGGCAAGAAATAAGGAGAAATTTTCCTTCCATTATCACCCATATCTTAGCAGCTGTTAATGTGGGATTTCAAGCAGAAAGTCTGGTTTTGGCTGGATTTTGCATTGACAATTGACCACTGAATGAGAGCCTGTTATGCTATTCCCAAATCATACAATAGAAGGATAAATACATCGGTTGTACTGCCAAGGAAGGAAAAAAATAGATGGAAGGTTTATTGTGTGCATAATGGCAAAATGACTATTTAGTGACCTGCTGGGGTTCTGAGCGTAGCTGTGTATGATGTAACAAGGGTTTGATGTTTCCTCCCTCACCACATGCCTTGTGTAACATGGTGCAGTGAAGAGTGGTGAGAATTTGCTTCCAAATTCCAGCTACCTATATATGTAACTAACCCTAGTGTATCCACAGCTAGGTGGTATACCCTACTCCCTCCACCCACTCTACTTTCCATAACTCTGGCCCACTGGCATTTCCTCAAACATGACTGCCATCTCCTGTCTTTGTACTAGATGACCACAGGCATGGAATGCTCTGATCCCTCACCTCTGCCTCTTAAGTATAATGGTGGTTTAGCATATATATATGCCCTCTGGTCCCACTCTCTCAAAGGTGAGGATGTATTTCAAGATTAGGGTGCTTGGTTATCTTAAGAGGATCTTTTTTTTTCTATTGCAATTATCTTGAGTTAATTGTCTCTGTCTCTGTTGCCCCTTTGTTAAGGGTCCAGTTGTGTACTCCCCATTTGAAGTAGAAGTAGAAATGACAAGATTTGGCAACTGATTGGATATGTGGGTCAAGTAAGAGAAAGGAATCAAGAATGTTATTGAAATTGTGAAGCTGGGGACTGGAAGGGTTGTGGTGCCCATGACAATTGGGAAGTCCAGAAGAGGAGGATTTTAATTGGAGGGGAGAGTTGGACTGGTGGAACCAGTGACTAGCCCCTACTTCTATTAAACCACCTAACATTAAATTTTACAACAGGCTCTATTTAATTCAAAGGTATAGCAAGAACAAACATTTCTCCTTCCAAACCTTGGGGGCATGCTCCTCCCTATATCACCTTGCACCCACCAGTGGGGGTGGGAATGTATCAGCAATGCCATATTCACAATGCCTATAGAGATTACAAATATGCTGATATAATTATCCATTAGAAAATACGTCATGTTTGCCATATGAGGAAATAAACTAGAAAATTTATTAAGATACCAAAAGACTGAGTCCCAAAACCAGAAAGTGAAAGCCATCAGAGTAGTTATGACATTGGCACAGGTAGATAAAGTAGAAAGCACCCACATTTTCAAGCCTTTAAAACAGAACAGGCTACCTCAGGCAAAGGTCCTCCTCTCCCCACGCACAGCAACCACCCAGCGTCCTGGAAGCGCACTCCCAGCAGCTCCGGCCCCTGGCAGTCCTCAGCAGGAGTCCTTAGCAGAAAGTCCTTAGCAGTTCTAACTCAAAAAGGGCTTCGCGCTGCCACTGCCTCTGCTGCTGCCGCCGTCACCACCACCGCCAGCCACCGAAGGAACGCTAGCTTGGCTTCCGCTTCCTCTTGCTCCGCCCCTTCCTGCTACGTCAGCAAGTCCAACGGGGCATGGAAGATCTTTAAATCCCATAACCCTTACATTTGGCCCCAAGATCTTTCATGTCCCTTACTTGACAAAAATACAGTAGGAATAACTGGTGTCAACAAAATTTCACAACAATATAACAAGAATAGCACACAATAAACACAGAAAACCATATTTTAGGGTGGCTCTTGAGCACAAGCTCCCCATCATTCCCCCCACCACGAACAAATGGGGCCCCAAAATCTTGTGGTAAGGGGTGAAGATCTCTTCTTCTATGGCTACTTGCTGCTGAAATCGGATGTAGAGCTGTCCCTGTCCTAAGGGGTCCCATTTGAGAGGTCAGTTCTTAATATGCTTGATGCCAGGTCCAAGGGTGACACATCACAGTTGCAGACAGGGGGTGACATCCAGCTTAAGCTCTTCGGCCCCAAGATCTTTCATGCCCATAGCATAGACAATTTACTTTTGAATTAGCACTGAACATTTCTTAGGTCACGTTTTCAAAGTACAGAACTAAAGTTACCAAAGTGGCCACTGGGCCTTAAACAAACACAAAGTACATTCTTAGGTTACATTTTCAAGGTACAGAACTAAAGTTACCAAAGTGGCCACTGGGCCTTAAACAAACACAAAGTACATAGCATTATCACTTCAATTCAGAACAAGAGTTCAAATAAAGTTCAGGGGGGAGGGGAGTGTCCTTCCCCTCACACAGCTCCAGCCCCAGCTTCCAAGCACAGAGAGGGGGCTGGGCAACAAAACCAACAAGGTGGGGTCCCTGGGGATCCAAGGCACTTCATCCCACCCACCATAGTCACAAGTCCATCCTCCCCCTGGGTCCCAAACTGTGGGATGCAGCCAGGAAACACACTCAGTGCCCCTGCTTTGCTGCTCAGTTCTTATCTTTTCCGGTGGCTGAATTCCGAACTCCTGGGCTCCTTCTCCTCCCGCAGGCGGCAGCTGCTCCTGGCTTCTGCCCAGGTCCCGATGCAGTGCGCTCACCATTCCCGCTCTCAGCTCAGCGAAGTCCACATGCAGGCCATTCTTCTCTCCTGCTCCACAGCTCCACAGAATCACAGCTACCACAACTGGGAAACAAACAATTATCCCAGTCCCCATACTTTCCTTTTACTCTGCAGATCCTGTTCGTGACGCCATTTTGTAGCAGCAAGCACCCCAAGCGTCCTCAGGGTTTGCAGCTACCACAGGTTCTTGGATCTGCTTTGCTAAAGGAAAGCAACTCAAAATGGGTTAACAAGCTTACTTTAATCAGTCAGACATATATCATTTACCTTGTTCAGGAGAAAAGGTCAGCACCCTGAACCTCAAAGTATACAGGCATAATTATCAAGACAGAAACATCAAGTAGACAGATTTCCAAACTGTCCAACCATTACATCCATACCCAGTCAACATCTGGGTTTCCACATTCTGGGTTTTTCAAAGCCGGGGGACTCTCAACAACGGCTTCCCAGAATTCAGATCAAATCACAGAACATTTCTCAAAGTGAGTCCCCAAAACAAAGCTACACATCAGTGCTTATATAGCCTTCTCCTGGCTCAGAGAATGTAACAACCTTTTTGACCCACTGGCCAATCAAAAAGTATCTTCTGAAAAACAAGCCTCCCTCCCCAGGCTTCTGGTGCACTTTAGCCTAGGGGCAGGGAAGATCTTTAAAATTTACATTCGCATTACAGGGAAGTAGGCTCAAATTATGGAAGTTCCTAGCATTGGTTCCACCGATTTTATATCCAAAGGCAGCATCACTCTCTGGATGAATCCTCATCTTTCCTGCTTCCAGTAGGTGAGGAATTCAAGGGTTCTTGGAAAGATCATTCCTTGTTTGTTGAAGCTTTAATACTGAGACGGCTATAAGACCAAGCCTAGACTACAGCTCTTGGATTCCTATGCCTTGTTCACCTAATCTTGTGAAACTTCTAAAATTTGGAGACTCGACCCCCTTTACTTAATGCCATGAGGGAAGACGTCATGCTTCTTTAGAAGAGAATAAGGTAAAGAGGAGTCTAGCGCTGACTTAGGTTCTTTTGAAGACACCAACTGTACCTCTACATATCGAAACGTGATTAGCCAATCTGAACCATTACAGAATGTCTCTTCACACTTCATAGTGTCTCCAAGGTACTCCTCTTAATGTGTGTCATTTGGACCAAACCAGCCTCTACCCTGTGAATGATTGGAGCCAAACAGAGCAGGCTAGAGACAGGAATCAAGCGGAAGTTTAATTTCAAAGTGAGGAAAATGACTTGCAAACAGGGTGGCAAATTAGACACACTTGCTGGGGCCCTGCTCCTACTGGGGGGACTCCAGGCAGTGTGGAGAGATCTCAATACTGATATCAATGGCTACACAGTGAGCTGTAGCCCTGACAATGAGGGGTAACAGCAACAGTGAGACAAGTTTAATTCATAGCAGGGCTTCATGACGGGAACATGGGTACTTGTCCGAGTTTGTCCAGTGCTTGTCTGAGCCCAGAGAACACCTGGTGCTGGTCAAAGCAATACAGTATGTGATTTTGCCAGAGGGTGAGGTCATCCAGAGTGTGAGTACAAAGCATTATTGTTAAGCCAGGCTCAGGACACAGCTTGCTCTGAAAAACAGTGTCTCCTAATGTCTTGACATATGACTATCCTAGAATACATTTTCCCAGGATACCCATGCAGGGGAGTTGTGTCTGCTGAGCAAACTGATGGGGTCAGCTCATATGCCAGACCCCCATTACATTCCTTCATTTCTCTGACCTCCTTCATGACTCAGCTCAAATTCTGCTTTAGGGGGTCTTTCCCAGTCCCACTCAGAGTGCCTTTCATCTGCTCTGTATGTAATTGGTGTTTATGCAGTTGTATACATGCTATCTCCCCCTTTGGAATGTAAGCTCCTTGAGGGCAAGGACTGTGTTTTTTGTCTTTATTTGTATCTACAATGCTTGGTATAGTGCTGGTACATAATAAGTGTGTGACCTCAAGGAAATTATGGAGGAGTTCTTGTCCCTGAAAGAATTAAAGTCCCTTCTGGCTTTAAACCAATGATTCTGGGTTGGCAGATGAATTAGCACCCTTTGCTTTAGGCAGCAGCTCTAATCTAAAGAAGTTCCTTTTTCTCAAAGTTTATTGTAACTTATAGGGAAGCTGAGCTAACTTCTTGTGTAAACCATTGCACAATTCACAGGACAGCCTCTTTGGAGGAAGAGCCTCATTTTAAGAGACAAATTTAATTATGCACGAAATCGGAATTAAGCATTTGTTAGGCAACTGATTCCAGTGGACTCAGCTACCCAGGAGACCTGGGTCCTGGGTCCCAGCTCTGTCACTCTGTTTCTGTGTGATCTTGGGCAAATTTCTTGCCACTCTGAGCCTCTAGAAAATGAAGGGATTGGACTAGATGAACTCTAAGATACTTTTCAATTATGACATATTTGATATAGTTATGACATCTATACAACTTTGCATCTCTGAGAGCCATTGCATCTGGGGCAAAGCAGCCCCCCTGAGCAACCTGCAGATTGGAGAGGGCGGCAGGAATTGAGAAAGCTGGCATAGAAGGAGGAAGGATCAGGGCTGGAGTCCCTTGG